>NW_009649614.1:170330-203195 GCF_000708025.1 Charadrius vociferus
AGCAGGAAATTATTTCTTATTTATTATATAATGTGGAAACCTTTTTTTCTTAGTTGCAGACAACTGTGAATGAGGCGAACACAGGAGTGGCAACAGATTTCTTGTTGACTGTGTGAATACTGAGTGAGGAACACAGGGATGGAATCTGGCATGGAGGAGATCCCAGTTAAAGTTGCAGTTCGAATCAGACCTCTGCTTTCCAAAGAAGTACTTCATAACCATCAAGTGTGTGTGAGATTAGTCCCAAATACTCAACAGATTATCATTGGGAAAGACCGTGTCTTCACTTTCGACTTTGTGTTCGGCAAAAACTCAACCCAAGAAGAAGTTTATACTGTTTGCATTAAGCCTCTTGTAGCGTCTTTGACTGAGGGATACAATGCTACAGTGTTTGCTTATGGACAGACAGGTTCTGGGAAGACTTACACCATCGGAGGTGGCCACATTGGTAGGTTGTAGAAAGTTTGGGGTTTTTTTTAAACTGCTGAACAGTGTATTTGTCCAAGTTAAATATTGAATACACAGCAGATGATCATGCAGAATTTGTAAGGGCTAATGAAAAAAAGTATAGTAAAAAAATGCTTCCAGAGTTTGTAATAATGAAACTGTTCTGAAAAACAAATTCTCCAAAAATATCTAAGAGGAAAACAATTTATAAAGTGCTCTTTCTGATTCCCCATTTTAACATGCAACTTAAACTGGAATTTCTTCCTGAAATGCAGTGTTTGGAGAGTCTTGCCACATTTATCTTACCTTGAAAATGTCTGCTTTAGGCAATTAATTGTTTCCTTGCTCACTCTTTTCTTTCTTTTTTTTTGAGAAACATTTCTATGACATCATAGAAATTTATGATTTAAGTCTTCCAAATGGATATAAATAGATTATTCTAAATCTGTTGGTAGGTATTAAAATCTTCCTTTTATTTAGAATCATAGAATCATTTAGGTTGGTAAAGACCCCTAAGACTATCCAGTCCAACCGTTAACCTAACACTACCAAATCCACCACTAAACCATGTCCCAAAGCACCATGTCTACCCATCTTTTAAATACGTCCAGGGATGGTGACTCCACTGCTTCCCTGGGCAGCCTCTTCCAATGCTTAACAACCCTTTCTGTGAAGAACTTTTTCCTAATAGATAGCTGTAGAGAGCCATATGGTCTCCCCTCAGCCTCCTTTTCTCCAGACTAAACAACCCCATTTCCCTTGTCCTCCAGACCCCTCACCAGCTTCGTTGCCCTTCTCTGGACATGCTCCAGCACCTCAATGTCTTTCTTGTAGTGAGAGGCCCAAAACCAAACACAGTATTTGATGTGCGGCCTCAGCAGTGCCGAGTATAGGGGACAACCACTTCTCTAGTACTGCTGACCACACTATTCCTGACACAAGCCAGGATGCCATTGGCCTTCTTGGTCACCTGGGCACACTGCTGGCTCATATTCAGGTGGCTGTTGATCAATGCCCCCAACTTTCTTTCCACTGGGCAGCTTTCCAGCCACTCTTCCCCAAGCCTGTAGCGCTCGGTGGGGTTGTTGTGACCCAAGTGCAGGACCTGGCATTTGGCCTTCTTGAACCTCATAGAGTTGTCCTCCTAATTCTGCTCACTGTTATAACTTCACTTGTCTTTCCTCTACTAATAATTATTTAATGTTCTTGTAAGTACCATTGATAGCTGAACTCTTTAGGTAGTGGCTGTCACAATCGAAGGCTGTTCATAGCTCAGCAATTTTACTTTTATATGTATGTTTACTAAATTCATAGCTAGATGTGAGCAACCCTTTATTTTTTTTGTAAAAAAAATCTTGGTATTCTGTCACAGATAAACAGTTAGTTTCCATACTCTTGAATAAAGAACTGAATTTTTTATGGAAGCATTGTCCTATGCTGAATATTAAAGAAAATAAAAACAGAGTTTGGCATTAGTATTCATATCTACTTTGAAAAAAACGGAAATTGCTGAAAATGTTGGTCATAAATGTTGTTTCACCAAGTCACTAGTGGTCTTTTCTGTATTTAAATGGAATTGATAGTTTCTCAAACCCTTGCGATGTCATTGCCATCCATAATGAGTAGTATATATTTAAAGTAGACTCCATATTTTTCATAACTTTCGTGACTATAACTTTATGCAATTTAGAACTTAACTTTGAATCCTATTAATGCATCCAAACAAATAATCTGAACCCCAGAAAAACAAATATTTACAAAAATCCTTGGGAACACTGAGCTCTTCAGATTCCTTAGTATATTGAGTAGCAAATGTCAGACTTTTTTCAGTCTTCAGCCTCTGTAATTGTGCAGCAGAATGTGCACATCTGTGACATCTTTGCTTATATTTTAGCATCAGTTGCAGAGAATGAAAAGGGCATAATCCCACGGGCTATTCAGGAATTATTTCACCATATTTCTGCAAACCGTAACATTGACTTCCATGTGAAAGTATCTTATATAGAGGTTTACAAGGAAGAACTTCGAGATTTATTGGAATTGGAGACCTCTGTGAAAGAACTACATATCCGAGAAGATGAAAAGGGAAATACAGGTAAGACTTCAGCTCTAAAATTTGGTGTGTTTGGTTTCGGTTGTGTGCCCAAATTATTCTTGCCTTCTCTTGAAAGAGCTTATTCATTACTAATTACTATTCATTACTAATACTAAAAGAAAGTTATGTTTTCAGAATATAAACTCAGTTTAGCTGATTTGAAGCAGTTTGGATTTTAGAGGCCTGTGAATGATATAGATGCTCCCTCAGAAATGGCAACAAATGATAAAGTGGAAATGCAGTTATTGCTTCTGCAAATTCTGTTTAGAAACAAAGTAGCATGTGATTATTCACTTGAATAAGTATTTCAAGGTTAATCTTTTGCTTCTCCCTTCAAAATTATAGATGTCAAGCCATTTCCACTGTAAATATCTGTTCCCCTTTCACTATGAAATGAGTGGAAGAGAACATTTCATTAAAGCATCTGATATTTTTTGGACGCTTTGAAATTAACACTTGTGCTATAGTTCTCCTCACTACATGCAAATGCTAGAAGAATCCACTGCAGAGATACTTTATTCTGAAACTGTGTAATCTCTTCTGGGTTTAGGTGTTTTTGTTTTTTTTTTTCTTTATAGTCTCATTGTTGTGTTTGGTCTAATATTAATATACTGTTGCATTGAGCTGGCATGGTTTTCTTTTCTGTAGCTGGAAGAAGGTACTAATTTAGCATAAATCTTGCAGACAATATCATTGCTACATAAGGACCCTGTAATATATTTTAAACTATTTCTCTTCTTCAGTACAGTTGGAGTCATCTTCAGTTGATTGTTCTAGGACATTTTCCATCCTTCATTAAAACAAAGGACAAAAAATTTGCTTGGTAGGAGTACTTTGTAAAAGTACACTTCCACATTATTAGATTACTAATGGATACCTGTCCAAAAGGCCCAACTACCTGAGCTATATAGGATAGAAATTCTGTTCTTACCACAAAGTACGAATCATTTATACTACAAACTTTTTCATTTTTACTTTTTTTTTTTTAAACTGGCAAAATATCCTTTGAGCTGGCTTTGCTCATACTTTTTCTAGATAGCACTAGGTGCAAATTGCGTATGGCAATGTGTAAATGAGTAAAACTGTGTATTGTGTTTAAAATATTGTTTCAAATGCTATGACACAATATACCTATGTATTAAATATCTGCAGGTTTCAGATGTGTTGTACCTCATGCTTTTGTCATATCGATGTCTTCTTTTTCTCTAGCTGTATGTTATGACATAACAGTACAGGCTTGTATGTTTCTCTAGTTTGTGTTTACAGTTTGACTGTTCCTAATTGCTGTAAACTTTTGCTGAAGAGTTTAGAATTAATTGAGTTATTCTTACTTTCTTTGGTTGGTGTTTGAAGTGATTGTCGGTGCTAAGGAATTCCAAGTAGAATGTGCAGATGAAGTGATAAGCCTGTTGGAAAGTGGCAATGCAGCTCGTCACACAGGCACAACACAAATGAATGAGCACTCTAGTCGATCTCACGCCATTTTTACCATCAGTATTTGTCAGAAACAGTCTACAGAGTCTCAAAAAAACCCTGATGCTGCACAGGATTCATCCTGGAAATCAGTCCAGATGATTGCTTCGAAGTTTCATTTTGTGGATTTGGCAGGATCAGAGAGAGTGACAAAGACTGGAAATACTGGTGAACGCTTCAAAGAATCAATTCAGATCAATAGTGGTCTGTTGGCCTTGGGAAATGTCATCAGTGCCCTTGGAGACCCAAAAAGAAAAAGTGTACATATTCCATACAGGGATGCTAAAATCACTCGTATTCTGAAAGACTCCCTTGGAGGAAATGCCAAGACTGTCATGATAACGTGTATAAGTCCATCCTCATCAGACTTTGATGAATCTTTAAATTCCCTCAAATATGCCAACAGAGCCAAAAACATTAGAAATAAACCAGTTGTAAATTACAACCCCGATCAAGACCGGATTGATGAAATGGAACTTGAAATCAGGTTGCTTCGAGAAGCTTTGCAGAACCAGCAAGTCAGTAATCAGTGTTCACACGACTTAAATCAAGAAAGAACTCGTATCAGTTCACTTGAGGAGCAGCTCAGCCGGCTTCAGGTTCAATGTTTCAGTTATAGAAATTGTGTAGATGAAGCCTTCCCATTTCTGGTTGACTTGAACGATGATGTTAGCTTAAAAAGAAGTCAGCGGGACAGGTTGCAGAGCTGGATCACTATGGTACAGGAGGTAAGGAAGGAAGCTCTCACCATGCAGGAAACTGACACAGGGACTGGGACCAGCCAAGAGCCACATCATATCACAATTCTTCAGCTTAAGAGGGAACTAAAGAAATGCCAGGTATTTAATTAAAAGTTTATTATTTAAATAACTATGTGAAAGAGCAGTCTGCTAAAACTTGAGTTCAATTTTGAAAGATGTAAAACTGTTACACTTCCCTATACTGAAATTGACAATTTAAATTTAATTCACAATGCTGTATAAGTTTGTTTGTCTAATCCCTGTGAGAGAGCTTTATTTTAATGGGTGTTTGAATAGGCAGTGATCTTAATCATGATAGAGATATGTAAAGTAAGGTTATATTTTGGCTAGTCAGTTTCAAGATGATTCTATGAGGCTGACCTGTTTTGTCTGTTAGATTTTTGGTTTTAGCTATGCTAATGTGCTAGGTCTGGCAGGGATGGAGTTAATTTTCTTCATAGTGGCTCGTAGGGTGCTGTGTTTTAGATTTGTGACCAAAACAATGCTGATAACACACTAACCTTTTAGGTCTTGCTGACAGTGTTTGCAAAGCATTAGGCCTTGTTTCTTTCTGCCTCTACCACCCAGTGAATAGATTGGGGGGTGCACAAAAGGCTGGGGGGACACACACAACCAAGAATATGATCCAAACTAACAAAAGAGATTTTTCATGCCGTATCACATGCTCAGCAATTAAAAGGGAGAGAAGGAGGTTTCAGGAGGTTAGCCATATTTTGCCTGGGAACTGCCTGGGAACTCAGCCTTAGGGGGTGGCAAGTGATTGCCTTTGCATCATTTGTTTTGTTTAGCTTTCTTTCTCTCTTCTTCCATTTCACCTTTACCAGAAAATGTCTATCTCAACCCACAAGCTTTCTTGCTTTTACTCTTTCTTTGCTTCTCTGTCCCACTGCGGTTGCAGGGGGAAAGTGAGTGAATGGCTGTGTGTGCTTAGTTGCACGCTGGGGTTAACCCACAACAGTCCTTTTTGGTGCCCAACATGGGATTCATGGTCTTTGAGACAGTAACAGATTTGATCAGAGTGTGCTAGATTAAACTTCTAGCTGTTATACCTGTTAAGTTGTTATCTGAGTGGCTGTTGCAGATCATGGTGCTGGCATATTTACTTTGGTTGCTGACTTATGTGTTTCCTTGAATATTCCCATGCTTGATTCCTTTCTAGCTGTGTAACAGACTCCAAGAATTGTTAATGATTGTTTTAAGATTTTGCTCTTTTGTGTGTTGTTTATCACTTTGTTTTCATTTGCTTGGGAGAGCTATGATAAATCCACTGGCCTTCAACCTTATCTGGTATTTGGGTCTTACATTGCTGGTGTCCCAGTACTCCAAGAACTGTCTCATGGACAAAACCAGCAACTATACCTTTCCCCTTTTGTCCTTTTGAGCGACATTTCATAGAGAGAGGAAAGAATAGCACCTATCTCTTCCTCTCCTCCAGGACAGGTTAGTGTAATGGCTTCTCAGTTTCTTCAATACCCTTGTGTGGACAGACTGTTCATACTGGTGTGTGTTGTGATCCTGATTTTAAGTATTATTCATAAGGTTAAACAACTAATTGGGGGTGCCACACAGGAACATGCTCTAAGGCGGTTGATCCCTGGGGTGGCAGGGTGTATGGGAGGAGGTGGGCAGGTGTGTAGGTCTGTTACTGCCTCCAATAGCTTGGGATTTCACACCTGAACAGGCTTGTAAACCCATCAAACTAACACACCATTTGAAGGAGGGGAGGTGAAACACAGTGACTTCTGAAGCTGTGTTGGGACCTGGCTCATGCCTATCAAGCCACTGTCCAGTGCCCTCAGAGATGCAAAAGGGTGTCCCAATCTAAGAACCCATAAATGGGCACTGAGAAGGTCTCTTGTTCTAAGGCCACACAAACAGACACTAAACCAGACACCAAACCCTCAACTGTAATAGTTGCTCCTGTAGTCAAGACAAAACAGTGGAAGCAGAGGTCAAGTGAGTTAGTAAAAGCAGCAGCTCCTCCTGAGTAGGGGAGAGAGGAAGGATCAGGAGAGGCAGCCTATGCTGCAGCAGGACAGGGGAGGAAAGAGAGAGGAATCATAAGAGGCAGAAACTACCTAGTCACTATCTATGACCAAGCTGCTAGATAGGTGAAAAGATTTAATCCGTCAGCAAGATGAGCGAATTGCTGCCTGGTTGCTTCTGTGCTGGGACAGTGGGCATAACAGTCTGGAACTAGAAGGTAGGGGAGCACAGCAGCTGGGATCCTTTGCTAGGGACTGTGGGATTGACAGAGGGATCGGAAGTGGGGCAGCTGCCCACAGCCTCCAGAGGTGGCTCTTACTGAGCAGGAAGACAAGGTACCCTCTTAAGTAAAATATTGTAACCCAGTGAGGCAAGTGGACTACCACAGAGGAAGATGTCCAGTGTCTGAAGGAATTAGGCATGGCGGAGGTGGTATACAGTGACATGGACAATAATCAGGCCCCTAAAGGTCGGAATAATGTACAGTGCACATGGTTTGTGGGGCAGAAGTCTGTACAGAGCGCACTGACATCATGGGCTAGCAACCTAGCAATGATGGACAGGGCTGACATTGGGGCACCAACTTTGTATAGACTGATCTGCCAGCTCCAGCAATTTGAAGAGAATCTCTATTCCCCTTCCCCACTATGGGTCTGCATCTCAGGTGTGGAAAGACTGTTCCACAAGGTCTGGCAACTTGAAGAGAATGTGGATAATCTCTCTCCCTCCTTGCCCCTACAGACCAGCGTCTCAGCTATCGGAAGTCAGCCTTTCTGTGCTGAAATGAAAGGGAACCATGGACGCATGCCACATGCCACCCTGTGGTTCTATCTCTATGACTGTGGGGAGGATATAAGGAAGCGGGATGGTGCACCTGCCTTTGTTCTGGAAGTCTGTGTATGTGAATTGTGGGGAAAAAGCAGTGGTTAAAAAGGGTCCTTCCAGGAAGATTACTGCTCCAGTTGCTGTTCAGCAATGCCTGCAATGCAGCAGATGGGCTGAGGACCCCCCTCTTCTTTCTGGTACTGACCCAATGGACTTATGTCCATGTGGGTTTGAACCCTACACCTTCTACCATGGAAGGACCATGCTGGTCTGTAGTTGGATCCCACAGCATAGCCTGGGCTACAGAGAGAAACATGGGCTCTTTTCATGGTGTAAAGACTTTTTCAATTACAGGAGTCAGGTAATGAATCTTCTGCTTGGGAATAGGGGATCCTTTCCTGTGGCCAAGCAGAGGAAAGGGACAATTAGATTTCCTTTGGTTTCAGTGGACACTGGTGCACAGTGTACCCTAATGCCATCAGTTTGCAAGGGAGCAGAACACATCAGGATTTCTGGAGTGACAGGGGGATCCCAGTTGTTGTCTGTGTTAGGAGCTGAGGTGAGCCTAACAGGAAATAAGTGGCAGAAGCATCCTCTTGTCACCAGTCTGGAGGCCCCAAATATCCTTGCCATTGACTCTCTCTAAAGAGGATGCTTCAGGGATCCAAAGAGGTAGCACTGGGCCTTTGATGTAACCACTGCAGGTTCAGAGAAGATTAAACAGCTGTCTACCTTGCCTGGCCTCTTGAATAATCCTTCTGTTGTGGGGCTGCTGTGTGTTAAAGAACAGCAAGGGCCAATTGCTACCATGATGGTGCACTGGCATCAATATCATCCCAGCTGAGACTCCCTCATTCCCATCCAGGAGCTGATTTGTCAACTCAAGAGCCAACGAGTGATTAGCAAGACTCACTTGCCCTTTAAGTCCCATATGGACAGTGTGAAAGTCTGATAGAGGGTGGAGGTTTACAGTGGACTATCATGGCCTGAATGAAGTCACGCCACCATTAAGTGCTGCCATACCGGACATGCTAGAACTCCAGTATGAACTGGAGTCAAAGGCAGCCAAGTGATATGCCATAACTGATATTGCCAATGCATGTTTTTCAATCCCTTTTTCAGCAGTGCAGACCACAGCTAGCTTTGATGTGGACGGGTGTTTGGTGTGGAATGGTGTCCAATCTGGAACCAACTGCCATGGAGGGGTGGAAGCACAGCCCTAGCATTTATTGTGGACTGATCCAGACCACACCAGAACAGGGCAAAGCCCCAGAAAGCTTGCAATGCATTGATGACATCACTGTGTGGGGCAGCACAGCTGAGGAAGTGTTTGTGAAAGGGAAAAGAAAATCCAGATTCTTCTGAAAGCTTTTTTTTCCCTAAAACAAAAGAAGGTAAAAGGTCAGAGGACCTTTATGAGAAATCTCGGGTTTGGGAATAAAATGGCAAGATGGGCGTCATCACATCCTAGCAGATGTGATCAATATGATAACACCCATATCCCCAGTAGTTAACAAAAAGGAAACCCAGGTGTTCCTAGGCATTGTGGGATTCTACACAATGCATATAGTCAACTTGTAAGTCCTCTCTATCGAGTCACCTGAAAGAAGAACTATTTCAACTGGATCCCCAAACAGCAACAAGCATTTGGACAGATCAGTCAGGAAATTGTTCGTGTGTTAGCTCTTGGGCCAGTCCAGACAGGATCAAATGTGAGAAATGTGCTTTATACTGCTGTCAGGGAGCATGGCCTCAGCTGGAGCCTCTGGTAGAAAGCACCTGGGACCCCTAGAGTTTTGGAGTTCTGTGTATAGAGGATCCAAGGCCCACTACACCCCAACTGAAAAGCAGACATTAGCAGCATATGAAGGGGTTCAAGACACTTCAGAAGTAGTTCGTACTGAAGCTCAGCTTCCCTTGGTACCTTGATTGTCTGTACTGCGTTGGTCTGTCTGTCTATCTATCTATCTATCTATCTATCTATCTATCCATCTATCCATCCATCACACAACCAGTGCTATGTTGAGTAAGTGGGTAACACTTATCACACCATGGGCCTGAGTGGGGAACCCCAACCACTCTGGAATCCTGGAAGAGATCATGGACTGGCCAGAAAGCAGAGACTGTGGAGCATTGCCTGAGTAAGTGACTTACGCTGAAGAGGCCCCACTGTATCATATATTACCAGAAAATAAGAAACAATTTACTCTGTTTAGTGATGGGTCATGTCACATTGTGGGAAACCACTGGAGGTGGAGAACTTGCTCTGTGGAATCCCACGTGACAAGTTGCAGAAACTGCTGAAGGGCAAGGTGAATTGAGTCACGGTGCAGAAGTGAAAGCCATCCAGCTGTCCCATGATATTGTGGAACAAGAGAAATGGACAGTATGGTACCCATACCACCACCTGAAATACTGCGTGGTACCCATACCACTGCCTGAAACACGGACAGTGCTTGAAAAGCAAGTTCTGTGGTGACATGGCAGCCCAGGAATCATTGAGTCAGTCAATGGAACTAATTTCTGAAATAATCTCATAAGCACCTGACCAAGAAATATGGCATTGATTGGGTGTATTGCATTCTCTATCACGCACCAGCCTTCAGAAAGATTGAACAGTACAATGGACTGTTAAAGACTACACTGAAAGTAATGGGCACTGGGACATGTCAGCAGTGGGGTGCAAATTTAGGTGAAGCCACTTGGCTAATTAATACCAGAGGATTAGCTAACTGACCTGGACCTGCCCAAACAAAAACCTTATGTATTTTAGGAGACAAGGTCCCTGCAGTGCGTGTAGAGAACTGGCTGGGAAAGACAGCATGGGTTGTTCCTCCCTCGGGAAAAGGCACACCTGTTTGTGGGGCTGCTTTTGCTCAAGAACCCAGGTACACTTGGTGGGTAACGCGAGATGATGGTGAAATCTGATGTGTGCCTTAAGAGATTTAACCTTGGGGGAAAATAACCCATGATTTGAGTTGTATGTCAAAGTACTACAGCAGGAAAAAAAAACAACAGAGGACAAGCCTCACAAAAAGCCAGGGAAATGCAGCAGTGACCCAGCCTGAGCTGGTTTTGATGTCCAGTAGCTCAACCCAACATGTCTCTCCTGTCCTGAGTGACCACCATAACAGACAGAACCCAAGTCATCAACTACATGAACTCAGTGGACATTTTAGGAACATTTTCCAGATATTTTACAGGAATGGCCCGTAGACTAAAGGAATTATATCTGTGTATAAATCAAAGGATGAGAAGGGAGGGGTGATTAATGAGGTTGTATTGGATAGCGTGGGACTTGAGCATGATGGAGTTAATTTTCTTCATAGCAGCTCGTAGGGTGCTGTGTTTTAGATTTGTGAGCCATACAATGCTGATAACACACCAGCATTTTAGGTCTTGCTGAACAGTGTTTGCACAGCGTCAAGGCTGTCTCTGTTTCTCCCTCTGCCACCCCAGTGAATAGACTGGGGGGTGCACTGGGGGTTGGAGAGGACACAACAAGGCAGATGACCCAAAACAACCAAAGAGGTATTTCACACCATATGATGTACTCAGCAATAAAAAGGGAGAGGAGGAGGGCTTAGGTACGTTAGTCGTCATTTGCTTAGGAGCTGGCTGGGCATCAGTCTACCTGTGAGAGTTGGTGAGTGAGCAGTTTTACATCAATTCCTTTTGCATTACTTGTCTTGTTTTCTTTCTCTCTTCTTCCACTTAGCCTTTACTTACTGAACGATTTCTATCTCAACCCACAAGTTTTCTTGCTTTTACTCTTCCTTTGGTCTTCCCCTGTCCCACTGGGGTTGGAGCAGGGGAATGTGAGCGAGCAGCTATGTGTGCCCAGCTGCCTACTGGGGTTAATCCACAAGAACTACTTTCAGTTATCCTGTAAACTCAGAAATTGTTTTGAATCCTGCAAATAAATTAGTCTGTCAGAAGCATTACAGATATAACTACAATGCAGATATTTTCACAGCTATCAGTGTACTTGCAAATAACCCACGGACTAAGTTTTGCAACTTATATCTAATATTATCTAATACTACGTATGTAGTGTACTAGTCTATCTAATACCTTGAAGTTGCAAGTATGTCATCTATTATCATTAAGTAATTTCCTAACCTGTATTTCTTCAGCAATGTTCTCACCAAGAACTCCTGCATTTCCTTTCCATTATCATGCGTTTAGCTAACTGAGTTTTTAAACTTTTTACAGATTTATCTGTCTCATTGCTTTTCTAACACTTGCTTTTGTGTTATATATCAACTTTCTGCTTTTTGGTGGCATCATAGTTCTGTCCAGTTTTCTAGCTGAGGTGAGAATTTCAAAACAAGATATGGGATTCTTGGCATGCAGATATCCCACGAGGATCCTGTCGTGCTGGTAGCTGTTTGTCAAACAGCAGATACTAGTGCTAGACAGTGACCTATGGGGAGAAGAGCTCTCAGCCTTCTCAAGCATGAAGTTCTCTCACAGAACTGACACATGATCAGGTAAATAATTCTTTTAGGGAACATCCCTATATACATTTAGGAAGTGCATATTTTGGATGTACTGAGTTAAAATGTTGACTATGAATAACAAAATATCCAAAATAATGCAGATTGGTGTACAATAAACAGAGTCAAATGACAATTAATTTTGTAACTTAAAATACCTGTATGCTAGTTTGAAGCTGAGTGAAGTTCTGATATAAGATGAACAGCTCAGAAGAACTAATCTGAGTCTGTTTTGTAGTAGAAGGAGACAGTGCTCCAAAAAGTTAGAATTTTACAACGTCAACCTATTTTCAGTTTGCACACCAAACTGTGATAAGCCTGTAGATTGTGATCAGGCAATTGCATATACAAATTCTGTATTTTTTTTGTTCTCAGTCAATCAAAAGCACAGCTTTTTTCTTACTTCCTGATTTTCTTCTGTAGCTTATTTTAAACCTCTGTTTCCCAGGTTCAAAACAGTATAAGAGCTGAGTTTAAATTTAAATTTCCCCAAGTAAGTATGCCATTCGCAGCCAGGAGGAGATGGTTAGGGAGAGGCTAAAATAAACAAGACAGTACAGTTTCTAGAACAGAGCTTGCATATGGACAGATTTAATAGGTAATAGTGGACCTGTTCTTGTGTGTACATACATATTTCTTTGTTAACAGCTATGATTGCCTGGATAATGCTATCTCACACAAAATGAAAATACTGGCATAGTGGGTTAACCATAGCTAACAGCCAGACTCCCACCCTGACACTCATTCACCCCTCCATCAGCAGGACTCAGGAAAGAAAACAGAAAGGACAGGAATGAGAAGGCTTGTGGGTTGAGATAAAGACAGGGAGATTGCTTACCAATTAAAAAAACAGTTTCAAATTGAGGAAAAATTATTTAATTTATTGCCGATTAAAATATATTAATTACTCATTCGGGTAGTGGGCAACAAAAAGGCAAATGCTAAAACAACACTTTTCCTCCCCTGCTTTTCCAGGCTTGTCTTCACTCCTTCACTCCATACTCTTCCTCACTGCCGAGTGGTGCAGGGATATAGGGAGATGGTTTACGATCAGTACACAGCAGTTTCTCTCTGCTGCCCTTTCCTTCTCACACCTTTCCCCTGATTTGGCATGGGCTCTGCATGGGCAGCAGTTCTTTCAGGAATATCCATCTGCTCCTGCCCAGGTTCTCCCTAGGCTACAGTGTGGGTATCTGCTGTTCTACCATGAAGCACCTGCTCCTTCTCCACCTCCTGGTGTTCCCTCTGCTCTTTCTCACTCTTTTGGTTCCCTCCTCTTCTGCCTGCCTAGCATTTTGTGCCTTTCCTAAATATGTTATCGCAGAGGCGCCACTATCTTGGCTGAGGGGCTCAGCTGTTCCCTGCAGTGGGTCCACTGAAGTCACCTGGAACTGGCTGTGTCCAGCATGGGGAAACCTTGGTCTCTTCTCACAGGCACCACCCCTGCAGTTACCTCCACCAAACCCCTGACACACCCAATACAACTGCGCAAATATATTCTGATTTTAGTTCTGTATTTTTAATACAGTATAGACAATATGCCACTTAGTTTCCTATCACTTCATCTTGCCCCACTCTGTCACCATGCTAACATCTGTGCAAGCTTCTTTTTTTCTGTAACTGGCTCAACTCTGCATAATGATACAGCACCAGTGAGGGGACAGGATAAACTTGTCAACTACATTTAGTAGAAACATTTGCATTAGTACATAGACTTTGGAAAAAGTTCTATTCTCTAAAGAGACATCAGGTTCTTGATTGCATTCTCAAAAGCTATTAAGGGTTGTCTTTTCTTGGAAGAGAGATGGAGGTAAGCTAGTTGTACAGAAGTGTCCAGTTTTAGACCAATAAGACATGATGTTTCCATACTTTGTATTTGGCTTCTACAGGCTTTCTGGAAGAGTAACAATATTTGGAAGCCTCCTTCAATTGGCACTGGATTATTTATCTACAAGAACATCTGAAGAAGCATTCTTGTGATTTCTTTAATCCTTAGGCTGTTTTCCAAGTTGCAGAATGAGGACAGCTGTCCTTATTCTTTTGTTTGAGAAGTGTATTAATATGTTGATGCTGAGATCTTGTGGCTACATCTTACAGCACCCTAAAGAGAATAATTGGATTTAGATATCTACTTCAAGAAAGTAGCTTTGGTTATGGGTACATTATTCCCTTTGGAAGAAAGAAACTTGTCAGAAGAAAATCAATAGATGAAACAGAAGTGAAGAAATAACTGACAGAAACCACAGATAACCACTTAGACAGTTTGCCATACATACCTCAAAACTTTGCAGTTTTGATCACGTCTTTTAACAATAAATGAGGTTTTGTTTCTTTTTTTTTTTTTTCATTTTCCAACTGTAAGAATAATAATGTCTCCTTTTTTTCCCAGCTGAACTTTTCTTTTATTATCTAGCAGGCTCTAGTTATGGATGAAGAAGTATTTAGCCAGAAGGATAATGAACTGCAGATACTGCAGTATCAGATAAAGACATTACTACAGGAAAATGAAGAACAACTGGAATCTTTAAAGGAGGCTCAAGAAACACATAGATTACAGGTATTTTTCCTCTGGTACACGTTACATATATCTGTGTTGAACCGTCCTTCCACTGTATGAATGCATTCATTATTTCAAGACAGGTCTCTCAGGATATTTTTTTTTTGACATTATTACCTGTCAATCTTACGGGCATTTTGTTTGAATTAGAGCCATATCACTTAATGAATTGAGTTCATCTAGTGGATGAAGCACAATAACGTGATTCCTGAAGTCTGTGTATCAACCTAGCTGTGCCACAGCCTTCCCGTATAACATGAGGTGAATCATTCACCCTCTCGATGCATCCTAAAGCATAACACACACCACTCTCTCCAGATGTGTATTATTGCCAAGTAGTTTCAGGACAATAAATGAATTAGAATTTGAAAGGCCTTTAAAGATCCTTTAGCATCTAAAAAGGACTATAAAGATCCTATAGAATGCTTTAATTGAAAGGTTCTATAGAAACATATTTTGTTATAGCTTTATTAAGAATTAGAGTATTGTTCCTTTTTGACTTTATAAGACAGAATTTCTTCCTAGTTTTCTGAGGATTTACTATTAGAGAAAGCTGAGAAAACACTGCTTGCCTCCTTCCTTCTCTAGATCTTGTGCTTGCTAATGAAATTATGATGCGTGGTGAGTGTAAAACATTTCAAGATCCAGAAGACCATAAATAGAATAGTTAGTATTCTCATGGTGTTGCCTGTCATGTGGATGATAGATAAATTATTATCTGACTTTTTAAAAGAGAAAAGCATAAGCACGGCTAGCTAGTACTCTTCTCCTTATTCTACTTTTTCTCCTTTTCCTCTTCTTTGCTAATGGCTTGGGGAGAGACAATGGATGAAAGGTAAGTATACTAGTCATCATCTTTTTCTTCCCTCTGTCACTTTCTTTCTTTTCTGTTACCTGTGGCCAGAGTGACTGTTTCTATTTTTTAACCTGTACAAGATAGTGTCAACTTACTACTGAGATAATACTTATATAAATTCTGGAGGATACAACGTAGAGGTAGTGAATAGAAGCAGTCACAGTTTAGGTAATCATGATTGTTTCAGTGTCAGAGACAGGAGAGAAGCTTGAGAGCTCTCAGGCACCATTTTGGTACTTAATCCACTAACGTGCTGCTTTTATTTAAAAACATGTCAAGTAGATAGAATAATGATAAGCAAACGCTTGTGTCAAATATTTTAAGTTGCAGTCACAGGATTATGTAATTAAGTGATACATGATAGAATAAGAACTTTAAAAGTAGGGGGTACTAGACAGGTATCAAATGTTTATACGCATATGTATTTATGTAACAGGTGTTGCAGTGTGGTGTTGTTATGTACAAGGGTGTCAGGGACAAAGAGTTAAAAGGGTTAAATAATAGCTTCAAGGTGAATCAGTTGGCCTTTACTATTTCCAAGATCATAACAAATATGGTATTCATATATATATATTCTATTTCCCATGACACAAGAATATTATGTATTGTATTCCAATAAAATGTCAATTTGCAAGGCACTGTCTGTGTGTGTTTCGAAGGAACGTGCGGTCCAAGAAAACAAGAGATAAAGAATTAGTAAAAATGTGTTATTCAAAGTAGGATAATGCAAAATATCTTTCATTGAATACTTTTGTTTGATTATCACTAGCTGTTCAACTTTCCTGTTGTTCCTAGGCCAGATGTTAAAGGTACTTTGAAAAGAATTAAAAGGAATAGAGGGAGTTGAAAATGTATATAATCTTGGCCTTATGGATGAATCAGCTTAAGTAAGATAAGTAGTTTTGAACGATGTACAGAGACTGCTGTAGGAGAAGCAGATAAGTAAGTTCTGCAAGCTAGCATTACCAACAAAGTTGCAGCTGGGTAGCAGAAAAAGAATTAGCTCGTACAAGGGATCCTGGCATCACGTACATGTTTATGTTTATTACTACAAATAATCTTTAAAGTGAAATTGCTCAAAGAGGAAGAGGAAGCCTGTATACATGTTTAATTAATTAGACTCAGACCATGAGTTTCATTTGAACATTTTTGTTGAATTCCCATTTTATTTCTCCATAAACACACATATAAAGCAAGCATGGGCTGATAAGTATGTCATCTACTTCTCATTAGATGCCTACATGAGCTAACATAACTTACCTGGGATACGTCTTTCTGAACAAAAATGTGTCTAAAATTTATTGCAGTTGGGGAGTGTGTGTTAGATTGATGATATGTCATAGAATTTTCAGTTTGTTGCAGAATTTACCTGTGCACTTGCAGAAGAATTTCAGGTCAGTGGGTGATTTATAAGGTTCATGACCTTTGCAAGGAATTTAGAAATGGTGAATGTGATACAGAGCGCATGATCAGCAAAAGTTTTGCTTTGTTTTTTTTCCCCATGAGAATGAGAAAATGGTGGAACAGCAAATGCTTATTGATCAGCTAAAAGAAAAATTAGAGAAGTTTACAGATGTGAAAACTTTGGACTTCTCAAGTGCTTGTGGAGATAGGCCAGCTCTTGTGGCATCTGGAAGGAGGCCATACAGTGTCCCACTCACAAAGAGTCTGCTACGCTCCCTTCACCCACCTTCAGGGACAGAGACCCGAAAGGTAAGTTCTACCCAAATGTCACATTTTCTTCCTTTACTTTGTAATGGTTATACCTCAATTATTAGACTTGACATGACAAATTGTGGTGGCTTTCTCAGATGCTGTTGAACTTCCCATTGAAGACTCTGAAAAATCACTTTTTGATGTCTTGCAACATACTATGCCACAATTGTCCAAAATGTTCAGGTTTAAAATTAACACTTAGAAGTGGTAAAGCTGTAGTCTCTTGTGGTGTTTACCTGGGGTTTTTGAGGGTTCAAATATAAAACATTATCAAAAATGAATGGTTATTCTTACTGATATATTGAATACATGGGATAATAAGTTGCTAACAGTGCCTTCTTTCACATTTGGAACAAGTGTTCTAAGCTCTTGCAAAGCCTTTTTCTACAAAGGTATTCAGAGTTGTTATAGAAAATGTCTATAATTTTACTTACAAGCTCAGGTGATGACAGACATTTACATTGAAATATTTTTTAAATATCAGTAAAGAATTGCTAAACTGTTGCAAGTGGTTTTACTCATTACTTTTTTGTGTGCTTTTTGACAGGTGTATACCAGCCCCCCTACATTCTCCCTGGCTCGGGTAATGGCAGAATTCCGCGCTCGCAGCCAGATGATACTGAGCAACATAGAAGATAAGGATGAAGTCCTTCACTGCCACCTCTCTGATCAGAGTGATGAAGAGGAAGAAAATACAGGCAGCAAAAAGAAAACCTCATTTAAGTAATTTTTTGTTATTCTTCAATTTTTTATAGAGATAAATATATAGCAAAGATAGTATTACTGCCTAATCCTGACATGAGACCATTTGTGATGTTACGTACGGTAAACTTATGGGACCAGCTGGGTATATTACAAAATAAGTTTAATAAACATAGTTTTTTGATTTAATAAAGGTTGCATAATCCTTGTTTGGGGGCCAGAATCTATCATAAAGACCAGGGTGGTGGAGGGGAGGGGAGTAGATGTGAAAGAAGGTACAAATGCTTCTGTGAGTTTGGGATTCTTCTCTGTTAAGATCATGTACTTTGCATGAAGCTTAAAGAAAAAAAAAAATCCCTGTGTATTTGGAATGTCGCATGTTTTTCATTATTCCTTAGGCATTCCATAAACCGAACATGGACACGAAAACAGGCTTCTCTGTGCTTTCTTCCTGAGCTAAGTAACATGAAGTGTCAAGTAGACAAGTCTGGTTTATCCAACAAATCTGCATTACAGACTGACACAGCCACAGGTAAAACGGAAGTCAGGAAAGCAAATCTTATTACAGGATCAGAATATGCAAGAATGTCTTTAGCACACATAATTATTTTTTCCAGCAAAATATGTGTATTTGATACAAATATTTTTTTGTTGTAGTTCAACGTAGGCTTTCAAGATTGTCTCTTCTTCCCCTTTCTTAAACTGATGTCAGTGACCTTAATGTTTAGCTAATACTTATTAGCCAGTAAGCACTTCACACATCAAAAAGCTGTTTAGATATAAGCCTTTAGTGCTGCTTTAATGAGAGAAAACAGATGCCATAATTTTATCAGAGATGTACTGAAATGTTTTCAGGCATATTTTTCCTCCGACTTAGAGTCTTGAAATGCTAGTAGTGCATACTATCCTTTCTCCTGTTTAGACACAGCGGTGGAAAAAGGGTCTTTGCACCACTCTCTTTTTGTGATCCTTTTACTTCATATGAAAGAACTCCATACATACACTGTTCCAGAGCACTATCTTGTGGATACAGAGTGTACTCCAGATTTTTTATCTCCATATTGCTTTGGTTTTTTTTTTTCAAGGTGAAGAGATTGACAGCCTCCAGAAAAGTCATGTTTTTAACATGCAGAAGCTAAAGAATTCGGAGTTGAGACTCACTGAGGCCGAGCAAAAAATGAGAGAACTTGCACTTAATATCAAAATGAAGGAGGAACTTATTAAGGAATTAGTAAGAACAGGTAACTGGCTACTGCAGGGAAAATTAGAATGAAGTAGTTCAGAAACAAAAGGAAAGGCACAAAACTTCTGAAATCCTGCATGTCTCAGTTTTTATGTAATTATCTTATGCAAGAATACTTTTAATACGTTAAAGATTCATAACGTTCATTATTACTTGCTATGGTTGCACTGAAGGCTGCAAATTTTGATTGCAGCCTATTCTGCTATGCTACGCAGATGTAGTTGTTAAATATGTTTTGTGCTTTGCTGATTATTGCTTTTATCCACCAATAGTGTAACTTTTCATGTATGCTCAGTGCTACTGATCTCTTCGTGGACATGTATTTCTCACATGGTGTCTGGGATAGGAGAGAAGATACATCACTGTGCTGGGAATGTAAGCATTCCCAGCACTGCAGTAGAGAAGCAGGAGTCAGAAGTGGATGAGGGAAAAGGTCAGTGTCCCTGTTAGCTTACATCCCTTACACATCTATCCTGGTACATGTATGCCTGCCAGAAACTAGCGTAATGATGACAGTAAGGATCACTTTGCTCGGCCCCTTCAATCACACTCCTCTCCTGTACGTACCTTCTCTTGAGGTTGTCTTTTGGCACTGAGAGAGATTCTGTACCCCCAAAACCAGTACTTTGAGAAAGATCACGCAAACAGGGCAAGTCAGAGACTAGAAACACAATCCAAAGTTATTTACTGATTATTAAGCTGAAAGTTGAACATTAAATAAATTGCATATTCTTCTGGAAAAATCAATATTTATTAAATACAGGAGAGCCACTTTAGCAAAAACTACAGTAGGCAGAAGGATTTCACTTTATTTGGCACTCAGATAGCACTTTATTTGGTGACATCAGGTACCTTGAAGAATTCAGATTTAAGACTCCTTCCTTTATCTCTATTTCAAAGTTATAGAAAGGAACTGTACATTCCTTTAGGGTTGGAAAATGTCTCAGAAATTACTGGGTTAGCCAGAACGAAGTAAGTAATGATTCAACTACAGAATTAAGTATTACATTTCGACTGATTATCCTACTGTTTTTAAACTATTTGGATATGGTGTCTTTAAGGTAAGGATGCTCAGTCTGTAAGCAGGCAATATTCTTTGAAGATAACTAAACTGCAGCAAGAATTTGAGCAGGCCAAAATGGAACTTGCTGAAACACAAAAGCGACTGCAGGAGCTGGAGAGTAAGGAGCTGAGAGACGTTCCTGAGAAATCCAAGTTACAAAAAGAGTTCCGTAAGAAGATGGATGCAGCTAAGTTGAAAGTGCAGGTATTTTTGATCTGACCATTAAGATTTGAATTCTCTGTCAGACTGTCACCTTTGAACCTTAGCACTCTGATTGTAAAACTTTCACCAACTTTATACGTTGGAAGCTGGTTGGATTGAGGTAGCTAATGAGAAACTTAATACTATTATACTCAGAATGCTATTTAACATGTATGTGGTTAGATACATAGAGTATTTTATTGGTAGGTAAGAAACCAAGAAAGAAGTGGGTAATATGAGATACTGATACACCACTGTATGTAATACCATACAAGAAGCTACACAAAGAGACTATTCCGAGTTTATTACCTGCCATAAATAAAATGGATGTTTTATGGAAATACGGAATATATTTCAGCTCTAAGCAAATCACTGGGATGGTTTGCAAGACCAGGCCCAATACAGTCATATTTGTTTGGCACTGACCTTCTACTCTTAAGTTCTCTTATATGTAAGTTTAAACTCTGTGTAGGGCCAGCTTAGGTGCTCTGTGCCTCTCAGTTCTAGAACGGTGGGTCAGACAAGTACCATACAGAAAGAGGTAGCTGGCTTATCGACTTGAGGTCAGGACCAGCATTCTGGTGCCGTTATGTCTCTGCACATTTTCCAGAGCTGTGATATCTGTTATATTTTACTACTTTCATTGTATTGCCGAGCATGAACTGTATCTCTACCTTTTCATGTTGCTTGAGATTAATTCTGCCTGTGCCGAGTTTACCAGATAGGTCAGAAACTGCAGAAATAAAGAGTGATTGTTTGGGCAGAAGTTAGTAAGTCTTGTTGATTCTAAGAATTCAGTGAAATAAAGAATGAAGTTAAGTCATATTTAAGTTTTCAGTTTTCCTGCTATTAAGCTGAAATTTGCCATGAACATTCAGGCCTTACAGAAGAAGCAGCAAGACACTAAGAATCTGGCTTCATTATCTAACCAAAGTGAAAGAGAAGCAACAGAACTTGAGCAGAATGTTGCTCAGATGAAGCATCAGCAGACTCAGCTGCAGAAGAGACTGTGTGAGGAGAGTGAAAAAAAGAAGCAACTAGAAGCAGAGATTCAGCGGGACCAGCAACAAATTAAAGTAGGATTCTTCCTATTTCTTTATGACAAATGATGAGATGAGCCAATTTTACATCTGCTTCCCCAAAGACAATAAACTATACTGCGAGGTTTTCCATAGTTTTAAGTAATAACTTTCTCAGCAAATGCACTGAAGAAATTGTCTATAAACATTTTCACAGAAATCTTAAGTTTGCCTTGCTCTTCAGCTTTTTCTATCATTATTACATGATGTCTAGCTCTGAATTGCAATTCCACATGTAAATTTAGGGTCAGTATTTCAGATTACATACCTGTGTGGACTCTGACATTAAATGCATGTTAAAAACAGACTGACTGAGGCAGGAAGAATGGGGCTTTTTGTTTGTTTATAGGAACTTCAACTAAAGATGGAGCAACAACAGAAGATCCTTAAACTTAAGGATAAAGAGATTGCTGCATTTAAAAAGAAGAAAAATAACTCAGTGGGAACGTCACAGAAGCTACAGGTAGCTAATCTATTTCTAATCTGTGTGGGCCCTGAAAAAAAAATTTCTTTCTTCATCCCTAGTCGTCTTTGTAAAGTGTTAGGAAAAAAGAGTATTCCATCAAAGTTTTGTCATCTTTGTAGCTGTAGCAAAAATTTGGAGTATAGTCTAGCAGGTTTTGTACTCTTTTTGAATGAAGGAAAGGAGAGGCTCTAATGTCTTTTCTTTCTATGATTTGTCAAGGACGCTGATTCAGAGGCCTGAGAATTCAACAGGTTTTGTTGTCTGATAGGTTTGAGGGTGAGACTGATAAGCTCTGTTATAAATGCCCCATGGTTTGTTTGGTTGTTTGTTTTGGCCTCTGACATAAATGACAGAGGTCTATGGTTTTGGTTGTTCCTAACAGGGCTAGAAAAGTAGGTGTCTAATGGAGCAGTGCCACCTACATTATTATAGATGTGGACATTGGAACATGAGAGCTACATGAGTTACCCAAAGTCTTTAAAAGGTGAAAAGAAATTTTAAAAGTTGAATAAAGACAATTTTTTATTTTTACCAGGAATGTATCCACTGATAAACTGTGGCTTCAGAACAACAGACTGCGCTAGCAGGATCAGAGCTCTCATTGTCTGCTTGTCTTTCTTTCAACATCATAATTTCTTGTCACTTATTTTTCTACAGATAGCTGGTCTTGGGCACCTATAATGCAATGAGGAGGGGCTAGCTGAATTCTTGTGGTACTTTCCAAACCTAGTTGCTTTGATTATATAGAAGACATCTACTTATGTAACTGTCCTTAGAAAAAGAATACATTTCATTAAAGGCATCTGATACAAATATATTTATACAAGATGTAGCAGTGTTGATGAGCCTCTTTTTAAGTGAGTCCAATTTCTGTATTATTGAGTGAAGATTCTGATGCAGAATTAATGTTAGCATTAGAAATGTCAATTTATTCTACAGTTTTGTCAGTTATTCTACAAAAGGAAAAACATAATCATGAAATTTTAATCCAGAAACTTCTGGTTAATGCTCTCTATTTAAACTTTAGAAATTAGAAGAGCAAAAGAAATGGCTGGATGAAGAAATGGAAAGAATTCTCCAACAGCATGAACAGTTAGCAGAACTAGAAGAAGATTTAAAGAAAAGAGAAGCCATTGTAGCCAAAAAAGAAGCATTATTGCAAGAGAAGAGCCACCTGGAAATCAAGAAACTGAGATCTAGCCAGGTGATTTAAGAAAAAACAAGAAACTTACCATAGCTGACTGAAAGACTGGGCGGGGGGGAAGGCAGATAGACAGCAGGAGAGGCTTAAGCCATGTGACTTGTGTCTCTACCACTGCCATTAAGTTATTGTGTGACTTGAGCTAATCAACATTTAAAATGTGAATAACACAGAATAATCATTTTTTTAACTTTTTCCCCCTAAAATTCCCACAACAAAACAAAAAATCTGAACTGTGGAGTTCTGTTATTGCAGAGCATTAAATAATATAATATCTAAAAATGACTCAGTCCTTTTGCAAATTAGAGAATGTGACAGGGAAACATTTTTCATTATTTATTTTTCAGTAGCAAAAGTGAATAGCAACTGAAGTATCATTGTCACTTATAATGACTAGCCCCTTTAGTTTTTAGTATGTAGAAAACTACACATCGAGTGTTTTTGTTTTCTTTCATCTTTTGAGTAAACAGTACATTTTATGGTAGCTGTCTACTCAAAATAAATGGGGTCCCATTGCAAGAAGCAGGCAAGTCTTTCACTGCAGAATGTGACAGTCTCACCTACATTTTTCTTACTGGAAGGAGTATCTCAGTTTTATATCTATGGTTGCTGTGGTTTTTTTAGGCTTTAAACAAAGATAGTATGAAATTGTCTACTCGCTTAAGTATGGTGGATCAGGAACTGTGTGATAAAGGTATGCAGCTTCAGGGCAGCACCACTGAAGATAAGACAGACATTTTGGAAAAAATTCAGGTTCTCCAGATGGAAAGGGATCAGCTGCTCAGAAGAAGAAATAGTGTGGATGAGAAACTGAAAGATGGTAAAGTGTTGTCAACCGAAGTAAGTAAGCACCTCTGAGATAAATACAGGTTTTAGGTAGTGTTGTATAATTAAGCATTCCAAACAGAACATAACATGTGTCCAAGTATTAGATAAGCTAGAACCAAAGAACAGGCATTGGGGTCTTCTGCACATAGCGATGTTAAAATACTGCTGTGATAGCACTAGTTATGTACCAGTGAACGAAGTTTAGTAAAGAGGGACTTAATTAAGTTAGGGCCTTGAAAAACTCCACTGGCCTAAGGATCATATAATCAGAAATAAGGGAACTAGAAGTTGATCAGTATATTTTCATGTCAGGACATAGAACAAGGCAATGTACTCGCATAGTGATGACCCTTGATTTTTTTCATAGGTTCTTTTTGAAAAAACAAACTTCACTTGAAGACCTCCATATTTTTGCAGCAAAAATAAGTCCTGTTACCTGGATGGTCCACACTTGAGTTGATCAGTATAATTACATTGAAGATATAGTAAATGTGTATAAAATGGACAGGTTGTTTTTAGGTCGTGAGACGCAGTATGGGCATGTGGCTGAGGTGATAATGTCCCAGAAAGAACCCTACTTGCCTCACTCCTCAACCTCCTTACTGACCTGATCCGTTCATTAATCTACAGAAAACTGTCACAACCAAAAAAATAATAGCAGAAATCAAACTGTGGGGAGGATGAGGGAAGGATAAAAAGGGAAACAGGACTTCTGTTTTTGTTATGAGGTATTTGATTGAGCTCTGTATCATGGAAGGGGTACTACCACAGAAAAAGACAAGTGTTTAGATCTGTACTCTTAACCTCTTATTTTTCCCATTCCATTCTCTATACTACTACTAGTTTGTCTTGCCCTTAAGTTTAGTTTCACTCTTGAGAATGAAGTTAAAGATGTCTTATGTATAGAAAGATTAACTCTACACTTTTTTTTAAAGATCTCACTCATGTGTTTCTCTGTAGGAAGAACATGTCCTTTTCCAGCTGGAAGAAGGAATTGAAGCCCTGGAGGCCGCTATTGATTACAAGAATGAAAGTATTCAGAATCGCCAGCACTTGCTTAGGTCATCTTCTCAGATTCTTTCACAGAGCGAGAATAATGTAATAGGAAAACTAGTTTCCCTGTCTGCTGAAGAGCTCAGAGCTATCCTCTTCAAATATTTCAACAAGGTTTGTTTTGGCTAATGAATAATATTTTATCCTATTTTTACTATTATAGATAATGAAATGAAATGGTGTCAAGAAATAAAAATAAATTTAACAAGCTTTTGGTGAGAATGTCTTCAGGTTACATAGATCTACTATTAATTCAGATATTTTTAATTTTTATATTAACCTAAATAGAATGCTTGTGTGTTAACTTTGTATATCTTGTTTTGGGGTCATTAGCTTCAAAGGCGCTTGCTGCAAATCTGGGAATTTCCTTCTTCATTTCCAGTGCTCTGTGTTGCTAACTTTTGAAGCAGCAACATATTTAAGTAGTGGTGTTGTACTGAAATTCTTCCCAACTGCAGGCTTCATAAAACTTAAACTAGTATTCCTATTTTTTTTCTAAATCCAGTATAAACTCTTTTTGCATACACTGCCTGCAGTATGTACAGCAAATACTGAAAAATCATACTGACATCTGGAAACACAAAAATGAAATGCATTAGGACACTGTGTGTCTTTGTGACCTTGGGTGATTTTGTTGTCTGTGGGATGCAAGTTGGAAGTTTTCCAGACTCAGGAAAACACTGTTATTTCAGTTTAAATTTTGCACAGGGTATTAAAAAACTCCACTAGTTCATGTGATCAAAATGTACAGAGCTCAGTTCTAAAGTGTGAACTTGCAGCACTGGGCAAATCTGTTTTTAGTATAAGCTTATGGCTTATAGAGACCACTGCTTTTGTGTGCTTTAATCTATTAAGCAGAAGGATAAAAGCTTTTATTAAAATGGTTTGATAAAGCACAAGAAGTATATTTCTTTCTTAGATTGTTGGACTACGGGAGTCTGAACGTAAATTACAACTGCATATCGAAGAACAGGAAATGAAGGTCATAGACCAGGAAAACATAATACGTGAATTAGAATCTGCACTTGAACACGTCAAGTTGCAGTGTGACAGGCGGCTGACCCTACAACACAAAGAACATGAAAAAAAACTACAGTTAATATTGCATCATTTCAAAGGTATCTGCTTCTTGCAGGGGGATTGTACAGCAAGTATTGCCTTCAGTCAGTACTGGGAAATACTATATTCCAACTGAAAAAAAACCCAAACAGTAAGGTTCAGAGATATATTTCAGCTGACACTAATTCTAATATTGTGTGGGATGCTGAGGAACAGACACATGATATCTGTTTGAATGGAAAAGTGATTTTTTTAAAGCAGTATAAGAATTTTTGTATTGTCATATTGTATTTGCTGATACTGGAAAGTTGAAAGATACTGGTCCCGCTGATCTTGATCTTCTAAATACTCCTATTAAAACTGACAAGTGGGGTTGACATGACCTTTTTGATCTTGTGTCATACTAGTTAAAATGTACACACTGCAAGCAAAGTGTCAGCAAGATCCAACACATATTCTGTCTAGCTGGGCATCTTGATTTTTGGCACAGAGATACCTGGTTCTTAAACTGATTTTACTTGTCCTAGAACAAGATAGTGAAGGTATTGCAGAAGCCTTGAAAGGGTATGAAGTAAAAGTCCAGCAACTGGAAAAAGACTTATTTTTCTACAAGAAAACCAGCAGAGAGATGAAGAAGAAATTGAAGGGCCTCTTTGGAGAGTCATCCCATCAATTACTGGCATCCACTAAATGTAAGTATATAATCTTCAAATATTTATGCGCTTGTTAATAGACCATTTGAAGGGTGGTGAGCACACAGAAGTATATCAGATAGAGATAAAAATGGTATTTTTACTGAATTAGCTGTTCTCCAGGAATATATTACACCTCTCCCCCAGTTTCAAGGGAGAGACAACATTGGTTTGTACCTGTAGCAGTGGTATACCAGTGGTTTAAATTCTTGTTCTGTTTTCTCTGGATTCTAGCATAATTTCAGCATCTACAACCTCAGACTGTTGTGGTTAAGAAAAAGGAATTTTACTGCCTGAAAGGGTCTGAGTGACGTTGTAACTAATAGCTTTGTCATATGCCAGGCTTTTAGATCGGCTGCTTCCAGCACTTGATTTCATACAAGTTACTCGGAGACTGTCAGTGAAGAATTCCATATTTTCAGTAACTAACTTACTTTAGTTACTCACTAAGCCTAAAAGAGTGGTTTTATACACTTGTAGGGGGGGAAAAAAAGCTTTCTAATGTGATTCTGTGCTTTGACAAAAAAAAAAAACAAACAAAAAAAAAAACCCAAACAAACCAACAACAAACTGCTTCTGTAAGTTTTTAATTGTTCCATGTCCTACTTGCCAGAATCCAAACCTACAATAGTTATTCAGGTGGAGGCGAAAAGAAGGTTCAATTTGTGTCACTATTTTGGTGGTCTCACACCTCTCGATGCCACCACAAATACCTCACATGCACACTAGAGCCTTCTTGGCCCTATGTTTCTTCTTAAGGCTCAGCATGACTGGTTCTTCGTCCCAACAAGTGCTTCTGTTTCTTTCAACTCGGGCAGCACCATGCCTTCCTAACACATAGATGCCGATCACATACCTGCTGCTCCCAGAGTTAATTAAGGGTCAGCCCTTGCCCTCTAGGTAGGATAATGAGCCAACACATTCTTTACTGTAAAGTACACTGTCCAACTGTGAACATGAATATTCTAGAGGCTGAATTACAAATAAGCGTAGGAAAGACTATTCTGTGTCTAGTATACGTAGAAGTATGTAGTTCAGGGCATGTATCCATGCAGGGAAGCACCCATCCTAGCCAAACTGTAGCAAGGGAGAAAATCCCTGTGAATTTCCAACTTTTTCAAATACATATATTCCTAAGTTTTATGAGAAATACTCTGTATTTAGTTGGGGTTTTTTTAATACATTTTGAAGCATGCTGCAATGCATTGTAATAAAAATACTTTATGATTTGTTGTTGAGCTTTAAAAATAATAAAAGCCCTCTGTGTACATTGCAGTCAAATTTGCAGAATGTGTTTCACGTGTTGTGCTAGTGTAATTGCTGACTGGTTTTGAATATATGAATAATTTCATATTTGACTGTCATGGCTCAGTTATTTTAAGACTGCCTAGCTGGGTACATTGCAAGTTAGAGTGGTGAGGCTTGTATTACAAGCACCTTGTCACAAGAAAGTGACAGCTAATACCTTTGATGTTTTTGTAGCTGACAAACTTTTTAACAGAAAGGACAAATTGTGAGGTGCTGATAATTTTTCACCATGTTCATATTACAAGTTACTGATGCTGCAAAACCATATTGACTAATTAATATTTTTTGATGGCAGGCACTCAGACGAGTTGTAACTTTTAGCTGTTTATGTCCTGATAAATTTCATTTTAGACAACAGTGCTTGTGACAAGGCATCCAGTCAAGATGAAGCAGAAGTTGCTTCTGAAGAATTCAGGTCAACACTTAACTTTGAAACCAATAGTCAACCAGGGAAAATAAAAGAAACAGACAGAACAAGTATTTTAAGAGCACAGCAAAATTCATACAAGCTTGGAGAAGATGTTTCAGAATTTGGGTGCAACAAAGAATGTTTGCCAAGCACTAGTGATGACAAAATAGAAACCGATGAAACTCAGTCTTCAAAATCTCATCCTCAGCTACCTTCTGTCACCCAGAGAAGAGAAACTGTAACCCAGTTTCAAGGAGTGGCTCCAGTAAAACTATCTCGCCGAGAGCTGCGTCATATTCCTCCCTCTGAGTTATCTTTGAGACGCTCAAGCCTTGGAGGTGGTGTCAGTTTTATTGCTCCAGATTCCATTGAAATGGACAAAAAGTCTAGCGTCACTAAGACATAGTTACTCTTCATTGCATTTTTAATGGCTATTACTACTGTAACTAATCTAATTGTACTAGATTTCTTTGTTCATGGTTTTGCTAAGTACCAACCACGCATAAATGAGTAAGTGTTCTTCAGTTCTGATTGCTCACTATCATGTCATTAGGTGTTATGCTTATACAGTTTCAGTGAATCTGGGATGGATTTTAATCGACACAGTATCTAAGAACTTTCATTCAAAGGCCTTATAACATTGAATACATTATTTATATTGGTTTTGGTTTTTTTGTAGTAACTTCAAAAAACATAATTTTTTTTCAAAAATTGCACTGTAAAGTGCACTGCACTAGTGTAACTTACATTTTCTAGAACAATATTGTACTTCAGTTTCTTGGGTCAGAAACAGTATAAAACTATTTAATTTTTTTTTATGTATAGCTAGAAAATTTAGTTGCCAGGCTGTCACCTAGAATTGATAATGACTGGCTTCTGTACACTTTTTGTCTAAAAACATTTTATACAAGCCATGTTTGAGATCAAAATTGGTACCTAAAGATAAATTTATTCCTGAAAAGGAACATAAAAGTACTTACTTTTCTTTTTTCTTCTTTACAGCCAATTTATGAAATTAAGAGACTTGCTTATTACACTTTCTGTTTGTTGGGTATTTAAAGAATTGCCCTTTGCAACTCAAAGTGTGATACTTATTTCTGTACTACTAAAATGGAAAAAAGCCCCAGAGGACCTAATTCAGCATCCTCTAGGTAAGCCAGATGGACCAATATAATATTTTATTTGTACTAATTAGTTATGTCCTTTCACAGACAAATTATTCTTCTGGATTCCATATCTGCTTCAGAGCAAGGACTATACATATCCTTCTATTCACTGCTATACTGTTGTTGGTAATGCATTCAGGATGAAAAGCAAATCTTTTCTGTAAGAGGACAGTGGTCACTGAGAAGGCATATGCTTAACAGCTGCACAAACTTGAAGGCAGAGACCAGAATGTTGGCATTTAAATGAGATTAACATTTCTAACTGTAACTCTCTCCTGCATAAAAAGTATCAGTACTGAAAGTAAGGTTAGTTTTATTTTAGTGGTGGACTTCAGCCAGTCATGTTTGAAAATGTTTTCTTAGCTTATCAGCTGTACTTAGGAAATTTTGCTTTCTGCTATTGCCTAGGCAAGGTCTTGTGTATAGCATGTGTGGCTATAGGTATAAAAGAACTGCACTGTTCCATCCTGCAAACACAGTTCAAATCAGTCCACATGATGAAGATGCTATTACAGGATGGTAAATGGACCTATTGTCTTGTGGCACGTTTTAAAATTTTGTGAGTAGACTGCAAAATATTTCATTCTAATCAGATAGACAAACCACTTAACATGTCAAATGATTGTATCTTTCACAGTTATACCTATTTACTACCAATTGTTCAGCTGAATTGTGAGGTAAGGATTGGGGTCTTTCATGATTGGTTTTGGATTGGGCTTGTTTTTACTGTCATGGAAGTACTGAACCTTAACTAATGTTAAGTTTAATATTCGTGTATATATCATTCACTTAATGTTTCTAGTCAAAAAGCAATAAACAAACAAGTAAATAGAGTTTCAAATGTGTACTTACTATATCTCTGTATTAAGTGAAGGAATCGTTGAAGGCATTTCTTCTCAAGATAATACTGTGCATTATCATACACCTGATGGTGTTTGGATGCAAAATAAGTAAGGGAAAATGTAGGAAACTACAACTTAATCACTAGTAGATGTCAGCTGGTGCTCTGGAGGTTTCTGTAGCTGTGACACTGCAGATTAACTAGTTATGCAAACATTAGATTCTGTATGGCACACATACCTACTTCAAGACATAACTATCATCACCTAATGCTAAGGTAGATAAATACGTCAGATAGATACACTTGTGATCTTCAGAGAAGTGGAAGAATTGTTTACCATGAGAGGGACCTAACAAGCAAAGCAATGAGAGAGGCAGTAAGGTAGTCGTATAGGGAAGAGAAAAGTAAATAGTGATTTATGTTGTCATTTATGCATAGAGCTAACATATATAATGGTTTTACCTCTTTCAGACAATATGTAGCTCCTCTTATTTCTGCTAATGAAAAACAAGACTTTATCTGATAGGCTTTTATTATTACTCTCTTTGTTTTACTTCCTTGATGTTATTCACTGGCATTTATGGCCTTCACCCACATTTAGCTGATGTACAATATGGGGTTAAAAACAGTATGCAGCTAATTTGCAGTGATCCACCATGCCATTATTTCACTTATTAACAGCTGTTTCTCCTGCTACATCCTGCTAAAACTAACTAAGAAAAAAAGCCATGTGTATCATCTATTCTGTTGTCTGGCTAGTAACCGTGAATATAAATGAACTTTACTTATGATCCGGGTTCTCTGTTACGATTATCTGAACGCTGTGATGGCTGCATTTCCAGAATAGACTCTTGTCCTTTCCATCACTGACACTTTGCTCCATACTGCACGTTAACGGCTGGGTTACCCCATGCAAGGAGTTTGCCGAAGTCCTCTGATTTGTGTAAATACTAATTGCACCACATTTGAGAAGCAAATCTGTCTTTTAGCAAGCTAATGAAAGTCTTACCCCATGTCGTGGTTTAGGTCCTCAAACCAGGACACCCCATCTATATTAAAACAAAGTTTCATTCTTAGTAACTTCAGGGCGAGATTTAATAGGAATTGAAACTTCAGCTATGTGTTGTGGAGAGGGACCTTTTCTCTGCGCAAGCAGTTTTCAATCCAACTGATTTGAAGGTTCCAACTTGAATGCACTTTTATTGCATGGCCAATAAACAGTATGTCAGTTCTGATTTTCAGGATCAGTATGCTGATGAAGGGCCTAATTCTATGTAGGATTTCCAATGAATCTGAAAATATTTTCTAAGAAAAACTATTTGCAGGGCATCACTTCGACAAATGCACATTTTATGCATTTCTGATATTACATAATTTTTACTTAACAGCGAACACTAAGCACAATACAGCAAACTTTGTTATACTGCAAACAGTAGCCTCATTAACTTGGTGTCATGGTTTGGGCTGAGCTGGCCACCAAAATGAACAACAGATGCTCCCTTTTACTTCTCTCCCGTTCAGAGAAGGGAGAGCATCTCCTTTCAGGGAGAGAAGGATGAGAGAGAAAAGAGAATTATGAGTTTAAAAAGAAACTAAAATACTTTAATGAAAATACTACTAATAAAAAGAAAATAATGAAATATATACAAAACTGTATCAAGCTGCCAGGATGGCAGTCACATCACCAGCAGGCACTGGGGAAACCCCAGACTGGACTCAGTGGCGGATGCAAACTGGATTGAGGAATACACGGATTGGTTCAAAGGCAGTTGAACAGAGCCCTCCTCGGACTTCGGCTGTTGAAGAAAGAGAGCTGACCCTTTGATGCCTCAGCTTTTATACGGAGCATGAGGCAGATGGGATGGAATACCCCGTTGGTCAGTTTTGGGTCACCTGTCCTGTCCGCTCCTCCCCGCAGGTGGGACCCCACTATGCTTTTGCACTTCCAACCCTCCAACGGGGCAAATAACAAAGTTATCTGCCATTGGGTGTTACACCAGTAAGTACAAGCAGGAGCTTCTCTGCATACCGTGCCTTGGTATGAATTGCAAACATCAGGCTTCATCACTGCTAGAAGCAGACACTGTCTGAAAAATACGCCATTAACTTCAGAGAGTGCAGTTACTCAGAAGAGGCTTAACTAAAAAGTACAATTACTGAACAGAAAATCGGTTGTTTTACCTCAAACCCGGACACCTGGGCTATTTATGCTATGATAAGCAGGCTGACAGTTCACCAGCTGAAACAAACAATGCAAATGAACAAAGGACAAGGGTTGTTTTTTTTTTTTTTTTTAGTTGGACTGACTGTTCACCACGGCTGCAAAGTGCAGGGCTGTG
>NW_009649614.1:204124-237951 GCF_000708025.1 Charadrius vociferus
CCCCCGAAAGCGCGTCTACCTGCTTGTTATCTTCAGCGGCCCAAAATAGGCTCGCTGTTGCTGGTTGTGTGGAGAGATGCGTTAATTAAAAATTAAAATAATTAGCTACAGCGAAAATGCTGACCGTAATTAGAAGCCAAAACGCCATTGGGGTGTAGTATTTACTGATCACTGGTTATTTGTTTTTTTAAGGCTACTTGTACGTATTGGTATGTAAAAATGGTAGTGTTTTTTGTTGCGTTAGTCACAGACAGTAAATTGAGCATGAATTTCAAAGTCTGTTAGATAAAAGTTGCTAACTTTAAAGCTTGACTAATTTTTTTTTTTTTTTTTCAGTGGGGGGATGGAAATCACGGGAAGAAAAGCAAGGGAGGTTACACTGTCAGTCAGCATCCTGTGCTCAAACTAAAGTCGGACTTGCCTGCTTGCTTTTATATTTTAATCCTGAGTTTAAAAAATGTTTTAGAAAGCTTTCTTCCTCAAAACGACTAATTCTTCCAAAGCACAGCAATAAATTCACTGTATTCCCCTTTCAAACCATTCAAGGCCCTTTATTTTCTGTGGGTTTATTGCTGCCGTGTACGCCAGTGCGGCAACTTTCAAGCAGATTTCTGAACCAGTTTTGGTTTGGTTTTTTTTTTTGGCTGTAAAGTTACTTGTGAAACTGACTGATGACTTTAAGTAATTTTAAGGATTCAGAGCAGTTTAATGCAACTTTATAGCTTTTGATCAGATGGCATAAATCAAAATCAATTTAAATGGAGAGAGCTTTTCCACCTGGGAGGACCTCCTGTGCAAAACTCCCTGTAGACGCACCTATAAGGACAAGTAGATTGTGCTTGCTCTGGTAAATGTATAAACAGGCAAAGATCAATATGTAATATGCAGAAGGTGCGAAGGTTGATCAGTGCTAATAGGGAACAGACATGTTCCTTCGTTTACAAATGTCTATTTTAGTGTTATTTCAGTTTTACAAGCAAGTACTGAAATCAGTCAATACTTCAGGTATTTGCTAAAAATGTGTATTGACAGTAGATTATCATAAATATGTCTTCTAGTGGTAGAAATGTAGATTTTATAAGAGAAGAGCCTTTAGCATGACAATACCCTACTTTCAAAGTTCTCTAAAATCTGCATCTTTTTTAGTGGTTCATTTGATGATGGCAGTGGTTGAATACGTAATTGGTTGTGTTTGGGGGCTCTTCAGCATGTTTTCCTTGAAATAGCTTTAAATGTGGGGCTTTACCATGTAGTTATTTCACAGATGCTTAAAAGCATACTACTAGCATCAGAGTAGAGGTTCCTAAATTGCTCACTTCTTAGAGGTGCTTGAACACTTGCCAGTTAAATGGTAATTCGTGCACATATGCAAAGATGAACACAGGCCAGGAAGCTGCTGATGCTCAAATAAAATAAGCTTGCGGATGTATGCTAAATTCTTCTTAGGATACATATTGGGCAGTTTACAGTAGAGCTTTTAAAACTTCAAAGTATTTCAAAGGCTGTTTCACCTACAACATGTAGGTAAATGAAAGTAACTGATGTAAAAGGCATTTCAAGTTATGGTAACACCAGATGAGTGTGTTACTTCTGTCACTGCAATCTTTGTTACCTCATGTCTAAAACAAGACTGAAGCTCTTCAGGGCATTAATGGATCTTATGTTTCTGAATATACTTAGTCCACTTCAGGGAACTGAAGTTTGAAAGATATCTTTTCTTTTCAGTCATGTCACAATTTAACTTTCTAAATGAGTTTTCTTGTTTACCAAGAACTTAAGGTAGAGTAAGCACTTTGTGCTTACGCGTGATTGTATTGGATGAGTAATACATTACATGTTTCATAAATGGGACCAACTTGTTACAATCTATTGATTTAGTGTCAAATTCTCAAATAATCTGTTCATGTAGGCTGACATGGTTTATAGAAGAGTATGACCTAGGAATGAGTACAGCACCAAAACAATTACTACTTGCTAGGCATAACAAGTGTTTTTATGTTGCCTTGAAATTATATTGTGTATCATGCTTACCTTATGTTGTAGATATATCAGTCTGAATAATATGTCATTGTAGGAACTCTTCTTACAAACTCTATTGTTTGAAACAGATTGCAGAGACAGTTGAACTGACAGCCTGCTAGTGACTTGTAAAGCAGAAAGTTTTGAAACTGGGTCATTTGTTGGTGCCACCTGTGTATTGGTGCCATAGTGATTTGCAACTTTGAAATCTGTTACCAGTGATCTTTTCATTGACTTAAAAATGGAGGGTTAATAACTTTCTCGGTACATTAGAGAAAGTCTTCTCGGAAGTGTATGACTAGTGCTAGTGCGTGACACATGGAAACAACTGCAAGTACTGATGTTTGGTTGTTGGACTTTAACTAGTGGCCTCACTTGAGGTATTAATAAGCTGTGTAGATGCCACAAGTACACTTTGTTTCATTTTACAATTCCTGAAGGTTTTTGCTGTACTCCATATCGTAAGGAAAGGAATTGTCTTGCATTTAGGTAGGCTTTGGCCAACTGACTGTTTTGAATACCTAACACTTCTCAGACTGCTAAACTCTTGAAACCACTGTAAAGGTTGAAATGATTTTTCAGAACCCAGTTTGATCTGAGGAATTACAAATTGCTCTGTGGTATTCAAAAGGGTTTTTTTGTGTGACAAAAAGCCTCTTTGAGCACAGCCTCAAACTCAAGAATGTCAATACTTTAATTTTGTAAGACTGTTCGTAGCTATAATAATACAGAACAACACAAATTATAATTCTCTGTTAAAGGAAAAAAAGAAAACCTTGTAAAAGGGGTGGCAAGCATCTATGCTTAGCTGAAAGCTTTTGAGGTCAGCCCTTTGGTTTCCTATGGGGAAGAGAGTGAAATCTTGGAATTGAAATAGAATGCTTAGAATTGGTGGTGGCCTTAAAGATCATCTAGTTCCAATCCCCTGCCACAGGCAGGGACACCTTCCGTTGGACCAGTTTGCTCAGAGTCCCATCCAACCTGGCCTTGAATACTTTCAGGGATGGGGCATCCACAGCTTCCCTGGGCAACCTATTCTAATGTCTCATCAGCCCTAAAGTAAAGAATTTCTTTGTAATATCTATTCTAAATCTACCCTCTCTCAGTTTAAAACTATTCCCCCTTGTCCTATCACTACCATCCCTGATAAAGGGTCCCTCCCCATCTTTCCTGTAGGCCCCCTTTAGGTACTGGAAGGCTGCTAAACATCCCCCCAGAGCCTTGTCTTCTCTGTGCTGAACAACCCCAATTGCCTCAGCCTATCTTCATAGGAGAGGTGCTCCAGTCCTCTCATCTTCGTGGCTCTCTGAACTCGTTCCAACAGGTCCATGTCCATCTTACGTTGGGGGCTTCAGAGCTGGATGCAGTACTCCAGGTGGGGTATAACCAGTGCAGAGTAGAGGGGCAGAATCACCTCCCCCAACCTGCTGGCCACGCTTCTTTTGATGCAGCCCAGGATGCAGTTGGCTTTCCAGGCTGCAAACGCACATTGCTGGCTCATGTTGAGCTTCTCATCAACCAACACCCCCGGGTCCTTCTCCTCAAGGTTGCTCTCAATTCATTCTCTGCCCAGCCTGTATTTGTGCTCGGTTGCCCTGACCCAGGTGTAGGACCTTGCATTTGGTCTTGTTGAACTGCATGAGTTTTGCATGGGCCCACCTCTCAAGCCTGTCCAGGTCCCTCTGGATGGCATCCCTTTGCTCCAGTGTGTCGACTGTACTGCACAGCTTGGTGTCATCAGCAAAGTTGCTGAAAGTGCACTCAGTCCTGCTGTCCATGTTGCCAACAAAGATGTTAAACAGTGCCAGTCCCAGTACTGACCCCAATATTATTTGGTAGAATTTGGCTGTCAGAATTATAGGTGTGGTATTAAAATGTGAAGTATGGCATGGTGGTAGGCCCCAGTGAATCACTGGGTCTGTCTTTTAAGTGTTGTAGTAGTGGGGTGATTAGATCCTGCTGTAATATGAATAGCTGTATTGAAATGTCCTACTAACTGAATTACCAATGGTAACAGCTCTGCTAGATTTACATGAAACTATAGGTTATTTTTCAGTTATTTGCAGTTTCTTCTACAAGCTCATTACTATCCATTTTTTTTCTGTTCTGTGGGAATGAATGTATTTCAGGAATAAACTTCCATAAATTTATTTAATGTTGTTACTGAAGTGTTTCAGTGAATCATAACAGCAGATTTCCATGGGTAGTACTTGCTTAATATGCTTGTCAGTTGGGTACTTAATTGCATGCCAACTACAGCCAGACAGCAAAAGTAAACCTGTTGTATTTTTGGTGTATTTGTTGAAAAGGGAGAGAGGAGTTTGCAGCCATATTTCATAGTGATGTAGAGCTTCAGCTGCTATGGCTGAGTCCCACCTCTTTTCATCTTTCTTTATCTCTGTTGTAGAGGGACTAATAACTGTATCTTGATAATGTTTTCTCTTAAATTGTATTTCAAAGAATCTAGCAGCTATCAACGCAGCTTGAAAATATGAAATGTTCTCAAATTGCATGGGCAAAAAAGTATTTGGCACCATTAGCACCTGAGAACTTAAAAAAGACTATGTTGTGCTGCTTATCTATTTATATGAAAACCCAAATATATTACAGTAATTAGACAGAGACTAGAAATGCCAAGTTTTTGACAGACTAGAGTCATCCTGTAGTGCACTGTCCTGGTTTGAGGTGAAATGGAACCTATGCACTAATTGTTTTTTAAGCCAAATACAGTAGAGAGTTTACAAACTTCCAGTGTTAAGACTGTTGTAGTCTGGTGTAGCGCCAAGAGCACCATCCAGTATTGAAAGTGCATTGTGAAGTGTGACTGAGCACTTATCTTTGGTGCCGTTTTTCTATGAAGATGTATCTTTAACCTTTTCTCCAAGTTTCAGATTTTAACTTATTGCATGTTTAACTAGTAAGAGCACAGTATCTCTCTGCTGTAACTAAGCTCCTAAGCAGAGTAACTATAGTTATTGAGTGCTGAAATGCATTTAACACCACACACAAACCCAGGAAAATCCAAACTTACCCTGTTATTTAATCAGTGAAAGATAGTAACAAGTACTAATTACTTACGGTGGTTTAGATGTGACTGATTAGATTGTGGTCTGATCAGAGAGTCTGAACATCAGCTTCAGGTGAATTCACAATTTGATATCAAGTTTGTTTGATCCTTAGGATACAACCAGCTTCATATGATCAGCTTCATTTTCCTTTTTTGAGAGAAATAGAGTAGGGTAACTTTTGTACGAGAAGAATGCTGTTCGCTGTAACCTTTGTCTTTGGTAAACTTGAATAAGGACAGTATTAACTTACTTGCTCATTCTCTTTCACCTCTGAGAAATAAAATGTAATACTCCTTTTTAATATTTTTTTGAGGTGATGGTCACAATGGTGACCATTTACCATAGCATTGGTAACATAGCATTGTTTTGTGTTGATCTGTCTGAGCATCTTTAGAGCATCTATACAGGTTTGTCCTTGAGGAACTCTGAAATTAAGTGATATAAACAATCTCTTTAAATTTCTGTAGATTCTTATGTTCTACTGTAATAGTAGTTAACAAGCAACACATTTGTAGACTATCTAAGCAGACATTCAACTTACGTTCACGATTTCCAGACTCTGAGGATTCCTTTCACGGTTTCCAGACTCTGAGGATTCCTTTCAAGCCACTTTCAAAAAGTACCTATTATTTTGCTACATCTATCTATCATAGTACATCAACATAGCTAGATGTTTTATATGAAAATAATTACTGATGAAATAACATCACTTTAAATCTTCTCCTAATTCACTAAAGTTTGCATGGAAAAATTGCAATTAGCCAAATATTCTTATGCCAAAAATTTAACTTTTACACTAGCTAAATGATTTGTACATTTGTACTTTGGAGTGGTGTCATGGGGATTCACACATTGGTTCTAGCTACAGGGGGCAATGAAAGGCCTAAGTGTGTTTCCCAGTTCTGCCTCCCCCCAACATATCCTCTGTGTTGTGCTGAAAGAACAGGTAAGCCTAATGTTTGAGAACAGTACTAGCCACAATGCTGGGCTCACCTTCCTGTGGAGAAAACTGTTTGTTGAATCTCCAGTGGCTTGGGAACAAAATGATACTACTTGTGAAATAAGGCTGCTTACCCAAAACTGAAGCCTACACATGCATAATATCTACTTGCTTTCTTTGTCAAACCATATGTTTGTCAGGCTCCAGGGATGGCATCTAAAATAGTTCTGGAGCACTGCACTATTTCTGTGTTTTTGTTTTTTTTTTTTTTCTCCTTTTTCTCCTTCACATCGTGAAGGCCAACTTCTTTCAGAACCTTCTACTTGTTTTTCCATCAAACATAATCTCTCAGGAACAAACATATTAGCCTGAAATAAGTACTGTTTTATAGATTATTCAAATACTTTAGATAATACAGCTTAGTAAAAATATAAAGAAATAATACTGAGGTGGTTTTTTTAATACTAATCCTGCAGCTAACAGGTATGAATTATTGTTTGTTTCGTTAAACACTGCTTTCATTCTTATTTCTGTGCTACTTTCCTAGGAAACCTAATAACTAAAAAGAAGCCAGCTCAGTAGAATATTGTATGTGGCAATGGCATCTGCTGTAATCAGTTCAGTTCCTACCACTGCATCTCGTTTTGCTTTACTACAAGTTGAAAGTGATACTGATTTGGAGCCTGGAAAAGGAAGAAGTGGCCAAGGTGCTAGTAAATCTCAGGCTTCAGGGGCAAGATCATCTACAAATGAGAAAAAGAGAAAGAAAAGGAGAAAAAAGAAAGAACAGCACCAGAGTGAGGCCAATGAGGTAAAGGGATTATATTTTCAGTAGTGGGTAAGGATGTTATCTGATAAGTAATTCTTGCTGTCCCTAACGTGTCCTTGGTTTGTGTTTTTATGAAGCAAATGCTACTTAGTCACAGAGACTGCCTTTTTTTAATTTGCTTTATTAAGAATTCTTTATATAAAAGTAGTGTACTCCCTACTATACAAGTTGAAAATTTTAGATGAGAATAAATTGCTAGATTTCATTTTTTGACAGTACTACTTGAATAATTAATTTCTGATGAGGGGCAAGACCTTTCTAAAAAGTGATTGATAGGAAACAACTTGTTTTCAGAGGTCTGTAAGTAGGCAGTTCTAGGTGCCTGCTTGGACAGTCAGCATGTTCAAAGTTGCTTTAAGGTTTCTTTTTCTTTTTAGGAGGTAGAGTAGGTAGGTCTAACTATCTGAACAAATTTAAAATCTTGTTTCCTAAGTTGTAATTTTTAGATTTATCCATCACTCCAGCCCCTCAGTCTTTCAAATCCAGAGCCCCCCCTCCCCCCGAGTAGGTAGGTCTAACTATCTGAACAAATTTAAAATCTTGTTTCCTAAGTTGTAATTTTTAGATTTATCCATCACTCCAGCCCCTCAGTCTCTTAAATCCAGAGCCCCCCCTCCCCCCTTTTTTTTTTTTTCCCCTGTGAATCAGGGGGTGGAGTAAAGAACAGTGGTGATTTTCAGACATTGGGGTTCTTAAACTTCAGATGAAATGGAAATTAAGAAGTCAGACTGAAAGAATTGTTACAGTTTCTGAAACTATTCAGGCAGTTTCTGCCTGAAACTATACAGATCTCTTATCAAATTTAGTATGTAAAACAAACAAAACCCCCAAACCTGTTGTCTTTTCTTTTAGCATCTATTAAACTCAATCTTTGAAACTTTAGTATTTGCAGTAATGGTAAGTAAAGTGATTTCTTTCAGCTTTGTTGTTGTTCTTTTTATATTGAAAATTAAGTTTGCAATAAGCATACCTTGGTGGTTTTTTTATGCCTGCCTTAGCACAATCAAAACTTCTAATGCCATCAAAATAATTGTGTGTATGCAAATGCACTGCATATATCTACAGAAATTCATTTGTATGGAAATGATACTTGCCTCCTTGCAATCACAAAAATAAGTAAGGGCTGACTCACTTCCTTCACCCCAGTGTGTACTATGTCAATGGCTATACTCCACTGAAATTGTAAATCAGAACAGTCTGCACCAGTGTTCTTACCAGCACTGTAATCTGAAGAAGATAGCAGGGCTTGTAGTGCTGGTGCAGGCAGCAAGAGAGACAGTAGCAAAGCAAAAGGCAGTATGGCAAGGGACTGTTTGGAGGGGAAGGAAAGCAATTCTCAAGTATCTGCATTACTGTCTGATTTTAAGTAACTTTAAGCTAAGCTGAGCTCCCATTTTAAGAAGGAGTCATGACACTCGATAAACGCGTGTTGAGGAAGATACTGTTATTGTACTTTGTTTCATCTTTATCTGATAATAGCTTCGTTTTCCCTTCCAGGAGCCTTTATGTTAAGGAAATCCCTGCCTCTAAATTGATAGTAGATTGTGTTGATGCCTTTATTTTTACTCCAAGAGAAGACCAGAGTGTCAGTTAATGTTTAAGCTTGACAGTGAATGTCTTTGAGCTGCCAAATTTGTAGGTTATTTGTTCACTATCAAATATTATAATCATGTAAAGTATTTTTAAGATGGTACTATTGTATCTATGTGGTGCAGTGATTAAAAATAATTCTTATTACAGGTTCTTAAAAGGTGACTAACTTTAGACTGTTTAAAACTGTAAGGATTGTATACATTGTTCTTTTTCTACCTGAACCTGTAGTTCCTCTGTTTGTGGATGCGAAATCTGTGTATAACACCTTTCCTTTGGCATTATATTTAGTTTGGGTCAGGTGTAAGTACAGCATAATACCCAATCCAGCATGAAATCTGTCAGACACAGTTATTTCTTCAGATTTGTTGAAAGTATTTTCAGCTGGAAAAATAGATTTACTTTTTCATTGTTTTATGTTATGTGGCTGTAGTGTTTGTGATCCATGTTTTTCTGTAATTTTACAGTATGATGTGTACCATAAATGATCAAACAAAAATGTATTCCAAACTACAGAGTAAGGTAGAGCACATGCATGTCTATTGCACATGTGTATGAATGTCTTTGTTAGTCCACTAAGGCTGTTTCTGTACACTTGTCAACATTTTGATTCATGTTAAAAATGTTTTTCAGCTCAGAAACCTTGCTTTTAAAAAGATTCCTCAGAAATCCTCACATGGAGGCCGTCTATCTCAGCATGAACAAAAACTGCACACTGCAATGCAGAAGGACTCTCAGGAAGAAAACTGGCAGGAGTGGAGAAAAAGAGATGAGCAGGTACAGCTTACTGTATTTAGCTGCGTTTGGCTTTCCTGAAATACGTTACTCCATGAAGTTAGGTCTCATCGATAAAGAGAGATGGCTGAAGAGAAAGGATGAAAATACTGCCACATAGAAGGATAGGTTTCAGTGGAAATTCGGACCACATCTTCTGTCAAATATAGTTTAGAACCAGCCCATGCTGCTCTTTGCACATCTCATAGCTGGACTGTGAATACTGGAATATGGTAAGAGGAATTTATATTATTTGGACAACAAGTAGAAGTACTACCATGGAAGGATGGTGAAATGCTGTGCTGGAAGCAAAGCTGGGGATGTTTTGGTGGAGCAGTATATGGATATACAGTACGGATCCATAGCAAACTGGGCTTGGTAAGTTCTGTTAGGCATGAAATAACTGGTTCCTTTTGAGGTAACAAAGAACACTTGAACTCTTTAACACAAGAGGGTGGTCCTATCAGTGTAAGAACCTCTGTTTTTTAATGTTAGCACATCTTTTTGGTAATAACGTTGTTAGTAGGGTTCATTTAATGCTTGAAGAATACAATAGAGATAAAGCAAAGACTGACTATGCCTGCATGAAGGCCACTATAATGTTTTCACTGTGCTTCTTCTTGTCAAAGCTACCACAAAGAGAAATTACACAGCAAAATGCATTCAGTCCAAAACAGTAAAATAATCTTCACATTGAACAAATACAATAGTTTGCTGTCCTTGTAATGTCAGTTAGGAGTATTTACAGTTAAAACTAGCCTTTTTGGTTCTTGGTTTGAATTCAACATTTAAAATACTCCTTTTTGATACTGAAGAATATATAGTGATTTTCTTGTACAGCGTTTTAAATTGTATGAATGTTACGAATTGTTTTCAGTACTTCAACTATTTTAGGCCAAAATAGCATAGATGGATGAAGAAAGAATTTCTTTTAGTGCATTTTTTTGGATGGTGTTTAAAGAAGTGTTTTAGTACACTTTTTTCCTAGACTCCTTTTTAAATAAATGTCTGCTATGCAGTCATTCACTGTGGATAATAGTTTGGGCTGTCTTGTTATGCTTGAAGATTCTCTTCAGAGTATTTAACGTTGCACAAACTTTTTCAAGGCAAATTGCTAATAAGTGACAGCAACTGGAGTTAGGAAGTGCTTCATGAAGCTGTTGAACTTCTATGCTGGCAGCTATTAGGATGCTATTTTCTTTTACAGAGAAATTTTCAACTTATGTCAAAAAAGGTGTATTGAACTGCTTCTTCTTCTAGTTAAGACACAATACAGAAAGCCATGTTGATGAAAGACTGACATTTGGATACCGTCCTTGATTTTTTTTTGTGTGTGTGTTGCTAATGCTTTGTTACAGGTGTTTCCTTAAACAGAGTATAGCCAAGTCCTTAACTTTCCAAGCTTCTAGGTGGCTGTCCTAGCAGTGGAGTAATGACCTAATAATCCTCTTGAAAATTTCCAGAGCTAATTAACTTCAGAATTTCTTTTTAAGGTGCAGATTTGCTTTGTTCAGTACTTGCAGTTTGGAGTAGGTCTGAAAAGGCACATCTGCTGAGCAGTAATCTGTCTAGTTGATCTGATCACAGGGACTCGAACTGATACATTTCTGAGGGCTGCAGGTAGTTTTTCCTCATGCTTGTTTAAAAGTGGCACATGCAGTTGTGTCCTCTAAACAAGCCAAGAGGAGGTCAGGCAGGCACTTGTCTGGCTTCTGTGTAGTTTAATTGTTAAATGGCTTGAAATAAAACTTGGGATGTTCATACTCCAAGCCCTCCTTTTTCCCTTCCTATGACTGCCAAAAGCATGACTGCAGAGTGATCTACATCTGCACCAGTCCATCCCTCTAAATCTGCCTTACTTTTATTGGGGGATGTTGCATGGTACACATATGTGTATGCAGGGATTACCCTACCCAAGTCAAGTGTCTTAGCCATTTAGCAGAGAGGTCCTGCTCCTCTCAGCCCATTGAATCTTGAATTCTGACAGAGAATGAAGCCTTATGTGGAGGGTGTTAAAGCGCTCATGTACCGGCTTATATCATTACAACCACTTTAGGAATATAAACTTGATAGGGTCTAATAGCTTTCTAAGAACAAGTTGTTATGTTAAAGGCAGATACAGAGAAAAAAGGTAAAGGAAAAGAGAAAGAAGCCATGCTTATGTTGGTGTGATATGTGTTAAAGGAAGAATCGGTTAAACTGTCTTGAAGTCCACAATAGCACAACTCTTCAAATTAACAAGAGATGGTAGTTAAAACTTACAGGAGGTCCCTGTAGTAGGAAGAAGAGGTAAGGTATTCTTCTGAGATGAAAATGAGAACTGTTGGAAGGTTACGAAAAGTCTGATTTTTGTTACAGGAAAGACAGGGCAAGAGAAAGACCAGGCTGCAAAGTGAGGTCAGCAGACTTAAGAATGCAGAGTTGTCAAACAAAATGGCATTATTCCACATCTATGACAACTTTTTTGAAAGGTTTGTTTGACAGAATGCCTTGTTTAGTCAAGGTTGCATCAAATGTCGATTAGTGCTTTTAACTGTTCTGCTGTCCCTTTGTTGTTTTTTCATAAAGTCATGCTGATTGTATCATAAGATTTAACAAAAGCATTTCTTCTGAGTTGGAGAAACTGATTGGCAGGAAGGTTTAAGCTGCAATTGGTATACATTTATCTGAGAGGAGAGACATGAGTTTGAATTCTTCAGAGTCAGAACGAGTGAAATCCTAGCCTCCTGGTTCCATAATTTCCCTTATCCAGTTGTCCAGTTGATTGTCCAGTTAACTGATAATTAAGAGGTAAATTTTAAATGGTGTACTGCAAGGGATGGTGATATTCAGCACTAGGTGAGAAACGGTGTCTCCGTGCTTCCACAGAGGTCAGCTCCACAAAGAACATCTCCCAGTTCATGAAGAGTTCCTCTTTTCGTATTTGCCTTCTAAATTACCACACTGCCTGGCACTTTTCCTGTTAAAGGATTGTCAACATTTATCTTCACTATGAAGCTGTTATGTAAATAGCATGGTCTTTCTTCAGCAAAGCTTTTAAGAGAGTTCATTTTAAGAGCCTTGTGCATGGATCTTAAGTTCTTACGACTATTAGGTGTACTCCAGAGCTTGCCTATTGGTTGCACGCTCCCAGTACCTAAGCGAAGGAACCCATGGTTTCTAGATTATTTTTTTTTATAGGTTTTAGTGGTAGTGAGGCTATAGCTACGTATCCAGAGACAGTCAGGCTATGTAGAACTGAATGTGCTTGGGAAACTATGGGGGAGATGACTGGCTTTGAGAAGATTCAGGTCTAAAGCTCGCAAATTTGCTGCTACTTAGAAGTAGTGACCTTTGTATAGCCATCTTCAAACACTCAGTCTTGTGTTCAATTGAATGACTGCTAGTAAATAGATTATGATGGGGTTATTTTTGTACCAGAGATCACATAATGCAATTTTTTTGTGCAGTTTAATAGTTATAACAATATTGTGGTAGTACTAATTCTTAATATTTATTTTAGTACATTACTCATTATGTATAATTACTTATTATTTAATTATTCTTAGTACACAGCTTGTGTACTAAGAGCTTGTGTACTAAATTAGCACTTTCAGACACATAAAGGTAAAAATCTGAAGTTCATCTTTCTTATGAGTTTTCCTTATTTTTGTGTGTTAATTATTTGCTGTTTGGTAGTCTTTTTTTAAACCCCTTTTTCTCCTTTTTCATTATGTTATAGTTGAGTTTTTAGTGTGCTAGACTACAAGGCCTATTTTTTGGTAGATAACTATCATTGTCAGATTGGATTCAACAGTTATGGGCAAAAACAGTTAATTGATTTTTTTTTTTTTGGGGCATTTCAGTCAATTTAATTCATTGCCAGTTACCAAACCTCTAATAACCGATTCAGATACTGAAAGAGAACAAACACTTAAGAAAAAAAACATCCCTGGCCACTGCAAAAACCCCTCCTTCCCCCTCTTTGTTCTCCACTCCCCTTGCTGCAGGCGGTACTGGAGATGGGGGTCCGTTTGCCCCAAAGGTGACAAAAGGTGAAGGTGGTCCCTGCCCCACTGCTCACCACCTGTGCCTGCAGCCCTTCGGGGTTCCAAGGCACCTCCAGCCTGGCTGCTGTGGTGAGTCCCTGGCTCTTCCCCACCTCCCCTGTTACAAAAAACTTGCCGGTGAGCCGTGATGCAGTAAGTTGATGCTAAGCCTGAAACACAAACCAAAAGCAAAGCTAAGAATGACAGTGCCCCAAACTCTGCATGAAATCTTGTAGCAGTTTATGTTGAGAGCACTATTTTACTATGTTTCAAATAACTGCTCAAAAAGGGCTCATTTGCTGTGGTAAAAACTAGAAACCACTCTGTTTTTTTTCTTATGCAAGACTGATCATATGGACTGTTGAACAAACAATTAGGAAGAATGCGTGTGCTTTTATACCATATAATAAATCACTTTTAGGCATATGTAAAGCATATGAGAACTTTCAAGGTTTTTTTTTTTTCAGAATGTGGTTCCTGTAGACAAAAAAGCAAGCGTAAGTCACACAGCCCAGTTTGAGTGAAGTGCATTAAGACCACTTAAGTCATTTGTTCACTTTAACAGCTATTGTAGTTTATCCTGGAATGAATGAAAAGGACCTCAATTTGAAATTCAAAGACCAAGAAAATGATGGTTAAAGTAATTATTTTTACTAATTAATATTTCACTTAAGGGTATGCAAAAGAGAGTTATGATGAAGCAAGCATAAGGCTTCCATTTGGCAACACATCACACAGGGGGTTGTAGTGATTTCTTAAGACAGTAGAGCTCAATGGAACAGAGTTTTGCATTCAGAACAACTTAATCTTGGTTAACTTTGCTGTACAGTAACATAGTTTATTAGTTGTTCATACATTTAGATTATCCACTATCTACCTCAACTATAGCATCTATATCCTCTAGAAATAACTCTTTATTTTGGCTTCATTGAACTATTGCTGGTACTGGTCTTCTCAGTTCAATCCTTCAACCCTTCTCTGCAGCAGGAGCTGTACTTTTCTGCACTTTCATATTTTCCTATAACAAAAGAAAAGAGAGCTATCCCATCCCTCATTCCTGTTGTGTTGTTCCTGTTCTTTTTCTAAATACTATACACCTAGAAAGCTTCAAATTTTCTTGCATCTTCCAAGAAGACTTACATACGTCCTTTTCTTAGAAATGAAAGAGAAAATATCTTGAAATAATTCAAGTTTTCTTAGTTCTGCTCTCCTTTTAAGGAGTAAAAAAATAAAGTGCACTTAACCTATTCTTTTCTATGGAATGGCTGAGCTTCTGATGGTCTACAATGACCACTTTCATCCTTTAAAATCTTCTGGTTTTCATGTTTCAGACTAAAAATAAAAAATAATTTTAAAGAAATCTCATGCAAACAAGTCAAGATGTTAACTGTATTACATAAAGATATGCACAACTTATTGTATGCTTACATGCATCACAAAGTTTCCTGAAGCAAGATATTATGGTACTAAAAGGTAAATTAGCTGTCAATAACACCACCTGTCACATCAGTGAAACTTACTGTCGTGGCTGAGGCCAAATCGGCTACTGGGGATGTGGGGGACCCCAGATGGGACCAACATATGCTCCCCTCTACCCGTCTTCAAAGAGAGAGGCAGAGGAGGGAAAAAGAGAAGTATGAGTTTAGAAGGAACTAAATTACTTTAATGAAATATTAATAATAAAATAAAAAGAAATAATGAAATATATACAAAACCATATCAAGCTCCTGAGATGACAATCACAACACCAGCTGGCACTGGGGAAGTCCCAGGCTGGACTCAGTGATGGACAGGAACTGGATTCCAGATCTGCATTCAGGATCGGGATCAAAGGCAGATGAACAGAGATGTCATCTCTCAGATGCCAGCCTCAGATGTCGGCCATTGAAGAAAGAGGGCTGACCCTTTGATCCCTCAGCTTTTATACGGAGCATGAGGCAGATGGGATGGAATACTCTGTTGGTCAGTTTTGGGTCACCTGTCCTGTCCGCTCCTCCCCACAGGTGGGACCCCACTGCTCTTTTCCGCTTCCGACCCTCCAACAGGGCAAATAACAAAGTTGTCTGCCCGTGGATGTTATAGCGATAAGTATAAGCAAGAGCCTCTCTGCATACCATCTCTTGGCATCAAGTATAAACATTGGTCTTATCACTGTGAGAGAGTGAACACTGTCTGCACAATATGCTGTTAATTTCAGTAGTTAGAAGAGGTCCATCTAAGAAGCAAAATTACTGAACAAAATTGGTTCTGTTTTGCCTCAAACCAGGACACTTACCTATTTGGCAGTTGTAATGATATGTGTATTGAAACTGAAATTTTAGTGTGGTCTTAGTGGTTTTGTCTGCCTTTTTTTTTTTTTTTAATAACCTAGTCGCATGAAATATGTTGTTTTTTCAGCTGACATCTGAAATGTTTGAAGCTGATCTTGAAAAAGCATTGCTGCTAAGCAAACTGGAATACGAAGAGCACAGAAAGGTATTTGCAGGATTCATTGTACTGCAAAAGCTGTACAAGTTTGAGGCTTGAATTTTAAAAAGAAAGCAAAAATCCTCCAAAAAATACCATTTTCTTCACCTAAATTGTTTGCTTGCACTGTTCAGATGCTTAGGAGTTCACAGTAATATTGGACTTGAAAGAAACCATATATAATAATGTTGGATGGTTTGTTTTTTTAATTGGCCTGTAAAGGTGGAAAACTAGTTTTGCTTTTTCAATTTTTCTTGGCATATAAATGCACTGCAATTTTTTTAAGAGTACAACAAGATATCCTGACCTTCCTCAGAAAAAATTCAGCACACTTGAAGAGTAAGACAATCAAAGCACTCACTTCTCCTTAGGCCTTAATAGTTAGTTATGGTTGAATCACTTGCATTTTTGCTAATGTCTTTTCTCTGTTTTGAGTGTAAATATTTTAGTTCTAATAAGCTTGTATACACTTTCTTAGCTGGTTAGGATGCTGTTTTCTGAGTGGCTCTTAAGCGGCACTGAAGAACTGTGCTGAAAAAGATGAAATTTTTATTTCTAACAGGAGGTTGCATCTTATTTGCAATAAGTCAGGACCCAATGACATGTTATGAAAATACGTAAATTTAAACATAATTATACATCATGAAGAAGTAAAAATTGCATGTGCACTTATGTACAAATATCTGTGTACAATACTTCAATTTTTGAGAGGGAGAGTACCATATTTCTCGAAAACCAAGGATAAATTTTTAACTTACATACTAAAAATTCTTTTTTAAAGTGACGACAATCTTCAGGCATAGTAGCATATCATCATTTGTAGACTTTTTGAGAATTACCTCTAAATAATTTAAAATATATACTGTGTATTCAAAGTATACAGCACATGAGTATGCTGAACAAATACTGTTTCTGTGGAAAGAAAAGCACTTCATTTCCATCTCTGCTTTCTATACAACAGTTTTTTTCTTAAGATTATTTAACATTTAAGATTTTTTTAAATCTTAATTAAAGTATTTAATTAATTAGTATTTAAGACTATTTTTAACATCTGGGACATTGATAATTTGCTAAGAATGTTAATGTAGATGTGTGGGGAGGTGGGACTCTGGTTCAAATGGCTATCATGTACCAGGCTGTCTGATTTCAATAGGAGTAAGGTCAATTGGTAGAGCATTGCTGCATACTAATAGCACTCTGACTTCTACTGAATCAATAAGCATATTTTGAGAATAAAAAGAAGGTACAGTGGACTTATGTTTTTCAAAGAAAGTACTAACCTGCATTATGTAGCACTCTGCCTTCCTGCATTTGACTACCAAATATTCTCAGTTTCTGGATAAAATTTGATGTAGATGACTGAGGAAATACTAGTCGAATAGTTCATTTGCTGCTTAGTGAAGAACAGTGCTCTACTTCAGAGAACAGAATTGATGCTTAGTTGCTGATATGCCTTGCACTCCTTAAACCAGTCTGAAGCCTACAAATTACTGGTCAGGCTAAAATCTCCTTTAGTACACTGTCACTATTTTTTTTTTTTTTTCGAAGCTTTAGGAAAAAATATTTGGGTATTGAAGAAAATTATACCAGTGGGACTTTATTCTTCTAGGAATACGAAAACGTTGAAAAAACTTCACCTCAGTCAAAGTCTGTGAATAAGAAAGAGAAAAAGAACCAGCAAGGAAAAGAGAAACCTCTCACTGTGTCTCTGAAAGACTTTCAGTCTGACAGTAATATAGGTATGCCTTAACATACCATATGAGCTGTTCTACTTGGAATTTTCATAGTGTGCGTGCCAATAGCAAAATGCCCTTCTATCTCTGTTCAATAATACTGTGTTTAAACAAACGTTAAATGAGTTGTAGTCAGCGTGTCCTACTGAGTCTAAAAACTAAGTGTTCATTGTATAATAATGGGCTACTTTGATTAGCAGAAAAAAAATAAGAGGTTAAGGAAAACATATTTTCATGTAGTGTCCCTGGGGTGGGTGGTGGACTCAACACTCTTAATGTGACTTTTCTTTAAAATCTAAGTGGGGTTTTTTGTTTTACTCAGTTTGCACTCCTCAGGCAACTGAGTTTTCTCTGTTTCCTGGGTAATAGCAAGTCATTGTTTGCCTTTCTTCATGATACTGGCTTTTATTAAGATAAGTAAATATTGAAATAAGTTATATATGTACTCATATGTCTTATTTATATGTTTAAAAGACCTTCATATGTGTCTACAGAGCAGAGATTCTGAATTTTAGTGAACAAATAAAGTTAGATCCTAGAAAGGGAAGAGAGTAATTTGTATTCTAAGGTTTTTCTTTTAAGGATGCTTTTATCTAAATCTACAATATTTAATAAAAATATTATTTCCAAGTAATCTGAATACAGGAAAAAGATTGAAAGCACAGCTATCTGGAAGGCATGGAAGGCATTCAGGTATACAGTGAGATACATGCTATAAAAGCCTAAATAGACTTAAAAAGAAACAAACCAACAAATTCCTTAGTGTCTGTACCAAAGGCGTTGCCTTCCACTTTAACTGAAGCAAATGAATATATGATGCTGGTTTTGATTAAATAGTCTGAAAGATCTGGGAGAAGATGCAAATACAGCAACTGATGTAACACATAGTTTATAATCTTGGCTTCTGACTTTTTTTTTATTGTGACTTTAAGAGGAGAGTTAATATTGAAGAACTCCAATAGATGGGGGTTTCCCCCCACTTCTCAAAATGGCATTTCAATAGCCAGCTGTACAAGATTTAAGTAACTTATTGATTTTATTTTTTTTTTAATTCTTTTCAGATAACCCTGCTAAAAAACATGAGGTAAGTCTTATTCAAGCTAGTTTAATAAAAAAATCGAAAATTCTTATGTTTAGAAGGAAGGTAGTTTAGCACTTTCTGTAGTGACAGTTATACATTCTGAAACTGACTGATTTCTATTTTGAAAATGTTTATAGACTTAATAGAGATGTATGTCTGCAGTTCCTGTATATTGAGAACTTAGTATTGGCTTTATTAGAACTACCTCTTGCTTATTTAGTTTTCAGATAGTTTTTGATGCAACTGGCAGATTTAAAATCATATTAAAAAATACAGATTGTAGTACAAAAAAGAGAAGGAAATTAGATAAGAAGGTACTGTGATGCCACTTTGTTGTGCTGCAGTCCACAAATATTAAAACTCTTAGAGGGAAGAATAGTTAACAGTGAAATAAAACATAAATTAATGTAATCATAGTGCAAAATTATTAAATTCCAACTTCATGCTTTTGTGTAATCTCATCAGCAGCTAAATGTTAACTGATAGTTAATTTCTAGGCTCTTCACTTGGTATGATATTCCCTAGGTGGAAGTCACAGTATTCTCAGGATGTACAACATCAAATAATATCCAGATGTAATGCTTTTGTATGACTTAAGCTATTTTTTTAACATGCTGACTTCTAGCTCAATATTAGTTTATATGTAAAGGAAGATATGTTACAGTACTTACTTTTGACAGGAACTGAACTCTTCCCAGTCTTCATTGCATGATGGAGGATTTTTCAACAGGCTGGAAGATGATGTTCACAGAATACTTGAAAAAGAGAAAAAGAGAGTCCGGGTCACTGATTACAGTGAAACAGATAACTGCACATCTCGTGAACACAACCAGGCATGTAAAACAGAAGTGATTCTGAAGTGAAAAAGTTTGCCTAATGAAGCTTATTCAATGATCAGAAGGGAGCAACTGAATAGAAGAAAGCACAAACCAAAAGCATGATAATCTTAAAGAATTAAAAAACCCACAACACTCTTAATATTTTTATCTATCTGAAGTGGTATTTAAATGGCTTATTTTTTTAACACTTAACACTTGTGGTTGGAATACTTTTTGCTCCACAGAAAATGCCAATATTTTTTACTGCGGATTTTGTCCTTTTGGTATCTATTCACATATACCTCTTTAGTTTTGATGAAAATTTCTCTTCTCTAACAAACAAGTAAGTTGCCTTTCCCAAGAATTGAATCCACATGACGAAGTTGTTAAAAAGTGATGTTTTCTTGCTTATAGGAGAGTGTTTTGAAAGACGGAAAAACAGAACGACTAAAGCTTGAGCTTGAAAAGAAAGATGCAGAAATTGAGCAACTGAAAAGTATAATATCTCAGTGGGAGGTATGTAGCTGATAATACCTTCAAACAGTAGATAAAATTTAACATTATTATACATTTGAAACAAAGTATTAAAATGTGACCAGTCCGTAGAGATGCTTTAGTCTAGCCACAGATTACCTGTTTATGGAGGAAATTATTATTTCAGTACCACATTAAGCGGTCTTCCTTGATAAGTTAAACATCTAGAAATGATCAAGAGAATCAAGACAAAGCATCCAGAAATAAACTTCATATCTGGCATATCACTTACTGTTTTGATGGTCAAAAAAATAAAGGTGTAATTTAAGACTAAGCAAGATCTTGAGCAATCTGATCTGCCTTGGAAGTTAGCTCTGATTAAGCAGTAATTCAGACTTTCTTAGGTCTTCTCCAACCTATTTTTTTTTTAAATTCTACTTAGCTTTTCTTGCATTTAAGAACTACATATTGTTAAGATATTTTGTAGATTCAGTCTGATATTCAAACGGATTAAAGAAATCAATGAATATTTTTGTTCTGCTTAAGAGAAGCTCCTTAAAAGCTGCAGTATAACAAGAATGGAGTCCTGTATTTTGTTGTGTCTTTTCCTATTATGTACAAGTGAAACTGGAAATCAAATTCACCCCATGCTAAAAACACACCAGGAAAAATGATTCACTTGTTAATAATTACATGGTATTGCTGTATACAGGAGTAGCTAAGGAAAATGTCATTGTCTCCCTGTTTTCTGTCCATGTTAGCATTGTCTGGATAGTATCTAGAGCAAAAAGGGCAAAATTTCCACGAGGAGCTGCCATTGTAACAAAATACAGTAAAGTAGCATAGAATTATTTTAAATTATTTTCGTACTATTTTTATTCATTGCTTAAAGTAGATTGAGCAGGTTGACAGATTGGGATTTTTCTGATGCTTCAAATAAGTACTTTTATTTTTAGTTATAACAACATGAACTTTGTTAACAGCTGTTTCAACTGTGAACTAAAGTAGGAATCCCAAGGTGAAATTTTAAAGTATGAAACAATTGTTATTGACCACTGTCAGCACTTGTCACATTGGACTGAATAAACATGATGCATAAGGATACTAGTGAGGTGATGGACAATGGTACAGCTGTTTAATTTTATGAGCTTGTCCAGAGACCTTAATAATTTATGAACTTGTCTAGAGACCTTAATACGGTTTTTGGTGGCCCTGAAAGGTCTGACTTAAATGTAAGTTAATTATCCTCAAGGACTGGTGTGATACTCACAGTGGGAGATAAGAGCTTCTTTATGACAAAAAAAAGTATGTCTGAAATTACAGCTTGCCTTTGTAGGCTCTTGAAAAAAGTTTATGAAGAGATTTGTGCCAGGAAAAGTAAGTTTACAGCTAAAGTACATGGCTAGAACTGACATTAGTGGCCAATTAAGGAAAAGACTGACTTATGAAGAAAGTGTGGTGATATCAGATAGACTGGAAAACCCAGCAAAAATAGTTTCTTGTGTAGTAAACTGTAAAGAGTTGAAAAGGTAAGAAAGGGTAATACTAATACCAATAACTACTGAATAAAATAATCTGTAGAACAGTGGGGTCTTGTCCTGCTTGCCAAGTATTATGGCAAACTGTTTATATTATCTTGGTATCTAGACAGTGCATTATAATACTGTAATTTTTCAGGGGAGAAACCTCAAAGCCCTTGGTGCAACAGGCCTATATACTTCAGGCAGACCTGAATGGCAGTTACCGCACTATCAATGCACTGACATAATTTTCTTATTTTAACTTGCTCTAAGCCTTCTGCTTGCCTTTTTTTACTTGATGCTTGGTTATTAATCCACTTCTGTTGTATATTCCTTAGTTTGGCTGTGATTTAATTAAGACATAGATGATCTTAAAGGTTTTTTCCAACCTAAATGATTCTATGATTCTGTGATTCTATGATTAGATTCTCTGCAGAAGTCATAATTCTAAACTCTTAAGTCTGACTCTAAGTCATGCTTAGTTTATAGAATACTTTTTTTTTCAGTAGGGTATACATGTAATAATTCAATCTCTTTAATACAGGCAAAGTATAAAGAAGTAAAAGCAAGAAATGCACAGCTTCTGAAGATGATGCATGAAGGTGAAAGTAAGTAAGAGTTTTATCAGGAAACTTAAATGTTCTTTTTAAAATGTGGAAAGAACTTTCAAAGCAGCTTTTTAATAACATCTTAACTCAATGACAGCTATGAAGAACTAAGAAGCTATTAATTTGCAGTGACTCCAGTGAACTGAAGAATTTGGTGGACCACACAATACTGCATTTCTCTTATTATATAATGAAACAATCAGTTGCATGTTGAGATCATTCTTGGAAATATAAACTGTTCAGTTACGGTTTAGCTACAATGATTCTTCGAGTTAGACTTTTTTTTGCTAGTGACAGCTGTCTGTTCTGGACTGATCTGATCAGAATATCTGTTTAGACACACCTGAAGAATCTGGTCGGTTCTTCCGTCTTTGCAAGCTGTGCTTTGAACTGTTGGAAACATCATTCTACACCTAAGCAAGTCTTTTGCCACACAATGAATAGGGGTAGCTAAAACATAGGATTGTATATGGAACTGTGAGATAATTTTCTTATGTTATAACAGTATTCATAGTTTTTGATTCAGAGTTTATTATCAAAATTTTGGGGGAAAATTATATATATATACACACATTCATATATATGTAAATATCCTAGTATCCTTATATTTGGTATGCACAGTTATTCTTTAATATTCCTAATCTTGCTTCGTGAAGTTATTTGAGTCTATTATCCTAGCAACACTAACTTGTTACCAAATTGCCTTTGCTTTTCAATTTCTTAGCTAAGTTCTTGCATGTAGTTTTCTCCAGGCTAAATTTTCAGCTAAAAAAGACCTAGATATTTAAAATATGGTTACAAAAAATATGTCTAGACTAATTCAGGTGTTCATAATGTGACTGATCATTGCAAATTTTAACTTGGAACTTTATTACTTCAGGTCAGTCTCTGAGCCAAGATGAAAATATTTTCATCTTGAGAGGAAAAAGTTGAAGTTCTAAGGCTTTTCTTGGTGTTTGTGGAATAGTAACATACTATAAACCAAGCGATTTAGGTTTTTTTCCACAGACTGAGTATTCTGTATTTTGGGAAGAAGAAAGTTCACGGCAGAATTGAACCTTGAAAAAAACCTTCATTTCTTCATATTGAGAATTTTAAGTTATCCACAGATAGTTCACAAACACTGGCTAAATAGTTTAAACATCTCCATATTTGAATAAATACAAGTTTCCATAACTATGACTGAGCTTGTATGCGAAACTCATGATCCTAAAATCTTGATCAATTGCCAATATTCAGTTTTCTGATGGACTTTGTTCACAATGGGTATCTCTAAAATCCATGCTGCTTACAGGGTTAAGTGTGGGGTAAGTAGTACAAGGTTGGCATTTAATCTTCAGAACTTTTCACGCTGCTGCTAATAGCACTGGTGGCTAATAGTTGGTTTTGATTTACAACGTCTACTGTTCTTTTAGTGAAGACAGCATTAGAGGTAACAAAATAGTGAGGAAAAAAAAAAGAGCGATGTCACAGTGCTATTGCAGATGAAGACCTGTAAATCTAGAAATCTCATGCTATATCTTTTTCTCTCTGTAGTGAAAGACAAAGCAGAAATACTCCTACAGGTTGATGAATGTCAAATTATCAAAAATGAATTGACCTTACAGGTAAGCAAGGATTTCTAAATGTAAAATTTCATGGATATTTCAAAGATGCTGTTTAAGGCAGTGATAGAGGCAGGGGAGGGAAGAAGCTGAAACAAAAACTTGTTTGAAGCAAAAGATGTTACATTTCATCCTTAGTCCTGTGCTTATGCAAGTCAGAAGGTGTGTATTGTGTAAATCTCCAGTGTGAGTCCCTTAGAACTCTTTCTGGAAAGACAGCAGACCTCAGCATGCCTGAAATGATTTTGTCCTGAACAGTACCTTAGTAATTTCATGCTTTGGTAACCCAAACTAGGAAGTTCAGAAAGGTGCTTCAGAAGAACCTTCTTTCCTGGGTGGATTTTGGTTGGTTTTAGGGTTTGGTGGGGTTTTTTATGTTTTTGGCTTTTGATTTCTAGTCTTAAGTTTACAAACACAAGTGAGCTACAGATTACTTAAGACATGCCAGTTGGCAAGTCACTGCAGTAGACAGCATGCAATACTTTTATGCTTAGTTTTTGGTCCACAGTGACTGTTAGTTCCAGACCCTTGACTTGTCCAAACATCTTACATGTAACACAGTAATATTTTTTGACAGTGAAATAATAAGCTTATCTGTGTTGCATAATACTACATCAGTTAAGAGTTTTATGTAATAAACTAATGCAGAGTCACAAAGTCAGAAGAATTTCTAACTTTATAGCTTTTCTATATATAGAAATTATATTATACAGGTAAATTATACAGGTAAACCAGTTATATTATACTGGTCATTATACAGGTAAACCAGTAAATGTTTCTTGGGAAACAAAGGTTATTAAAGAATTTTTTACTTTCATTTCACGCACAATGGTAGCAGTGGTCACTCTTGAACTCGGCATGTATTACCTGTTTGTCCAACACAATGCTAATGGAGAACAACATTGACTTGATAAACCACAGACCTTAGGATATTTTATAAATTCATATTCTGTATGTCTTTAGGTAACTATACTTCATGCTGCATTAGAGCAAGAAAGATCCAAAGTGAAACTACTGCAGGCAGAATTAACGAAATATCAGGTAGTTATTTTCTCTGTAAGTTTACCTGTTCTTGATGTAGGTGAGACCATCATGAGGTAATGTGCTCTGAACTGACCTATTAGCTCTAATTTTTTGAATTAAGAAAACATTAGCAGTTCATATTGCAGGGGAAAAAAAAAAAGTAGCAAAACTAAAACACAGGTTTGGCAAGTTGAAGTTTTGTACTGTAAAACTTCATGAAGTATACTAGTCAATAAACATACTTTAAACAACAGGTTGGTTTCACTAAGTCTAACTGTGTGTAATTGGACTAACTGTACACTTCATGGATTTTTTTTCCCATATTCTTTCTTTACTTCTGTATTTTAGTTCTGTCTCTAGCCAAACCTTTGTAGGAGATTGACAAGAAGTAGTGTCAAAATATGAGTGATAAGATCAGTGTCTTGCTGACTGTGCTTATGCTGTCTTGCTCAACTTAGCTGCTAATGCAACTCATGTTGGTGAATTTCAGTTAACTTTTTCATAAATAGTATGCTGCTTAACATTCTGTCTATGTTTTTTAGGAGTGACAGTGTTTGCAAATAAGGATTTGTACTTCTGCATGACTTGACACATTTGGGGTTTTTTTTGGTTGTTATTTTTTGTGGGGTTTTTGTTTGTTTTGACTGCGACCTTTTGCATAGGCTACAAGGGGAGTGTAGTTTATAATGGAAGCTTCTAAGGCAGCCGTGTAGTCTCTGGCAAACTATCTTATTTCAAGTTGCAACACATTGTTTGTGTTGGAATACTATAATTTTGTGAAAACTGGGTCATTAAGCCATACTTACTCTTTCTGAAGCAACAGATCTTCCTGATTACATCAAATTCTTTGGCTAGCATTACATGGGTTCTGTATGTAGTCTCTTGTCTTCTTCAGTTGTCTTTTTTCCCCCCTTGTCACTTTACTGCAAGTGAGCAAGTTCCTTCTTAAAATTGTCTTGCAGCAGTTGACAAATAGATACGCTTGTTCAGTCCCTTACAGACAAGCTGAATGCTCATACCACTAATTGAAACTAAAGTGAATCTTGCCAAATTCAGTCATTCACATGAGATAAATTTATCTTGTGGTTAATGGTAATAAATAGGCTTAAAAGAATAACAGTAAAAAATTGACAAAAAGTGGTCTTTGTTGCATGCTTAGGAGTTACTGCAAAATCACCTGTTCTGTTGCTGCTTTTCCCCTGCTCTCTCATCAGTCTAATATGCTTTTATCTTTTCACATCTTGCTGTTATTTCTTGCTTAATTCATCACCTTGGGTTTTTTTTTGTTTGGCTGGTTGGGTTCTTACTTAATTAACTGGGGTTTTTCTTTTAGTGTGTTTCATTTTAGGTAAACTGCCTCATCTGCCTTGCAGGGATTGTTGTTTCTATTTTTATTATTCTCTCCTGTAGGAAAATCTTGCAGGCTGACCAGGACAACCCTTCTTATACTATTAATTTTTGTGGCATTGTCTTTGATAACATGAGGCCCACTTTTTTTACGCTTTGAAGCACACAGATACCTTTCAAAAAAAAGAAGTAAACAGAATTTGTGGATTAAAAACAAAGAACCAAACAAAACCCCAACAAAATAGCAATAAACTAGTGTGGTTTTAGCCCTAGATGTTAACAGCTCAGTTATGTATCGTATAAGTGCCTTGACTGTTTTAATTATTATAATAATATTTCATGTTCAGACAAGTTTGCACTTCATAATAATTGTATAATTTATCAAAAGTATGCAACTTAACTCTTGAGTTTTTTCTTACTAATTTATACTACTTTATATCTGCAGTTATTTTGTACATTGAAGTGTCACGTCTAGTATATTAACTAAACGCTTATTTTAATCCTTTCTTACAGAGTGGGAAGAAAGGGAAAAGGCACTCAGAATCTGACCAGTGCAGGTGATGTCCTCTGCCACCAGATTCAAAGCAAAAAAAAATCAAATCTTTCTTCAGGGTTTTCCAGAAACTTATATATTTGTTGCACAACTGCTCAACTATGCAGTTTTTGAAGAGAAATTAAATATTACTAGTTTGTTTAACGGTCTAAATAATTGATTTGTTGCACTTTCTGTTGCACAGAAAAACAAGAAAACTAGCATTCCAGCAGAGCTGAAACTAACTGTAATGCCATTAGTTTTTCATCATTCAATAAAATTTACTCTTGCATTTCTATGTTTGATTTCTCACTTCTGCAGACTTTCTCAATTAAAGAGACCTCGTTTAATGACTATCAAGATCCAAATGCATGAATGTGCAAATGGTAAAAGTTTCACCAAGTCAAAACTGAAAATGAGACAGCTTGTGCAAAAGCATCTTGCTGTTGATAAATCGAGATCTATTTCAAAAATAAAAAGTCAACAGTCATTATTTCCTCTCGCTGTAAAAGACATCGTGAGGCTCAACAAGGCTAAGTGCAGGGTCCTGCACATGGGTCAGGGCAACGCCCGGCATCAATAGAGGCTGGGGGGTGAAGGGATTGGGTGCAGCCCTGCAGAGAAGGACTTGGGGGTACTGGCAGATGAGAAGCTGGATGTGAGCTGGCAATGTGCACTCGTGGCCCGGAAGACCAACTGTACCCTGGGCTGCGTCAAAAGAAGCATGGCCAGCAGGTTGAGGGACGTGATTCTGCCCCTCTACTCTGCTTTGGTGAGACCTCACCTGGAGTACTGCGTCCAGCTTTGGAGCCCTCAGCGCAGGAAAGACATGGACCTGTTGGAGAGGGTCCAGAGGAAGGCCATGAACACGATCAGAGGGCTGGAGCACCTCTCCTATGACGACAGGCTGAGAGAGTTGGGGTTGTTCAGCCTGGAGAAGAGAAGGTTCCAAGGAGACCTTATTGTGGCCTTTCAGTACTTAAACGGGGCTTATAAGAATGAGGGACTTTTGTCCTGTCACTACAGGCCCTGGTCAAAGTTTTAAATCTGAAAGAGGGCAGATTTAGACCGGACACAAGGAAGACATTTTTTACAATGAGGGTGGTGAGACATTGGAACAGGCTGCCCAGGGAACTTGTGGATGCCCCATTCCTGGAAGTATTCATGGTCAAGTTGAACATGGCTTTGAGCAACCTGTCCTAGTGGAAGGTGGCCCTGCCCATGGCAGGGGCGTGGACTTAGGTGATCTTTAATAGGTGCCTTGTGACCCAGATGATTCTGTGATTCTACAATTCGATGATCTGTATCTTTTTCATACCTACATGGGTTTCAGCTGCAAAATGTAGAAGCTGACATGTGCAACTAGCATGTAAAAAGAGCTTTCGTACCTGTTAGCATTGAAAAGTGCCCTGTGTCATTCTTCAGAGCTTGCCTAGTAATAAACAATTCTTCTTGGGCTAAAAAACAAACCTCAAACACTTTTTGTCCCATGTTAACTGTCAGTGAATGTAATATGGCTATAAAAATGCAGAATTGCTTGTGGAGCACTGAGTGTAGTACTAAATGCTGGGATCTTACTTGTTTTGGGGTAGTTGTTGGAGTGGAACATTACAGAAGTTTAGAAAATCTGTCAGTTATCTGGTAAATCAGCAGAGAACACAGAAGTTGGAGGGAAAGAACCAGAGAAGAGACTAAGGAGGTGACAAAGCAAAATACCTGTAGATCTAAAAATAGACGACTTTTAACTGAGTCTTTTTTTAAGCACAACAGTAGCCCTAAACAATTTCCAAAGCAAAATATGTTTGAAGGGAGCAATTCACTGGGAGGCAGGAGAGGAAAGTGGGACAAAAGTCTTTATCAATAAAGGTACTATGAATCTGTAAGGCTCTTACAGTTAGCAATGACTTCTGAAAACTAATACCAGGAAGATGCTAGCAGTGGAATAAGACTTTTCTAAGAAATTAGACATTGTAGCTAATAGTCCATAATTACTCAAATTTCATAATAATACTGCAGGTCTTTTTGGAGCTTCACTGATTTGTTTGTCCTACCTTTTCTTTTGAATTTTGTTGATTTTTTTTTGGTTTGGTTTTTTTTTTGTTGTTGTTTGTTTTTTTTGTTCTGGCCAGCTCTTTGAAAATAATTCCAAATACATCCTTGGAATGGGACCAACATGACTTTTTCAGAAATGTGAACCCTGTGACAGCACATAACTGCAGCATCTTATCCTAACAGATAAAACACTACTGGGTGGAACAAAGGAATCTTGTTAGTAGTCTGATTGAAACTAAAACTCCTTTGCTAGTAAAACCCCTCTTGCTAGTATCTTGTTACTAGTCTGATTCAAACTAAAACCTCTTTATTTGGGGAGGTGATGTTTTTTCATTATCTGCTGCCCTGCAGGAAATATTTACCAGAACAAGACTAAGACTTTTTACTAAAAAATCAGTGGTGCCTATAACTTTAAGATGTGACTTCTTTTCCAACATGTTTGTATTTGTAAGCAATTTTGAATTGGGAAATACAGAACATACATATTTTCCCAAAATCTAATCAGTCTGTTTCAAGGTGTCATTAAATTGCTAAATTATAGTTAGAGAGAAAAATTCAAAGTTCTATTGCCTCAGCTGTCTAGAAGCCAAAATCCAAAAGATTGGCTACCTGCTATTGTATGAATCTGTCTTCCTCTATGTTTTAATTTGCTCATCTGTCCCTGTTTGATATAGGGGTGTTTTGTTTTGCTGATGTGATGATTTTTACTTTCGGGTCGTTCAGTAAAAGTTCCCCCCTTTCCCCAAACACTGTGGAACTCAGGTATGCTCTTTCTTGTGCTATTGAGTTTGACATAAATAAAAATTAGTTTGTATAATGCTTGCTGATTAACAATAGAAGGAATTCTATCAAAATGAAACAGAAGTTGTATTATAAGTGCATATTCCTGTCTTCTTAAAAAGCTCATTCTGGTTTTATGTGCTAAAGAAATAGACACACATTTCTAATTTGAGCAACACCAAATACAGTTCTCACTATTCAACACAACTCCTTTCCCTGTTCACCACTTGGTATATTAGCCTGTCCAGTATACATTACACAGAAATTCTTCCATTATATTGCTCTTACTCATAGGTTTTTGTATCAGTCTTGGAAAAAAAATAATTATATTTTCTCGTATCTAATTCCTTTTACATTTGTAGTAACTGAATGTTCACCAAGACAAAGCTTTTTTTATAGCTGTTGCAGCCTGTTTTGGGAGGGATACGCCCAGTATGCTTTCTACTGAAAATTCAGCAATTGTCTTGGTATTGCTTTGCCACGAGTCATTTTAGACTGTGAGCATGTACAATTTGGTGAGAGCCAGTTTCGTCATTCTTCTGATTTCCTGTACAAATCTTCAACAGTATGCTGTATCTGTCCTAGTTGCTTTGAAATAAGCTGTAAATTGTGTAGGTAGCAACACAATAACACACACACACCCCTTTTTTTTTTTTAAAAAAAAAGGTTAATTAAAAAAAATAGAAATAAAAACCATCAGAATCTCATAGACAAAGGTGAAGTGAGAAAGCCAGAATAAAGAGAAAGGAGAGAAAAAGGCTAACATTTACTGAACATTAGAAAGAGTTTAGACTGCATAGCTTCTGTACTACCTTTAAAGTAGGTGGTTAACGCAATACTACAGATACAAGTTTCCCATGCTAAAATTAGGAACACTAATGAATTTGGGGAAAAAATTCTGAAGCGAGGGGAACTGAGGTGTCTTTGCCCAAAGAAACAAAAAGCTCTACAGAACAAAGGTGAGGGAAAGCAAGAGGCTGTTGGAAAGACCAAAGGACAGGGTACATGCAGAGTGGAGCTGGAGGATTGGAACAATTGGTGGGATGGATATGACTAAATACAACTACAAAACTTTAAATATTATTTTTGTGAATCAAACCAACAAAAATAAGTAGGGATAGGGCTTAGGTAGTAGAGTATAATTGGAAAATACCTTTTAACAGATCAGGATAACAGAAGAGATGACTTTTTTTTCTAAATTTCCGAGTGTGTGATTCTAGCTAAGAACTAGCATTCAGAAGCTCAGGGCTCTATTCCTGTCTAACACTACATTTATGAAGATTTTTATTGTCTTCCAAAGAGTAAAGCAAAGCCCACTGACAGTGAAACAACAGCATTTCATCTGTTAGAATTACTGATGAGCTGACAAGGATGTTACCCCCTGGTTCAGATCTAACAAGGTGATGTGCTTGTGGTTTGCTATACAAAAGGCAGAGGATCCACACTGCGAGCCCCGTATCAAACAGCAGAAGGTAATTGCTGTCTATCCACTTACACTTCAGAATGCATCTTTTTTAATTTAACCCCTTTAACCATGTCTAAAACACAAGTCCTAACCCTTGTTCTGGGAAATCAGGAATGGGGAACGATATATAGAGTATCTTTTTAAGGTCATAGGAACATAGAAGTCTATATTCTTCCCTTACACGTTAAGAATAAATCACTGGTGTTTGTGTTATGTCTTGGTTTTAATATTCAGAAATATAAGGCATGTTAGTCATAGTTTATCACAAAACTTTGGAGATCTTGCATATAAGTTTTACCGTGATTAGATCACCTGAGACCTTGTCTAAACTCAAAATTGCGTCACTAACTTCAGGTAAAACATTAAACTGAGTATAGCCAAACTGTTTCAAAAACTTTTACTGATACTCTTAATTTGGTTCAACTCGACTTGAGCCAGTATTTTAATTTTGATGCCAAATACTGTCTGGTCACTGCAGGTTCATTTTCAGTTTGTTTGTTTGTTTGTTTGAAGCCAATTTAGGTCACTTTGCATTGGTTTAAATCAACTACCTGTGGAAAAAATACCAAATTGAAGATGTCTAGATGGAGTTGGGAATTAAGCCGAACTTCTGCAGTAAATACCATCACCGTGGGTGAGGAAAACGGAGCAGCATAAAAATTAAGCTGCTCTATAGTAAATATTCAGAATTATATTCTTTAAGATCAGAAACTGATGAAGAAAAGTTGCACAGATGGTTATAGAAAGGGGAAATAAAAGCACAGGTGGAAGGAAATGGGAAAGAAAAGAAAAAGCAGGAGGAAAGAAAGAAGTGTTAAGAACCCCATCAGCCTGAGGAGGATTAAGAACTCAAAATTCTTTGCTGTATCATTTTCATTTTCCATGCACTGTGTGTAAGCTGTGTTCTCAAATATCTGACTGTGAACACGCACGCATATTGTCCTGGTTTAGGGTATTTTCCATCTGGACACTTCCAGTACTGGCTAACGAGCTCCCATATCCCTGTTTTCTTTACCAAAATTAAGATGAAGAAACAAGCATTCTTTGCTAAAATTTTGTCTTTGCTTAATTAAGAATTTTTGATAGCTTCCAAGTTATTTTCTATTAATTTTTAGTATCCTTGTCTCTTCTAACACATATACATCAGTAAATAACACTAATGTTTACTCCTCTAACTTGCAAATCTCTGCTAACCATAACCAGGTAGCCATTGTGCTACTCAAGTACAAACTCTACTCAAGTAATGATACCGTCAGCATGAGCTATGTCTATAAACTCAGAAAAGCCTGGCATGAGGAACATCTCCTTGCACTTTGATCTGATTGATTTCTGCTTGAAATCACTGCTTGATTGCAGTGCAAAATGTTACTTCATAGTGTCCCTCACTGCCAGTCGACAGGACAATGTAGCACTGGCATGTGTCCAAGTGTTCTGCTGCAGCAGAATCCAACCCCTTGTAGGGTCACAACTAATGTGGAAAAGGAACAAGCGTGACCAAGGAAAGGCTCAGTGGTTAAATATGCCTGAAATCATTTTTATCTGCAACTAGCCAAAGCTCTGGGACAGGCAAAACCTGGAATTGCCTTCAGCCAGTCTTTGGTATTCCTATTTTAAAACCTTTTAGCAGGTCTTAAATTCCTCTAATAACAATTTTAAGAGGGTATTACACTGTTTTTAGTATCAGCTGAACTGATTTACATAGAGTTCCTGAGAGATTACCCCAACAACAGACCAAGATGGCAAACCACCTGGTAAGTCAGGCTACTGTGGGAAACACCATTTTGTATTTAAGGATAATGAAGAAAGGGCATTTCAGTCTAGAATTCAAAGCCGCACATACATTTTACACCAAAGCAGGAATAGGCATCTTGAATTTCCTGAGAGACCAGAAAACCACTCATATTCTGGGAAAATGCCTAATTTGATGATACTGTGTTTAATTGGTGATTAAGTTGGCTGCTGTTAACAATTGGTGTTCCCCAGGGCTCAGTACTGGGGTCAGTTCTGTTTAATATCTTTATCAACAACCTGGACAAGGGGATCAAGTGCACCCTCAGTAAATTTGGAGATGACACTAAGCTGGGTAGGAGTGTTGATCTGTTTGAGGGTAGGAAGGCCTTACAGAGGGATCTGGACAGGCTGCATCGATGGGCCAAGGCTCATGAGGTTCAACAAGGATAAATGCCGGGTCCTGCACTTGGGTGACAACAACCCCATGCAGTGCTACAGGCTTGGGGAAGAGTGGCTGGAAAACCACCTGGTGGAAAAGGACCTGGGGGTGTTGGTCAACAGCCACCTGTGTATGTGCCAGCAGTGTGCCCAGGTGCCCAAGCAGGCCAATGGCATCCTGGCTTGCATCAGGAATAGTGTGGCCAGAAGGACTAGGGAAGTGATTGTCTCCCTGTACTCGGCACTGGTGAGGCCACACCTCGAGTACTGTGTTCAGTTTTGGACCTCTCACTCCAAGAAAGACATTGAGGTGCTGGAGCACCTCAGAGAAGGGCAATGAAGCTGGTGAGGGGTCTGGAGGACAAGGCTTGTGAGGAGCGGCTGAGGGAAATGCGGTTGTTTAGTTTGGAGAAAAGGCGGCTGAGGGGAGACCTTATGGCTCTCTACAGCGACCTGAAAGGAGGGTGTAGCGAGGTGGTGTTGGTCTCTTGTATGTAACAAGTGATGGGACAAGAGGAAATGGCCTCAAGTTGCTTGAGGGGAGGTTCAGATTGGATATTAGGAAAAATTTCGTCACAGAAGGGTTATTAAATATTGGAACAGGCTGTCCAAGGAAGTGGCCGAGTCGCCATCCCTGGAGCTATTTAAAAGACAGGTGGGGACGGTGCTGAGGGACATGGTTTAGTGGTGGTTTTGGCAGTGTTAGGTTAATGGTTGGACTCGATGATCTTCAAGGTCCCTTCCAACCAAAACGATTCTACGATCCCAAGCTGTTTTCTGGTCCAAGCTGGAGGCAAACGACAGTCCCGCCTACGGAATATTTCCCTACCGATACCACTTTTAAAACAGTACGTGCAGTAAGAGCTGTACCGAGACAGCTTTTTTTTTTTCTTTCTTTTTTGCCATT
>NW_009649614.1:238212-276989 GCF_000708025.1 Charadrius vociferus
CCGGGGCGGCCCGGGGGGGACGGGCAGCGGAGGCCGGGCGGGTGTAGCCAAGCCGGGGTTAGGGCCCGGGGCCGGCTGGAGCGCAGCCCGGGAGAGGAGCCCAGGCCCGCGGTTCACGCCTCCAGCGCTGCAGGGCGAGGGCCCTTCCCGGTGACAAAGCAGCTCCTGCTCGCTCGGGCTGCTCAAGACGCTGTTGGGCGATTACCAGGGCCGATCCCGGCCCAGGAGAGGACTGTTGCCATCTGAGGCCGGTGGGGGTAGTGAAGAAACCTCCCGCTTCATCTCCTCCTCCCCAGCTTCTCTCCTCCCTGTTGCAATGGGGAGAGCCGGCCCGGCAGTTGGATGTAGCTCATTTTCCTGTCGAGCTGACTCAGTCTGCAAGTAGGAGGCTGGTTGGCTAACTAGCATGACTGTAGAAAACGTATGAAATTATTTGCATTGCAGCCCTGTATTGCCAGTGGTTATCTCGATCTAAAACTGTCTTTAAAAACAGGGAGTAGGTTATTCAATTGTAGAATTACAGAATACCATGTTGGAAGGGACTCTAAAGTCCTTAAGGATCATCTGGTCCAACCTTTCTTGGCAAAAGCACAGTCTGGACAAGATGGCCCAGCACCCTGTCCAGCTGAATCTTAAAAGTGTCCAATGTTGGGGAATCCACTGCTTCCTTGGGGAGATTATTCCAGTGGTTGATTGTTCGCATTGTGAAAAATTTTGCTCTGCTGTCCAATCAGAATCTCCCCAGGAATAACTTGTACCCCTCATCTTTTACATGTGACCCGTTGTGAAAAGAGCATCTACATCTTCTTTGCAGTCACCCTTTAAATACTGGAACATGGTGATAGGGTCTTCCCTAAGCCTTCTTTTCTCAAGGCTGAACAAACCCAATTCTCTAAGCCTTTCCATGAAGATGTCTTCATTTTAGGGAAGTCATGTCCTTAGACTGTGTTTGTAAAATTTGCAGTGCAAATAAAGCGCACCTTCTGCTGTACGTAAATGTGTTAGTTATTGATATGGTATTCTCCATGGTGATACTGTCAGATAACTCTGAATTACTAGCGTCTTTTTTGTGTTCTTGTGAAAGTCTGTGCCCCATGGTGCCTTTGGCTCAACAGACGCAGTGACACCTACTGAATCATTGATACTATTTCCTGCAACTCTTCTGTTTTTCTTGGAGGTTTTCCAAGCAAGTATTGACGGAAACTTCATTTATTTATATTAGAAACCTACAAATCAGAGAAAAGGTGTCATCAAAGTGTAAGGTTGAGGCTCTATAAAGCCTGAGTCTCCTGCTTATGAAGGACGTAGACATAGCTACGCTAAAATACTCCAGAAAATGAAGTTTCCTGAAGGAGATTCAGAGCTTACTTCATTTTTCTGTAGAACTTCTCTGAACTTGTCACAGAGGTGTCTCCATGAGACAGCTCAGTTTGACTTCACATTTTTTGGTAAGACTAGTAACAGTAGACTTCACCAAAAAAAGGCTACATATGTGAGAGTGCCACTGGTGTCTAGATACAGAGCTTAAAGTCATTCCTTATGGATGAGCTGAAAGACACTATGTGATTATCAGAGGAGGATACAAAAGATGAAGTAAAGGCTCCCGAGTGTAAAATGCCAGCACCTTGGCTAGAATATCAGACTCTTGCTCCACCTAGTTGCTGTGAAGAGACAAAATGCTGATATTTCTGTCTAGTTTTGACTCTTCAATCTGTTTTATATTAAGCTGTTTTGGGTTTTTTGTGTGTAAGTATTTGGCTTATAGGTACTCCAGATTTAAGTTTCATTGAGGTCTTCCTTCCTGTTGCCAGAGGGGTGAGGGTACGCTCTTGTCTTCACTGGTCTTTTGGCAGCTTCAGTATTGTATGCTATCAGCTACTCTCTGCAAGCTTAATCTAGGCATTTCTCCCAAAGGTAAAATGACTGTGTTTGCTTTTTAATGTTGTCCACTGCTTTCCCAGCAATCTCAGTCTGAAAGGGGTGCTTTTCACTTCTCTGTTCTCTATAGATTTGTGAGCAGCGTCAATGCAGTTTTTGTAAAAGTCTTTGCAGGTTTGGGGGGTTTTGTTTTGGTTTGTTTTTTAAAAGAGAGATCAAAACTGTTGGATCTAACCCGAAGATCGCATTTGTACTGAAAAGCAGTCTGCAGTTAGTTTGGGTACTTCAGGAATTATAAACAGATTTACTTAAGATATGAATTTTGCAATCTGTTTGACTTTAACCAGATTGTTTCAAATGTGAATGCCAGTGGGGCTACTAGGTTTTCAAATAAGCAATTATCTTAAAAAACTGAAGTAGTTATACAACAGAGCAAGAACATGATTTTTTACTGAAAGCAGCCATGCAATTTTAGGTAATTAATGGAACACACTGCTTAAAATGTCTTTGTTGTCCACAGATATTTTAAAGTCTTGATGTTGCCTCTCTTGGAGCTGCTGTTAACAGATTAGATCTGCAGTTATATTTTGATTCCAGTGAAGTGAGATTGCCCCTGTGGGTGAACCATTTGCTTAGAGTCCCAGACAATGTCATAGCTAGCACTAAAAAATGCACTGGCCCTGTAGTGTGACTAGTTGTCATGGTTTAGGCCGAATTGGCTAATGGGCACATGGTGTATCCTGGGTGGAACTGACAGATGCTCCCCTCTACCCCTCTTCAAAGAGAAGGGCAGAGGAGGGAAAAGGGGCTTATCAGTTTAGAAGGAACTAAACTACTTTAATGAAATATTAATAATAAAATAAAAAGGAAATAGTGAAATGTATACAAAACTGTATCAAGCTCCCAGGATGACAGTCACATCACCAGCTGGCACTGGGGAAGTCCCAGACTGGACTCAGTGGTGGACGCAAATAGATTGTGGATCTGGACTCGGGAGTGGGATCAAAGGTGGATGAACAGACAGAGTCCTCTTCGGACGCCGACCATTGAAGAAAGAGAGCTGACCCTTTGATCCCTCAGCTTTTATGCTGTGCATGAGGCAGATGGGGTAGAATACCCTGTTAGTCAGTTTTGGGTCACCTGTCCTGTCTGCTCCTCCCCGCAGGTGGGACCCCACTGCTCTTTTCCGCTTCTGACCCTCCAACGAGGCAAATAACAAAGTTGTCTGACCTTGGGTGTTACAGCAATAAGTATAAGCAAGAGCCTCTCTGCATACCATTCCTTGGCATCCACTGTAAACACAGACCTTGTCAGTCTGAGAGCGAACAGCGTCTGCAAATATGCTGTTAATTTCAGTAGTTAGAAGAGGTCCATCTAAGAAGCAAAGTTACTGAACAAAATTGGTTCTGTTTTACCTCAAACCAGACCACTAGTATTGCCTGTTTCTCTTAAACTGTAAAAATGAGCTGGTGTTAATAATAAGCATCAACAGTAGAAGTGATGTTTCTAGAGCCAGCCTTGAAAATAGGTTAATCTCAAATAGAAAAAAGGTTGAACATCTGTTCAAATGCATCTGGGATCAGCAAGTGGTTTGTTCCATTGGCATAGGCGGGCCAGCAATGCTTGCCATATTTGCAGGTTGAAAAAAACCCAAACAACTCTAAACTCATACTGCAAAATAAAGCCCATTCAGTTGTATGTTTCTGTAGCTAATGTTATGACTTAGTGAGTTTATGACTTGTTGTTTATTTGTTTGCAGTCATTTCAGAATACTGCCAGAACAAATATCTGGATTTTTAGATAAATATTTTGGGTCATCAGGGCCAAATTTAGGGCTACACAAAGCATATTTTATGTTATTCCATTAATGTAAATCAGTTTTGCAATTGTCCTTAAGTCAAGGCAGATTTTTCCCTATGTTGGAAGACTTCAGCAACATAGGATTTGCTATTGCTGATCACACATTGTGCAGATAGAACAGGGAGTATGCAGGTTGGAATGGAAAACAACCTTCAAGTGCAAAGCCACCCTGGGAGGTCAGTTGATTGCAAGTGCTACCCATCTGTCTTTTTTTCTGTGGAACCTGTTTGATTGTGCTGAACACAGTTTGGCTCAGTATTAGGACAAGGACCAAATATTTGCTTTCTTGAGTGGGTATGATACTGATCTTGCTCTGTGCAAAGACTTTATGAGTACATGGTGGGTAAAGATTAATATCTATGAGCCTGCTGACTTCAGCTGCCCCTGACAGTGCTGATACTTTAACTCAGTAACGCTTTTTGTCTTTTGTCTCTGCTCCCCACCCCCCGCTCCTTTCATTTATTTTCTGAGTTCATAGCAATACAATCTTTGCAATTCCTTGCTTAGCAGAGTTGATTTAACAATGTGTTTTGGTAGAACCTGTATACAAAGAGAAAGTAAGGTCATGTTATGGACAACTCATGCGGTAAACATCTTGGTGAATGACTTCAGTTGTTTGAGTGATGAGGTGTTGGAACCACTTACATAGAAAAACAGCTTTACTTTCATCATTTAAACTGTTTACACAGTAAGGGAATTTTAGAAGAGTTAAAGTTTGCTGAGAGTTCATGGTGTGCTTCTTGTAATGCCCAGTGTTGAAATTTGCAGTGTTCCAAGAGTTTATTGTAACTGGTTCAGAGTTACTGTCTACCAATATGTATGCAGACTGCGTTATACCAAGTTGCACGTTCTGTGAACACTACAACTCTGACTGAATAAGAAGCCTTGCTGTATATTTTTAACTGGTACGCCAACAAAGAGTGCATATAGCAAGTCTGCACTAAGGACTTCAGAAGCTCACAGTTCTTGCAGAGAATTATTGTCAATTCTGTGAATATCTCAAAATTTCAGAGTAAAGTTAATGAAATTAAGTTTAGTTCCACAGGAAACAGATCTGTTTTTTTTTCTTTTCTTTTCAATTTTTATTTAACTTCAACGTTTTCATGGAGTTACTCTTCAGTATAGAATACAGTTTTCAGTTATACCATATTTAACATCTTATAGTATGTTTTTTAAGCTAAGTGAACACATAACTATTGTGCTTTCTGTACTACACTAAATTATAGGTAAAAAACCTGACCTACTGAGCTGTATGTGTAAATGTATACATTGTGTTGAGATTCTGTTTTTTGTCAAGTGGAGATCTCATAAAGTTGTATTCTCTGATTACAACTCTACTACAGTTTATGGTTGAAAACTTTAAATCCATAAATCCAGGATTTCAGATTTGTGCCTGGTTCTCACGATCCCAAATTGGTAATACTCTGCTAATAAAGATCACACAGGTGTAAATGTTAAGGACAAGGTTGGGTGATCTGCTACTGGAGCATCTTTCCTGTCATGTGTATGCTTTTAATACTTCATGTAATGTTTTATTTCATAAGAACAGTTACATTTCAGTTCTTTTAACTTAATCCAATTCTGTGTCAGTGTTTTTCCTGTAGTCCAGGGATTACTAAATGGTACAACCAGAAGAGGTTGCAACTGTATAATGGAGTCCAGTTTGTTCTTTTCCAGGATTCTAATTTAGCTGTCTGTTGGCACCCAAGGCACTTGAGTATGTGAATTCAGCATTAGGTTTTCCATTGTCTGGTGTCTGCATTGAAACACATCTGTGTGACTCTTTATGGAGTCCGCCTTGCAATACACTCTGATTATACATGTTTCTTAAGCTTTTTTTTTTTTACTTGTTTTGGCAACCTGAAAAAAATTGTTTTGGAGCAGTGGTAGATGGCTATTTGGTAGAATAAAAACCTTTAGTAGAAGGGATGTTGACTTTCCAGACAGTTGGCTTAGTTAGATGTCACTTAAAAGTATCAGTTATCGAACCATCATACTTAGCAAGTGTTTCCTGATAAGTGACTGGCAGATGAAGTAAAATAAGAATACCTATTTAAATAATACTGTGAAGTGTTTTCTGTGCAGATAACTTTCTGCGGAGTAACAGGTTCATTTTGATACTTCTTTTTTTTTTTTAATCCTTTTAAAACTTTATCCATGTCAAATAGGGCCTTCCTTCCTCCTGTGGTTTCCTATGGGTTTGTTTTGCTAGCATCTCTCACCCTCGGTCATGGGTCAGGGGTGTCACAGAATTTCTAGAGATTGTCCTGCATATGGTTTAAAATTGCCAACAGCAGAGAAAAACCTAATGAATTAACAGCTGTGGTAGAAGATATTGTACATATATATTTTAAAGCCTAGTTAACTTCTCGGTCTAGTGACTACAAACTTTGGCTATATAAGGAGTGTCACTATCTGGGAATAAGGTTAGGTCAAAATTGTAAGAAATGGAGGTTACATAGTGACATGAAGAAAAATGCTTCCAGTTAGACTTCTTGTTGTTGATGGGGTTGATTGTTCTCTACCCCTGGCAGGCTAAAACAAATGTTAGCCATTATATGTGCAGTCCACTCATTTATATATTCTGTATGACCTTAAATTTAAAACTTGCTAAACTCAAGCAATTTAAAACTGCTGCAGTTTTCCTTCATGGGCAGCTAGCCTTGTAAGCTCATCAAATATCTCAATTTGTTTCTTGAGATGAGTTTGTTGTGAGGAGTTTGGTTTGGTTGCACAGCTTTGAGGAAATAATGGGGTTGTCAGACTGGCATGGGTCATTGGCAAGGACACAAGAAGATAGGAACTCCTTCAAGTAATGAAAGACAGAGTAGGCTTATATAGAAGACTAATTTTGGGTGCGCTTTCTAGCTATGCTTTATCTGCTGCAAACTGTGGGCTGTGGGCCAGAAGTGCTTTCCTGCTTGAAACCACAAGTTCTTGTCCCTCTTCCTGTATAATGTCCAAGAATTGTGCAATGAAACCCTGTTTCCACTGACTCACTTTAATTCACAGTCATAAGATTACCAGGTATGATTCACCAGGAAAGGACACCACAGCTAACAGCGATTGTATTGCCACGAGTGCGTTTGGTTCCTTACATCTTGGGTCAAGAAGACCTGTGGCCATTAATTCTATTGTATAAAAGAAGGCTGGAGCTCATCAAAGTTAGCCTCTGTTGGGCGTGGGTGCAAGAGAGGCTAGAGTTCAGCTAATATGCTTAACTGTGTACGTTAATAAGAATGGCAGTTGAAAGTTTAAATGGTCATGGGTGTGTTTTGAAACAGCAATGCTGAACAAGGTGATGTGATTTGAAAGTCTGTCTTTGCAGTAGAACTGTTTGAGGGACTGCTGGGAACGTAAACTGCCATTCAGCCGGCTAGATACAAACCTTTGCTTCCCTGTCATCCACTGCTGTGTTCAGAACAGTGTGGTGTGGGAAGAGTCAGCAACTTTGATTTTTTTATTGTCATCTAGATAAGGTTGTAGCTTAGTATTTTCAAAGCAGTTGCAGTTTTTAGGGGCCTGTTTTCTGTTACTTTTCAGTGGGAAGTGGGTGTTAATTCCCTGAGGCTTCTTTCAGACTGTTATTGTAATTTAATCTTTAAATATGGCTTATTAAGCCAAGCCTAAGAGGATTTAAGAAAATATTTTTGTTTATTTGTTTTCCTCTTTTTATTCATTTTTCACAGCACTTTGTCATGTGAATGGATAGTTATGTTATTATAGTTGCTGTTTTTGATGTCATAGAGTGAGTCAGCAAATGCTTTTGAATCATTATATGATGGTAACATATCAAAGGACAGTTTGCATGTCAAGATTTTTATTTTGCCTGGAATAACTCTTTACCAGGCCCTTCCTTGGCCAACTTGTCAGATGGTCAGGTGTTTATAGGTTAATGTTTAAAGTATGGATCTGCTTTGTGAAGTGATAGTGCAAAACAGTCTGGTTTAGTCAGCTGTTCTGCTTCATGTGCATTCAGACATTTGCTTTGTTCAGTGACAAAATGTTTACTTTAACTAGCTCAGGTAGTTATTTATTCATTATGCATTTATTCAGCACTGGGGATCAAAACCATGGTGTCCACCCATACCTTGCAAAAACTTTCAGAGGCAATCAAGTTGAGCAGGTGTAATGGAACTCCTAACTTACTTTCTGGAGCGTTTTTTTGTGTTAACATGGAACAAAAAAGCAGTTTTGTTAGTAGAGTATTGGAGTGAGCTTTTGAAAGTTTTGTGAATATGAGGCTATTTGGCATGGAAATTGAGAGTGTAAACAAGTGCTGGTGTGCTGCTAAAACGATGTGAATGTTCTCAATGTGAAAAATTACACTGTTCCTGTCCTTAAAAAAAAAAAAAAAAGTTGATAGAAACAATTTAATGAGGTAAAATGGTAATGTGGTCAAGGTGCTTCAAAAAGACTAGCTTTAGATTTGCTCTAATTCATGTCAAAACTACAAGTTGCCATGCTTTGAGGAGGCTGTGACCTTGAATTAATTAGCTTTGGTTAAGAATGCTTTCTCTGTTTCTCCCTAGGGAAACGAGGCCTCTGTCTAGATACTAGTCTTGTGTTTCAGTCTCATTCCCATTGTGTTTCTCTTCACTTATTCGTCTGACAATTATATCTAAAATTGACAAATTTTTACATTATTTTTATTACATTCAATTACTAGTGGAGTATGGTGAACTAGTTTCTGTAAATATGCTAGGTGTTAGGTGTGGTGAAACATTATTTTTACCACTTCAGGTCCTTTCCTATACGCAGATATAACTGAACACCTTTGTAATGTCATAATGCGTAGTATTACTACAGTGGAGTAAACCTTGAGTTTTAGAACAGTAAAGCAAATCAAATGAAACGGTTGCTTGGAGTGTTACATGTTAATAAACAAGAGCAGTCAGTACAGTAGGAAGATTGGACAGAAATGCCCAACATTTCTAGCCAGTGACACCTTGAACTCCTCTTGCTTTTGGTTTTCCCAGGTGACAAAGTAACTGTACTTTGCTGGTAGTGTTTATTTAGTTCAGTTGTACAAACTGAAGATTTAAACAATACCAGTTTATTTTCTTACAACTGCCTGCGTATGTATTAATTTGATAACACTGAGCTGTGTGGAGTGGTTGATGTGCTGGAAGGAAGAGATGCCATCCAGAGGGACCTGGAGAGGCTTGAGAAGTGGGCCTGTGAAAACCTCATGAAGGAACAACTGCAAGGGCCTGTGCATGGGCCAGGGCAATCCCATGCACAAATACAGGCTTGGTGGAGAATGGATTGAGAGAAGGACCTGGGGGTGTTGCTTGATGAGAAGCTCAACATGAGCCAGTAGTGTGCCATATCCTGGGCTGCATCAAAAGAAGCGTGACCAGCAGGTCAAGGGAGGTGATTCTGCCCCTCTACTCTGATCTTGTGAGGCCCCACCTGCAGTACGGCATCTAGCTCTGGAGGCCCCAACATAAGAAGGACATGGACCTGCTGGAACGAGTCCAGAGGAAGGCCACAAAGAAGATCAGAGGGCAGGAGCATCTTGTGTAGGAAGACAGGCTGAGACAGTCGGGGAACAACCTGGAGAACAACCAGGCAACAGCCTGGAGAAGAGAAGGCTTTGGGGAGACCTTACAGCAGCCTTCCAGTACCTAAAGGGGCCTACAGGAAAGATGGGGAGGGACTGTTTATCAGGAAGTGTAGTGATAGGATGAGTGGGAATGGTTTTAAACTGTAAGAGGGTAGATTTAGATTAGATAATAGGAAGAAATTCTTCACTCTGAGGGTGGTGAGGCACTGGAACAGGTTGCCCAGAGAAGTTGTGGATGCCCCATCCCTGGAAGTGTTCAAGGCCAGGTTGGATGGGACTTTGAGCAGCCTAGTCTAGTGGAAGGTGTCCCTGCCCATGGCAGGGGGGTTGTAACTAGACGGTCTTTAAGTTCCCTTACAGCTCTAACCATCTGTGAAGCATTACTTTTGATACAGCCCAGGATTTGTTTGGCTTTCTGGTCTGCGAGCGCACATTGCCGGCTCATGTTGAGTTTCTTATCAACCAGCACCCCCAAGTCCTTCTCCTCAGGGCTGCTCTCAATCCATTCTCCACCCAGCCTGTATTTGTTTGCAAAAATCTTGCATGCTAACCTAGGTTTTATATGGTAGTCTTCTGTGAATCAAGTGTTAAACAGAGGTCTTGGTCCTCCTTATACTTTGTCATTTCAGAAGTCCCAAGGTTATGCTGAATGCAAGTGAAGCTCATGGAAGACACCAGACTTTTTCTTTTTTTTTTTTTTTTTTTGCATCTCGGTTAGGCTTTTTTATGTAAACGTGCCTCAGTTAGCCAAAATTGACTTAGTATTCTTGACAGTTTTGTTATAGTGGCTGGAAAGAGATCTATTATGCATTTGGATCATGCACGTATGTTGCTGTAGAGGTTGTTTTGGGGGTCCTCATACATTGATTGTTGCATTCCTGTCTTACTGTAGTGTTGTTTTTGCAGATCATCTAAATAGCATTACATGCAAGTAGGGAAAAAGAATTATATAGCCTTTGATGCCTGTATACTAGTAATATTAGATACTGTTTGGTTATGTTCTATAAATGGTGTTTTGTTTACTTGACCTTAGGGGTAAATATCAGCTTTTACAATTGTGTGACAGGACTTTTTTTAAGATAAAGTAATTTGAAGAAGGACATCAAACTATTAGTGTGTCCAGAGGAAAGAGACCAAGATAGTGAAATGTCTTAAGGGCAAGATTTAGAAGGACCAGCTGAGGTCACTTGGTTTGCTCAGCTTGGAGAAGAGAAGGCTGAGGGGTGACCTTGTCATGGTTGACAACTTCCTCAAGGGGGCAGCAGAGCAGGAGGTGCTGATCTCCTCTCTCAGGTGACCACCGATAGGACACGAGGAAATGGAATGAAGCTGCATCAGGCGAAGTTCAGATTTGATCTTAGGAAAAGGTTCTTCACGGAGAGGGTGGTCAGTCAGTGGAATAGGCTCCTCATGGAAGCAGTCACGGCACCAAGCCTGTCAGAGTTCAAGGAGCATCTAGACAATGCTCTGAGTCATATGATTCAGTTTAAAGTAGTCCTGCAAGGAGCAGGGATTTGGACTCGATGATCCTTATGGGTCCTTTCCAACTTGAGATATTCTGTGTTTCTAAGAATATTTTTATACTACAGTGTCAGCCTTCTGATGAGAATTAAGTTGTGGATCTCACTGTCACAACAGTCTGTGGAAAATACAATAATAAATGAGTTTGGGTACATGACATTACTCTGGTTTGGCACAGTATGGTAGTTCTTTATTCTTATGCATTAGCTTTGTACCAAATTGTGAGTATTTCTGCTGGTTTTGTGTTACTTTGGAATGTGTATTAAGATTAATTAACCAGAAGAATGCAGAATAGGAAGCAACTGCCTGAATAGTTGCTTTGCAGAAAAGGGTTGAGAGTTTATAGCTGTTAAATGAGCCAGCACTGTTTATACGAATATTTTCCTGCATGGATTTCTCACTTTTTCGTATTAATAGGAACATAGCTTGCAGGTTGTGGAGTTTATCCTGTTGTTCCACTAAGTGTAGATAACAACTGGTGTTGAATATTTTGGCCCGTTTAAGCCCCACACTTACAAAATGATGTAATTGGATTTGAAAATCCAGAGAGTGGCGGGAATGATTGGATTAGAAAACACAGCCCTCAAGGAAAGATTAGCCTTCCTGCAACCCTTTATTCTAAGGAGAGCAGCAATCTATTTGTGTTGTCCATTGTGGACAGGACAATGAAGAAAAGGGATAGTGAAACACTGGAGTAGGTTTCTTGGAAAAAAGTCGCTGGGGCCTCAGAGAACAGACTAGATAAACATGTCAGGAATAATTCAGGTAAGTAACCCACTTTGGGAAGGAATGGACTTCTGGAATACTTGCAAGTCTAGATATTGCCAGTGTAAAGCTGATTTAAAAGTTGTTTCCCCTGGAACTAACTCTGTGTGAGCAGACTCTTAACTAACCGAGGGCAACTTCCTACCCAAACACAGAGACTTTTTACCTCAAAATCTTTCTTAATCTGTTTTTTTCCCCCTCTTCTTATACTGTAAGCTCTTTCAGTTAGAGACTCTCCTTCAAAGCATAATACAGTGGGATTTAACTTTTTTAGACCTGCCTATTAGAAGATGTAATTATTCGTAACTAATTGCAAGATCAATGTTTTGTTTTCTTATATGGAGTGAGAAATCCCTAGCGTATTTGCAATGTTGTTTAAAGTAGTATGGTCAACTTAATTTTAAAATGTTAAATGGGGTGAACTTCTGAAGGGCTTCCTAACTGCCAGGGATCCTTTTAAAAATACTTATCCTGCTGACAAGTAGTGTTGAATAAATTTATCTGCCGTTCTTATAATCAAGTCATTTGTGTTTTTCTTGGCTATACTCCTTTTTAAGTTTTGTGAATTTTTTGCTTTTGGTGACAGCGTTTTTCTAGAGAATAATAAATCTCAGCCAGAACTCAGTCAAAGCATAACCTGGTTATTACTGGCTAGGAAGGCAAGAAGGTATACAGTGGGCTTCCATGTTGAGTTATTTTAATGAGGGTGTGATTTCCTGGTCAGCTGAAGAATGTGGCTATTCACCATGCCCTGGGCAGCCAAATGCATTTCATGTAGCTATGACATGTGCTGAATGGGAAAGCAGAGCTAACTGAGAGGTAACTTTTGCCTGTGTAGAAAGGGGTGCTAGTTTTGACACATGGAAGATAGCAAAAATATGTCTAAGAGAGGATACTTCACTGTTTAGTTCCAGCAAAAGCGTAGACAGATTTATGTACTTGTGCCATTGCATCCGTGGTCTTTCAGCAATGGATGGCTTCAGTGGTGTGTGTATGTGTATATATATTAGTGTATACTTACTAATATATAATTGTATACATACTTTACAGTGTGTATATATGTGCATATATAAGTATTATATATACTGGTCTATGTGTGTTGTCATGGATGCATGCTTGATTGAAGCCACAGTAGTCTTTATATAGAATCAGATTTTTGTTATTGCTAGTTATATAACTAGTGATCTAGATGTAAAACTGTTCTGATTTTTTTATTGTACAGAAAAGAAATAACTATTTCCCGTCTTCCTATGGACAAAAACATTGAGAAAACTTTATTAAAGTATTTCTAGATTGTGTAAAGTAGAATGTGCAATGCAAGTGGGGTAACACATTAAATGTGAACAAAATAGCTTGTACTTTAAATAATTAAAAAATTAGAGTTCAGTATTCAATTACATAAATGTATAATATTAACTTTTTTGTTTAGTTCAAGGAAGAAATTTCTAAGCGTTTCAAGTCCCACACTGATCAGCTTGTGTTGATATTTGCTGGAAAAATTTTAAAAGATCAAGATACTTTGACTCAGCATGGGATTCATGATGGACTCACTGTTCACCTGGTTATCAAAACACAAAACAGGTAACCTTACTGTTGAGTGATCTTCTATTTACCTCTTAGCAGTAAAAAAGCTGTGAATTCTTTATGTGACAGCTTTCTGTTGGGCAAACCTAGATTTTACTAAATCCCTTTAATCAGCTCCTTAGTCACAGTTGGTGCAGAATAGCGGTCTGAAGTTACAGTGTTCTTTTCTTTGGTTTATCTTGTATTTTAATTGAATTCATGTTTCTAAATGCAAGTCTCTTACTTTTTTGTTACTTAACTTTTTTGGGGTTTAGTGCTGAGTGCTGGCTGTACTTTTGCTCCATAGTTCTTAGATATCAGCTCTTGCCATCCATAAAGATATGTTGTGCAACTTTTTCATTCTTTCACGCATGAAAACTTTAAGTGAATCCTTGCTTGCTGTTTTGGTAAAACAAGGAAAGAAAATTTTTATGAGAGAACTGCTTTAATGCAACTGATTTATCTGGCTGAACAGAAAGACTTGGATTTTAAGATTTTTGTTTGTTTGTTTGTTTTGGTGAGGCAACTTTAAAATGACCATGAGAAAGTTGCATCAGTTGAGCTATGTCATCTGCCCATTATTTCCTGTGAAGTGCTCAGAAGGAAAAGGTCCAACTAAAAAAATCCTTTCAGCAAATAGGGTAATGTATCCCTTAATTGCATCTAGCTTGCTTAGTCAATAATGTGTTTGTTGTTCTAGACTGAAAGTGTTCTTGCTCGTCTTCTACTGAAGTCTTTCCTGTTTGTGGTGAGGATCTCTTCCTGTGGCAAAATGTCAGATTATAAAGGAAAGAGCATGGAACTTAAGAGAGAAAAGAAATCTGCTTTCCCTTTCCAGGCCTCACCAAATCACAAAGGCCTACTAATAACATTAGCATTAAATTTAGGCACCTGTTGAAATTGATGTTTTCAATTCCATGCTCACATCCTGGGACTATCTTCTGTGTCCTGGAATCTTGTCTCTGTCAAAACACTTTTGTTTGCACTGGCAGAGGTCTCCCTTCCCTGCCCTGTGCCTCCCTAGCCTTGAAATTTAGGCCTGATAGCCATCCCAATCTTGCATACAGTATTAGCTAATACTGCAATTTTGTGCTCCATGCCTCTAAACTAGTGTTCTGCTGCTGTCATCGCTTCTGCTTTTTTCACCTGCAGCCTTGAATATGGCAGAGAGGCTTTATAAGTAGTGATAGCAGGATGCCTTTGACTTGCACAGTCTTCAGAGGGTTCATAGGTTGGACCTACAATAACAAGAGGTACTGAAATGCAGGTCCCAGTCTCTTGCACGTTCTTGCACTTTGCCTTTGGCCAAGGGAGCACCCATTCACAATGCCACATTTATGGATTTTGGGGAATTTTTTGTATCCCTGCATCAGTCCTCTCAGCATTGCAATCCATATCTCCTCTCTGTCCCACTTTTTTTGAATAATTTTAGAAGAGTGTATTACTGTTATCTTCAGAATGCTTTAATCATGTTGCAGACAAGGAAGTACAAACAAAAAACTACAGACCCTTTGTATGTGTCTACCCTATCTTCAGATGAGGCAGTAATGTTTTCACCTGCTAGCTTTGCTCAAATAAACTAAAAGTATGCCTCTACAACCTGCTAAAGAGAATTACCAGCACTATGAAAATCACCTTTGAGAAAGCATAACATTGTTGTGAACCATCTCAATATTATTCTTACTAAAATACCTGGATTTTATGCTTGACTCAAAAGACATGACTTAGACCCTGCCAGTGTGGCCTGGCAAGTGCTGATTTTTTGGCCATGAATATCAAGATTGGATTGCTCCGAACCGCTTTACACTATGCCATTTACTTTTCTTTTAACTGTTGCTGCCCTGTATCTGAATAAACAAAAGTTTTTTTCCAAAGCTAGATCTGAAGATGATATTTTCCCTTCTAAACTATATTAAATGTGTAACTTTCAAATAGGAATCCTCATATATCCCAACCGATCCTTGTTGAAAAAAGATAATTTTATTATTATGTACTACATTTTCCAGAATGATACAGGCTTGCAGTGTAATTTTGTAACCTGGCCTATACAGTGTCAGAGTAGCAGTGAGCGATTAGCAGTGCAGATGCATTGAATTTCTGAATACAAAGTTCCGAGTCAACATCTATAATTGTTCACAAGCGAGAGGAAACATAATGGTGAATTGGGTATAAAACATGATGTCCACTTTATAGGAATTTCACTCTCTCAGAGACTTCAGGCTGACAGACTTGACAGTCAAACCATTATCTTGAGGGTATATGCCCCCAGTTTCCATAAAAGCAGTATGAACTGCAAGTTTTCAATCTCGTGTACTTTTCTCTCCTGCTTTGTGAACCTTTCTTGTCAGTTACGTGAAGAGGTACAGATGCTTCTGAAAAGAGTATCTCAGTTGAAAAACCAAAGAGGGTTTTATGCTTATTATTTTCCTTTTGCTTACGGAGGAAAATTTCTGTGTTTTCTAGACCAAAGGAAACCAAATATCTTCAGCAGAAGATGCGCCGTCTATAATTATATGGCCTGTAATCTTCTTCATTGAAGTTACAGCTGTCTGGGTTACTGTAGTTGTCTTGTGTTGAAAGTTCGCAGTTGCTGTAAATGTTACAGGGTATTAATGCTTGTTCTTCTCGGGAGCCCAGAGTTGCACCTGATGCCTTATGTCAGGGCAGCTTATGTCAAAGCAGGCATCCAGGTTTTCATATTCACTTTCCTGTATTGTTAGCGGCTGTCTGGAAGGTTTCCTCTAGAACAGGTTTTCATTCAACAGAATCTGTATGTGTTTTGGTAGACCTGAAAGTAAACAGGAAAGGAACACTAATTAAAATATACAAGACCGAATTTGTAGGAATCACTATGGACTTAAGTTTTAGTAAAACTGTGAGATCTTGTTGACTCAAATTCATTTATCCTCCACACCCAGAAAATCAGTAAGAACTTGAATGAGGTGATTTGGTCCCATGGCACCATATACCTTCATGACTTGGCATGCCACATTTTATTTACCTGTTTATAAGAATGTTGGTCAAATCAGCAGGGTATACCAGTCGATGGAATACTTACAAGCTAGTATTGATGATTTGGTGAAAGAACGTGCAAAGTATTTAATAGTTCTTTTGTTTGGTACCTGATGTTTAGCCTAGAGTCAGAGAACTCCCAGAAACCTCAGGGAAGGCTCTGGACCTAAGGCATCCCTTAGGCTTGTGGGTTTTTGTTTCGGTGGTTTTGGTTGGTTGGTTTTGTTTTGTTTGTTTTTTTTTTTTTCTGGTCTTTGCTTTAGTGACACCAGTGCAGAATTTTACTATAGCTGAAAGGTACTCTGAGATGAACTGAGGTATGAAATTTAATGTACTGTCAAATCCTCAAATCTTTGTGTGAGGTCCAATTTCATAGTTTCTACAAGGTATTTTATGCTATAGTTCTGCAAATACAGGCATTTATGAGTTTGAAACCCAAATCAGTACTCCAGTCTCATTCAACAATCAAAGTAGCCTCTTTTCTTTTAAATAGAGGCTAGGTTAGCTTTACACAAGCTCAGTCCTTTGATCTCTTTTACTACATGGCAGAATCTGTGTTTATGTTTCTGCAGTAGAAAGGTGGTGAGTACATGACTTGGGCAGCCTTTAGTGCCTGTGCTAAATTATGCTGGCTGTTACTACATTTTTATCCTGTTCTTGAAGTCTTAAAGGTGAGTGAGATTCTGGTATTTGTCTTCTAATGAAATAAGATGTTGACTGAAGTTCACATTCAGTAAGGCATCCTATTAAAGATGTGTCATGAAATAAATCAGACATCAAATATTGATAGGCTTTATTTCTTTAAGCTCCAGGTATGTAATCAGTAGTATTTGAGTATAGTGGAATAAGGCAAGGATCCTTAAATCAAGGTAAGGACAGAAGAAACAATTCATTTGCAGGCATCCTGGGGACAGGGTGAGAAGGTGGTAATGGCTGCGGTGGTCCCCATCCCTGTCCTTAATGTTTCAAACTACTGTTCTGGAAAATTGATGACATTACAGATGTCTGAGAGAGATTTGTTACAGGAGGCCACCTAGAGATAATAGTGTGATTTTTTTTTTTTTGAGAAAGAATCAAAACATAAATTAAGATTCTCAAGTAAGATACCATTCCTGTATTTAATGGCATTATTTACATTAACATCTTAAACTTGAGACTTTTCAACTTGATTTTTTAGATCACAAGACCACCCAGCTCAACAAGCAAACACCACTGGGAGTACTGCTACCACATCAACATCAAGCAGTAGTACCTCAACACCAGCTTCAACAAATAGTAACCCTTTTGGCTTGGGTAAGAATATTTGTTAGGTAGCATGGTGGGTGTCTTCTCTTGGATTCAGGTAATTGTCCCTGAAGCTTTATTCTAATGTAGACAGAACTTTAAAAAAACCCCAAACAAACACACCACCCCAAAAAACTGATTACAAATGCCTATGGTATTGGTTGTAGAAGGTTTCTGATCAGTAAGTTATCAGAGGAAAGTTGAGTACTTAATTTTATATGCAGAACTTCAGACTTGGGCTTTCACCTCCAGTAGTAAGATGCCACTGAAGTTACATTCTGGCACTATGGGTAACGAAACTCCTTCCAGTGTCCTACTGCTCCTTAAAAGTGCATCTGAATTGCTGAGAGGAGAGTATTGATGAAGTTATTGACGTAATGTGAAGCCAAGATCTCGAACAGAAGTAACAACATTGCTCTTAATCTTACAATTCAGTATTTCTCAGGTTCTAAGTCTGATAGCATTATCAGTCTTCTCTTTCATGAATAAAGAGGCTGCAGTCCGTTGAATTAAAAATTCTATCTATTTCTGCAATCACAGTGGAGGTTTTGGTTCTTTTTTTTTTTTTTCTTTTTTTTCGTGGGGTGGGGGAGAGGTAGAGAGGTAGAGTCGGAAAGCTAACCATAGTAAGCAATTGCTTTTTTAGGCATAAACAGTTCTTCAGACTGACTAGTATCTTCTAAAAGTTTTTGTTTGGATTCAACAAAAGGAGATGAATTCAAAGCATAATTAGTTCTTGGAGCATTAGGAAGAAGATCGGCTATACGTTAATTAGAGTAGGGGATATGAGTCATATTGGGATATCTCTCTTGGTTATAGTCAAAACCAAGAGGAGACAGATAAATGATTATTATAAATGCATTGGAAAGTGTTGGGGGCACAAAGGCCCCAGAACTCAAACATCCCTTGGATCTTAGCTTTGGAAAATAAAAATAAAAGCTTTTAGAATTGTATCAAGTTAATTTCAGATGCAGTTTGTTGTATTTCCAGTTATGTGTCTTGTTATTTAAAGAAGCAAGCTCCTACTGGATAACTCCTTAACAGCCTCGCAAAGATAGGGGTTTTCATTATTTTGAAGTGTGGCTATGTTCAAGTATTTTGTATTTAGAAAGAACTTGGATGTGTTTAGAAGCTGAAAGTTCTATTATATTTTTTTCATCCTCTTAAAGGTGGCCTTGGAGGTTTGGCAGGCCTGAGTAGCCTGGGCTTAAATGCATCAAACTTTTCAGAGTTACAAAGTCAGATGCAACGACAACTTATGTCCAACCCAGAAATGATGGTTCAGATAATGGAAAATCCATTTGTTCAGAGCATGCTTTCAAATCCTGACCTGATGAGGCAGTTAATTATGGCTAACCCTCAAATGCAGCAGCTGATACAGAGAAATCCAGAAATCAGTCACATGCTGAATAATCCAGATATAATGAGACAGGTATGTAGAAGGATCTCTCTAAGTTCATGACCTTTGATTATACTGTAACTGTGGACAACAGAGCAGGAATTGGATATGCTTAGTTGAGTGCTTAAACATTCTTGAAGTATTTAGACTTGTTAGAAAATCCATACAAGATTGCTGTAGGCAATTTCTAGTTGTTAATGTCCAAAATAGTCTGATAATTCAGAAATCTGAAGTTTTGAAAGACATTGAAAACTATGTAATCATGTCTGAGGTTAGAGTTGGATGTCCCTGTGTGCACTTGAAACCTTCTATTGTGTAGCCAACAATGAGTTTACCAAAAGTAGTAATTCTCCAATATACTACACATTTTCATTATTTTAATTTTATCTAACTCTGGGTACTTCTGAGTGCTTTTAAAATTCAGTGGTATGTAAGATATGCTGTGTGGCAGAATGTATGAAAAAACAAATTGATACTTTTGAAAATGTAGATACTTATTTTAAAGTTCATATTATAGACTGCCTGCTGTAACAATGTTAGGAATAGTAGGAGTATATTGTGTTGAAAAGATGAAGAACAAAAAGAACAGTTCATTCAAGGTTTTTCTTCTGTGTAGCCAGTCCTTCCTGACCCAACCAATGGTTGTGGTAGGACGTTGGCTAAATACCTAATTCAGTTGGCTTCGACTAAGCTGACATCTTGATTTGACTTTAATCATAATTTGAAGCTGGGTTAGACAGCAGTAATAGCGATATTGCCAAATGCTGACTTTTTCACTTTAGAATGGATTTCTTATTAATACAGATTAAACGTTCCACTTCCCTAGACACTAGAACTTGCTAGAAACCCTGCAATGATGCAGGAAATGATGCGAAACCAAGACCGAGCCTTGAGCAACCTTGAAAGTATACCAGGTGGATACAATGCATTGCGACGTATGTACACAGATATTCAGGAGCCAATGTTGAATGCAGCACAGGAACAGGTAAGAAAAGATTGCAAATGCCACTTAAAGTAAATATTTTTATTTAAAGAAAGCATGTAAGTAATGTGAATTTCCAAATGTGTACTTGACAAAACATTTCATGAAGCCACTGTGTGGCCTCTTAGTCTTGAGAGGGAAGATCTTAAAAATTCTGTGCTCTTCTAAGCTTGAAGATATTACATTACCAATACTGCTTTGTGTGTTTGAGAAGCTATTTTAAAGTTAATGAATTTCTGTATTACTTGAATTTGAATTCCTTTAATTCTTTGCCTTAAAATTCTGAGGTCCAGGAAATTTTTTTAAGGGTGTGTTAGTAACGTGGAACCTAAGATGGGAAGAAAAAAGGCTTTGAAGTTGGAAACCAGTATGCAAGCTATAATCCTACTGTGATCAAAATACCAGTGCAATAGCAACACTGCTTTCAAAAAGGAACGTGATTTAATTTTTTTGGAGGTGCTAGTGTCTCTCAATGTTGGCATCTTTTCATAATGTTTACAATGAATTGCTGTAGGATGGTGAGTATAACTAATCAAGAGCCATCGACATTTATCTTCATGTGTGATTTTGAAAGGGTAACTTGCTATTTATAGCAGACTTTAGAACAGTTTGCTTTAGTAGGTGATACATGTTTGCTTTCCATCCTTTGTAGTTTGGAGGTAACCCATTTGCTTCTTTAGTAAGCAATGCATCAACAGGAGGGGACAGTCAGCCATCTCGCACAGAAAATAGAGATCCTCTACCAAATCCCTGGGCTCCTCAGTCCAGCTCACAGACTTCCACAACGGGTACCAGCACCAGCGGTGAGAGCGGTGGCAACAGTAGTGCTGGAAATAGCACCTCTGGCAGTACGGGTCAGAGCTCAACTGCACCAAATGTAGGACCTGGAGTAGGAGGTGTGTTTGTTATTGTATGTATTTGCACATACTTGGGAGTTTGCTGAAATTATTATATCATTAGAAAGAGAGTTTTTGATTCAAAGTTTTGATTGCTGTTTACTTTCATAGAACACTTGACTAGTATCAAAGACCTCTATAGAAAAAGAAACACAAAAAGTATCCTAAGAGTGATCATAATACTTGTGTATTGCCTTAGTGTGTTGCCTTAAAATGACAAAGATAGGGAATCTCTAGACGAATGATAATGTATTTCCTGTTTGGACGCAAACTGCTAATAGTGAGATACATAGTGGGACTGCTTGTTGGATACAGCCTCTATGTTAACTTCTAGGGTAGATGTTTAAGCAGAACCCCACTGAGGTTTATTTCAAGAACTAAAACTCTTAGAAATCACGTGGCTATATCCTCATTTTAGGTAGTCTAATTCTTCTGATGATAGTCAGGATGTTTACTAAAGTGACTTTTTACTTCTTTTGTTAAGCTGGTATGTTCAACACACCAGGAATGCAGAGCTTATTACAGCAGATAACAGAAAACCCTCAACTTATGCAGAATATGTTGTCTGCACCCTATATGAGAAGCATGATGCAGTCATTAAGCCAGAATCCTGATCTTGCAGTACAGGTAAATGCATTTGGTGTAGTAATGTATTGTGTGCACACTGAAGTAAAAAAATAATTTTAAAGAAGTTGAATCTATGATACAGTTGAATTTTCACTTGTGCCAATAATTGTTTGTAGTGAACGGCCCAGTTTTTAGTGTTAATGCCTAACCCACTGAAGTTATTACCTACTTGCATTTAACAATTTGTTGCAGTGATCTTCAATTTGTAGTTGGACGTCATGCCAGTTGGGCTTCTAAAATAGCTTGTAAGTTTGTGTATGTTTTGTACAGACCTGAACGTATAACCCAGCATAAGAACCATCTAAACAAAACAAATGCTTTGGTTGTAAATTAAGGTAGATCTGTCCATAAATAAATAGCCCCATTAGCTTGGTAGGAGAGAATTGAAGGGAGGGGAGGTGGTGCCATGTCTAGGCGTTATTTTGGTTTTAAGTTCTCTTTTGTGACCTGTGCTCACTGTAGAAATGCAGATCCTGTTTTATGAATGGTATCATAGAAGTGCTTTCAAATTTTATTTAAAGCAGTAATATCCAAAGTCAAATCCCGAACTGAGATTAAAAAAATGTTATCTTTTCTGTATTAAATACTCACTTGGAAGGTATCCCTGACTTCAGGTGATGTATACAGGGAAACTGTCACTTAGATCTGTAGCAAAGGCCGAGCAGAAAAGGACTTTCTTGTAATATAAATGAGGTTGTCTTGCCAAATATCTGACAATTCATTCACTTAAAAGATTAAAAAACCCAACCAAACAAAACCAAAATCACAACAACAACAAAATAAACCTACCCCCCACCCCACCCCACCCCCCCAAAAAAAAACCACCCAAAAAACCAAAACCCCAAACCACCAACAAAGCCCCTGCAACACGTTCAGGCTGGTGGTTCATAACAGGTTTTTGGCCAAAGGAGAAGTACATGATTATTATTCTGTGAGGTTATTTTCATAGCCTATTACTGTGAAAGTAGTTGTCTTAAGATCCACTGTGGTTTTTACTGCTTGATCTTTGAAGTTAAATATTTTTTTTCCACAGATGATGTTGAATAACCCTTTATTTGCTGGAAATCCTCAACTTCAGGAACAAATGAGACAACAACTTCCTACTTTTCTTCAGCAAGTAAGATGAGATACTAGCCGTTAATAAATATCTGCAAGTCAATGAGCAAAATTTTCAGTAAATTGGTGTCTTTCTCTGATTTGGCTAAAAGCTAGATTCTATAATATATAGTCATAACTTGGTGTCTAAAGCTAATGTCGTCCCTTGCTGATAAATTCTTGCTTAATGTATCCATCCCTTTCAAAAGTTAAACCTGACTTTAGTGGATATTTTTGTCTGTGGCTAGTGCAGCCGCTTAGATTTGCGCTTGCTTCTTTGCTTAGAAGGAATAATTGTTCTTACTGTGCACCAGCTGGAGAACACCTGTTTCCAACGTGATTTGTTTCGCAAATTAAAACATTAGTGCTTTTCCCACTGATAGAATAAAGTTTCACTATGCTTTTCTCATAGCACTTCAAACCTCCATTAAGTATTTGGGTAAAGAGATCTTAGAGCATCTCTTGAAAGTCCCAGGTCATTAGCTAATTCAAAAGAAGTGGGTTCTGAAGTTTGTCTGTAAAGATTGCCCTACCACCATCTTCCCCTCTTAACAAATTGTGCTTGGTATTAGCTGCCACAGTGTGTAGTAGTATTGTGTTCTCTAAATAGGAGGAAGCAAGATTTTTTTATTTTAGGAATTGAAAACTTAATCCAGTGCCTGAGTTTCATTATTAGACAGTCTTTGCAAATCAGAGTAAATGTGTGTTGCCAAGATCTGATTGCACACAGGCAGTTTTGAGTGAAATAATTAATACATACATTAATTACAGTAGCAAGTTCATCGTTCAGAAGGAAACTGTTTTGTTTCAACCACATGAATGGCTGTAGTGTTTCATAATGCTGCTGCTTTGTGATGAGTCAGTAGTATCTGAAGAGCTGGTACCACACGTATGTTTTGAAACCTGTGGATAAATGGTAGTTAATGACGGCACAGTAGGAATAATTTCTGTTTCCTTTGGTTATCTCCTTCTGTCAGTATCACCCTGGGGTTTATCTGCACAGCTAGTTCTCTGTTGTATTGACTGTGCCAGGTTAGATTATCAGCAGTGTTAGCAGATAAAGCACAGCAGAGAAATATCTGTGGATTCTCAGGATTGTGACAGTATTGCAGCTCATACTTTCTTGCGTATCTACTGGCATTTATATTATTGGGTGACAGAAACCACGTCATATTCCTCTGCATAATGGGAGGCATCTTTTACAATAAAGGGCAATGGCCCAGCAGAACTAGGAAGACCTATCTGTCAGTTACTCCATCTGCAGCTTTTATACACGTCTTAACAAGAATTACTGCTACTTAACAGCTGGAATTAATAACATTAATAGAGACAAGATCCAGGTCACCTAAGTGCTCTGAGAATTGTTGGGCCACCATTTCTGTAAAGCAATTCCAAATATCAGACAGTAAGTCATGATTTAAATATTTTCTTAAAGTATTTGCAGCAGCTTTCTTTGGAGAACCAAAAATGTTTTCCTCTTTAAAATCTGGGAAAACTTTGCCAGCTATATATTTACTTATTTTCTGATTTTTAGCTGTCAGGAAGATAAAAATCCAAGAGATTAATGGAGAATTTTAACAACTTGCTGTGCTTAAGTCTTGTTATGCACCCATGTTCCAGACTGGAGTTCTTCATTTCCTATTCTGCAATTCTGCTCTGCACCAGAGGAAGTTTGACCTTACTCTGGGCATTTCTGTGTGAATCAAAAATGTTTTTGAAGCACAAAGAATTTGGTCGAGTTGCCAAGTGAAGGCTGCTAAGATTAATAAGCCTGTCTGCTATTTGAAGTAGGTCTGGCTACCAAGACTCTGTCACTTGTGACTGAAACACTTTAATTTTCACTTATCTGTGGCATCTCTAAGCAGAGGTGAGCATAAGCCTCTGGGTTTGTATCTAAAATAATCAGGTTTCTGGACACTTTGATTTCAGAAATGGAAAGGATTTGCCTTTTAAATTACCTGTCGATGTGAAAACCAGTTTTTAACTGAAGTTGCAGTGGAGTGAGAGCCCTTGAATATTGTACATTTGCTTGCTAGTATGTTTTGCAGTGTATCTGTTTGCATTTGTCTAAGCTGTGAGGGCACTACAGGTATGAAAACATGCCCAAATAGTCATGCCCAAACTGCTGTGGTCTGAATTTAGCTAGGAAAAAGAAATACTTTATAACTTAGGTACCTATTGGTCAAGTTTCATTGTGTTCAGCATTGTTGCTTACCAGTAGTGTGATATAGGAGACTAAATCTAGAATGATGTTGGACTAATACAGTCCTATGGCTTTGAAAGATGAAGTCTGCTAGAAGAGGTAATGAAAAATACTTTTGCTTGTGTACTTTGAAAGGCTTTGTCCCCATCTAGAGAGTTTATTGATTGCCTCCTATGAAAGTTTTCTCAAAAAAAGAAAAACATACTTGAAGGATTTAATGTAAATATTCAAATATAAAGTTGAAAAACAAGTTTTGAAATCATGTTGGACTCTATAAAACATCTAGTGATAACGATTCACTTTGAACATCTGCCAACGATTAAGAGTTTCTCTCCTTTTCTTAGATGCAGAATCCTGACACGTTATCAGCTATGTCAAACCCTAGAGCAATGCAGGCTTTGCTACAGATTCAGCAGGGCTTGCAAACACTAGCAACAGAAGCACCGGGTCTTATACCAGGGTAAGAATCAGTCTTACAAATTTAGACAAGAACTTTTCTCTTGTGTTATGTGGTTCATTATTTTTATATGTAGAGGTTTACCCAGTTTTTACTAAAGATGACGACTCCTGCCTTTTTTAGTTTAACTAAACTCGGTTTAGAATCTGTTACATTTTTGCCTCCTGTGCACTTCTGAACAGTGATGACTCTGGTCTTTGTCTTAATATGTTACTTAAGTTGTCATCCACTCTTTCACAGGATTTTTACTCAGTGATTAAATAAATGAGAAGAGACAGGCTAGTATTTATTATTGAAGTGGTGTGTTTCTTTTTCTGTCATGTATGCAGATTTAATCCTGGTTTAGGTGGATTGGGAAACACTGGAGCTCCTACAGGATCCACTGTACCTAGTTCTGTTCCTAGTGAAAATACAAGTCCAGCATCAGGAATTGCTGAACCTGGTCACCAGCAGTTTGTCCAGCAGATGTTGCAGGCACTGGCTGGTGCAAATGCTCAGGTGAAGTACATCTCTATATTCTAATTTCTTTTTAATTCTTACTTTTTTTTTTTTTCATTGTAAACCACTAGAAAGAAGGCTGATAGTTGCAGAGAGTGCTCCCTGGGTACTTCTGGTCAGAGGAGGCTTAAAAGTGCTGTTGCAGCTGTGCAAGTACATGCTGGAAAAACACCAAATTTGAGTCAAAGTGTCCTCTGAACAGTTGATTTTTATACGCTCATCTTCATACCCTTGAATTTCTGAAATGCTTGGAAAGATTGAGGCAGATTAGATAGAGGTGATAACCTTCACTGGCAAGTGAAGTGTGGGCTTGGGCAAGAGAAAAGCTTAAGCACATTGAACACCATTAGTTCTGTGTTTTTTATCTGTATTGCTGGCTGTTACTTTCTGGCTGTGACTAAGCCTCTGCCCCATACTTTGGAATAGCCACAGTCTGGTTATTTGGAGCCTGGCTTTGTTGACATCCTGCAGGTTCAGACTGCAGTGCATTTTGTTAACGTACTGTGTGGGATTAAGGGTTTCCAGAGAGCTCCAGAAGTCAAGCAAAGGGGGCAGCTTTGCCAGTAGTTGTAGGGTGGTGAGCAAGACTAGCTTTAAAGGAGACGTGCAATTAACTCTCAAGAGTGCTGTGTGAAACAGCACCCTTACTCTGTGGTACATACCCAGTGCAATGGCAGACTGCTAGTGGAAGGGGCAGTCCTACTTCTTCCTCCTCTGTTACCGCAGGGTGAGATAGTTCAGCTTGCTGATCTGACATCTAGCCATGAGAAGGTGCTGGTCAGTGTCACTTGCAGGAAACCATAGCCTCATGTGTTTTCACTCACACTATCAAATCTTACACTACTGAGTCAACATTCTCTTTCGTTTTGCTTGGCAGAATCAGATGGAGGGCAGTTCTTAAATTTCAGGTTATGTCTTTACATTATCCGTTTGGAACCGTATGCAGATTTTAAATACTGGTAGTAATTTCTTAATGTGGGAAACTTTTGAATTAGAATGAAAGGAAAATTAGTAGTAGCCTCACAAGTTTTGTGTTGGTATCTAAGTGACTCATTGCTTTCAAAAAGTGACTTCACAATATTACTCCAGTGTATTATTTTCCTATTATTGTTATAATTCAAAAATGCCTCTGAACTGAAGATGATACCACTGAAATAATGTGGAATTTTACCATGAGTTTGCATGAGCAGTATCGTCCTGTAAAGCATAGCTGTCAGTTTGCCTTAGACTGAAGCTTTCCAATAATTAGAATTTTGGTAATTTTAGTTAATAAATATTTGGAGCATTAAAAAAGAGGTGATTTTTATGTCAAGGAAAAAAAAGCCTATGACATATGACATTGACCATTTCTGACAGTGGCATCATAATGCTTGTTGTTCCCCTTTACTAGGTTGAACTCTTGTTTCATTTAAAAAAAAAACACAACTATACGCATAGCTTTAAGAAACTGTTCATGGGACATAAATTTACTCAGTTTAATTTTAATCCTTTTTTATCAAACAAGCAGCTTTTCCTGTAATTCAAGAATGTCATGTAAGTGTAGATACTCTTAAAATTTGAAGCTGCTCTGCCTTGTTAAAAAAATAATTTAGTTGTGAATTGAATGTATGTCACTAGTATAGTTTTAGCATCTTTAAAAAGAGGTAGTGAGAAATTAGTAAAGACAGGGAGTGGTGCAAAACTAACTATGTTTAAATCCTGTACTTTGCTAAATGTGTGCTACGCTTTTATAGCTTGAAATTTTGTTCTTAGCAGTTACAAAATCCAGAAGTTCGATTTCAGCAACAACTGGAGCAGCTGAGTGCAATGGGCTTTCTGAACCGTGAAGCAAACTTACAAGCGCTAATAGCAACAGGAGGAGACATCAATGCAGCTATTGAAAGGCTGCTTGGCTCTCAGCCTTCATAGCAGTGTTTCTTTAACTTGAAAAAATGTAATTTATTTTTGATAACAGCTCTTAAATCTTTAAAATATTTGCTTTATTTCATTCTGACTCTTGGGATTTGTCTTGTTATAACTAAAATCGGTCTGATGCATTTTAAGGTGGAGTGCAGTAGCTTTCTTCAAACAGTGGGAATCAATGCATTTTCACTCTGTTGCATGCATCACACTTCTTTTGTTCTGCATTATTTGTGATTTTTTTGAAACAATATCAGCTTTCACAGTTCAGTGGACAGGTTTTGTCTGACCTACAACTGTCCAATTTATTTACTACTTAAATTACTACTGAAGGCTAATGTTTATGTAGAATACAAATTAAAAAGGAAACAAATTAATTGAAGCTACAATTTGTGGGTACCAATAATGCTTATTGTGATTTTGGCATGTATTTTTTTTTTTGCTAGCAAAATGCTGTAAGATTTATACCACTTGAGTAATCTACCATTTTTTGCTTTAATTTGTATAAAGTATAAACACAATATATACAATGGAGACAGATCATTTCTAGAGATTTACACATTGCAATAGAATGAAATTATAAGTAATGCAAAAAAGCCAGGGGGGGAAAAAAAGTCATAAGACATGTTTTGGTGTAGAATCTTCCAGTAACCATCTCAGCAGAAATGCTTAAGCAAGTTCAGTTAAAATATACTGGAGTTACTGTTCTGGTTATATCTTTACATTTAACTGTACAGAAACTTGCATTGTAACATTGTCTCAATAATCACAAAGTTTAACTGTAAATTACCTTTGTCATCGTGCAAATCAAAGGGGCACTGCCTTGTGCTCTGGAACAGCTTCTAAGGCTTTTTGGCTTGTTCCATTGAGATCCTAACATGTATTCTGATTTTTAATTGGAAACATTACTTTCATGGTCATGTGATACTCTAATTACTTTTAACCACCATGTAAAAAATACTGTATATCTTTTGAGTTTTTATTGGTAGTTACTTCTCTTGTGCACAGGTAAGAAATGAATTAAAAAAAATCTTTAAGCATCTTGTCTCAGTGTGTTTGCAGGTGATGATTACCTAACATTCAAGATGACTGATCAGTTTAAGAGTTGGCATTTGAGTGTAAACTCAGGGAATATTCACCATCTCTGGGCTAAGATTAATAAACAACTTTTGGAATGTGAGGTGGAGGGAAGAAAGTAAGAGGCATATGATGTTGAAGTTAAAATAGATGATAAGGTGATGTGAAATTAAAATGGAATCTATTGGTAAGATGAATTTGTTATAATCAAACTCAAACCCTTTTAAAATACCTATAGTTTGGGTACAAAATTATTCTTACTTTTATTTCCTAGCCAGCGATCAGACCCATCATCATACCTTCACAGTGACTTCTGTTGGGTGGGTAGCTTTCATTGCACTGAGTACAAGGCTGTGATAGGGAGGTGATAGGTAGCAAGTAGTTTCTGTAGAGTAACTGCTACCTTTAAACAGTTATTTTCACAGTGACTATTTATTAGGCTCTTCAAAGTAACTAATTTGACTTGACTTTCTAGTGTGACTCACTGGGACCTTGCTTTAAAAAAGTAAGACCCTTTGTCTTTCAGAAGGCATGTGCTTTTAAGAATACAATCTGTAACATCCAAAAAGTCTACTGTCAAATGACAGGGTGAGGTTGAGGTGGGGAAGGGAAGAATTTTTACCAAGCTTAACCAAGACACCAGAACAATGAATCTAACTAGCATGAACAGTTTCTTGAGACAACATTCAGTTCACCTATGCAAGTATTTCAGTTGCACATTAGAAACTAACAGATGCTGTATTTGAAGTCAAATTTTACTGCAATTCATCAAGAGACGGTTTGACCTAAATTCTAAAATAAGCCCTTGAACTAAGTTTCCTTCTTGAAGTACAACCAGTATTCATCAGTAACTGTTGTCAACTAGTAACAACAGTTGCTAACTTTCTTGTAAGTAGTGGTAAAAAACTGAGCCATCTTTTGCATAGGAGGAATTTTAGTTTTGTCAGAAAACAGTAAGTAGAATAAGGTTTCTAGGTTGGGTTGGCTTTTTTATTGCATTGTTAACAATGAAAGATCACTCTTGTTGGTTTACTAGCATATTACAGTGATCCTGTTCGTCGTCGTCTGTGTTGTGTCTCCCCCCCCCGACTTGTGGCCCTTTTCCTGTCCTTGTTTAAAATTCTCTCTTCAGAAGTGTCATCTGCCTCTTCTTTCAGAAGAAACCTTTTGGTTAACTCTGAGCACTTTGGTAACTTGTATTTGAAAACAGCTGCTTGCATTTTGGATCAGAAGAAGGGCGTGTGTGCATGAAGCTTGTGACTTTTGTTTTCCTCCTTTCTTCTTTTCGTCTGCATTGAACCAAATGATCCGATAGGATTGTCTACAAAACTGCCTTGCCTGATCATCTACTGCTAGAGAAAGCAACTGCTCCAAAAAAAAAAAAAGCTGAAAGACATGGTAGCATGAACTGACACATGCCATTTAAAATGTGTACACTCAAACCACATACTGTTACAGTACGACTGGGGATGTGACAGCAGGATGGCTAGTTTTGTAAAGGATGTCTAATTCTCTTCTTGGTTCAGTGCCTGCATGATAAAATATCCACCTCAATTTAGAGTGGAGTTGGCAGGCAGCTGGGTCTCTTCCTTTGCCTGTACAGATAACCTCTGCAGGTCAAGAAGACTTTACCCTTCCTGTGCTTAATGTATGAATGGATACTGTTATTGCCATCTAACATTTCATTTTTATTTCCTCATTATAGCATTGCAAAATGCTTATGCTGTAGTAGGTACGGTATTTACACAGCGTGTTACAAACTGCTTAGCACACATTGTTGAGGGGGTATAGCGCGTGTACCTTCCACAGATAACTTGTGCTCGTGGCAGAGGTAGGAAAATCAGTTTATGACTCCAGATTTTTGACTCCTCCTTAGTTTTTGCTGCCTTTGCTAAATGTATTTCAAAATATGGACAGAAAACTTGCATCCAAATAGCCTGAGGTAAATATGAATAACCTGCCCAACTAACCTGAATACAACATCCCTAATACATTGTTATTTTCTTTTTTTTTTTTTTTTTTTTTTTTTTCTCTGAAAAGGTAAGTGATTGAAATGTTGTAGGATTGTTTTTGGGCAGGGAAATGAATTTATATACTGGGATTGTCATGTGATCTATTCCTTCCACTGTCAGCATGCACAGCATCATTAAAATTGGAGAGTGGTTGTATGTGGTTAACGTTTGGATGACTGACCTCTTAATCTTCTAATTTGTGATGCCCAGGATATAAGTGAAGAAAAGTAATGCTTTGTTGTCTTTCAGAATAGCAGGTAGGTAACAGTCAACTGGTTGACAACAACAAGACAGCATATGGAATTGTCTCAAATTGTGGAGCCGGGGTCCACAGACAGCCCTGTGAAATGCAAATTCAGTATTCTTTATAAGCAATTTGTGTGTTATTGCAGCTACATGTGAAGAGGCCGGCAGAAACCAAGCAGGCTTTCCCTGTAGAGGGGAAAAAGCCAACCTGCAAGACCCTGTGGATTTAGCATTGTGAAGTTCAGCCATGTGGCACTGTGGCAAAAGTTTAAGAAACAGTAAATTGCAACAGTTCTGTCCAGCTAAGTGCACAAGCTTGGTTCTGTGTTGAGGAAAATAAACATTAGGTGGAGCATCTGTCCCCCTCTGATGTGGGCCAAGGTGGAGGCAAACTCCCTGCGCTTCTGGGATTCTGAGAGTAATGCGGATGCTCCACACTGCCAACAGATCAGCATTCTGGACCAAAAAAAAAAAAATTGGTTTAACTTCTTACTGCATTTGTCCCCATACTGCCACCTGTGCTTTCTTGGAAACAGGAGGTTCTCATGAACACTAGGTCTGCAAAATATGAGTAGCTTTAAGTGCTGATTCTAGTTAATGTGGAAGCTAGAATAGTGAAGGTACAGAGGTGTCTTTTTTTAATGGAAGGATGTAAGTGGAAATTACAACCTTCAAGCACTAGCTAAATGGAACGCAACAGACTAAAGTACTGAACTTCAGTACTGAAACCTGCACCTGTCATTCACAAGATAATTGGCATGCTAATTTAAAGGGTCAGTCTGTCCTTTCTGCATCATCTGAACTGTGGAAATACTTTGTTTTGCTTTAAGTAAAAGCAAAAGGCACATGTATTAAAAGGTTAAGGGAAGAAATATTCCTGTCATTGGAGCAGAGCGAGAAATGCCCTGACCTAATCTGGAGAAGCATGAGATGCCTGTAATTAAGAACGTATTATTTTGTTTAGAAAAGACTTCCAAAACCCAAGGTGTTTACGTAGACTTCCCTAAGAGAGAACATTTTTTTAAGTGTTGAGTACAATTTTCTGTTAGTTCCAACTGCTTTGTCAGCATGCTATAAATGCTGGCAAGCGGATCTGAAAATTGCAGTCTAGGCTTTTCGGTGCTCATGCTTGAAAATGTTGCCCAGTATTTATTTATTTGAAGGTCTGATCATGTCTGTTTGTGACAGGATGCAGCTGCTTTCCCCTCATGGTACAGTGTCCTGATGTAGTTTTATTGTGTGTGGAAAAAAAATAAGCATAAGTCTGTACTTAATAATCGGTATATTAGAAAAGCTCTTTGTTTGTAAAATGGTGTAAATTGGGAAAATACGAAGACTCCATTAAAAGCAGAGGTACCACAAGAGGGTGCCATTTCTTTGATTTTCATAGCTACTAAAGTTATTTTTACAGTTCTGACAAGTGACTTGCTCTGAAGAGGCGCGTAGTCTTTGAAATGTGAGGTTGTTAAGAATCAGCCAGATGTGCCTGTCTCTTGCACTTAATTTTGGCTCCAAGTCTTACGCTTGCACCTTGGCTCTCAGAATACAGAGGCTCTGAATTGATAGCAAGCGTTTTTTTCTAGTGCTGCTGTAGTGTACAGCGGCAGACTAAAACTGGTAACTGCCAGGTATTCTCTCTCCAGCTCACGAACAAACAGAAGAAGACTGCTTCTGGGTGGATGTCTTAATGTCTACAATCCCAAATCTGTATCTAATAATGCCCGCTTTCAGATAGGTAATGCCCATTCAAGGCACTGATCTATGCACAGTAGTTCGTTCAGTAAACCACAAAGCCATTACTACTTACACAAAATGAGAAACAAGAAGATTGTTTTTCAACTAGTTGCCCAGGTAAAAATTGCACCAAAGATGCTTTGAAACATGATTTTTTGCTTATAAAGGAGTTCATCCATCATAGAAATGAAAAAAAAAATAATTGCATGACATGCTAGAAATAATTCATGTGCAACTGCACATGGGGATGACTCCATGCAGATGGGACAAATCTTTCTTACAGAAACTATGCAGTTTTCACTGAGTTAAAAAAGGTGCTAAAGGTGCACCTCTTGTGTAACAAGGCATAAAGAACTTTTAAAAAAGACTTTGGCAATAAAAAGATTTTTAACCTTAAATTCTGTGTTAGGCAACTGAGTGGGTATTTGGAATTTTCTGATCACAAAAAAAAAAAAAAAAGTTGTGAAAAAGGTGTATTAGAAATAGCCTGATCTTAAGCTTTAAAGCAGTTGTATGGACACCTTTCTACAAGCATTATTGGCCTGGGCATCAGCTGAGGTGGAAGGCTAACACACCCCAGAAAAGGGAAGCAAAGAAGGTGCCCCAACTGTGAAAGAGTAAGTTAGTTTTTCTAAAAGAAGGAAACATCTATCAATCTTGTATTCAATATTTTGGATCACTGGTTGACTCACTCTCCACTGCACATTATCACAGGGTACGCTTTGGCCACGGAAGATGCAAGTTCAGAGCCACTATGATGCCACTTACACTTTATTTCTAAAGCTTTCCACACAATTGTATTTTGTATATTGCCTCACCACCACTACCTTTTTTTCTCGCATTTTTCAGCTTGGTCTTCAACGCATACAGTAAGAATTCACGATAGCTCTCAAGATGCCACCAGAGCCCTGGTGAGGTTAGCAAGGACACAAACACAGAAGCTACAACTTCTTGGAAATCTGGCAGTGAGACAGCAGTGGTGTCAGCCACAGCACTTCATCATGCACTTCTAAAAAAATAAACACTTTGTTTCTAACAAAGCTGTAAATTATTTCATCACTGAATAGCAGATGTGCCCATCTCCATGTTTGGCAGAGGAAAAATTAAAAGGAAGAAATTAAATTATTGTGTGTGACCCTTTGCAGGATTTTCAAAAGGATTTTTCATTTTTTCCTAAAATGAGAGGTTTAACTTCGTATGTTGAAGGCCTTAAAAAGTTGAGTTTTTGAAAATTTATATATCTTTTACAGAGCCATGATAAAAATTCCAACAGTAGTAAATCAGCTCTTAATACAGGAAATCACTTAATTATTGGGGAAAAAAAAGTTTGATTTAATAATCAATAATTAAAATGCTGTTTCATACCCTTGATATCCTTACACAAATTTCTGTATCTGTAATTCAGAAAGCTAGTCCAGAAGAGCCCCACCCTGAAAAATGGCACTCTCAATCTCCAGCACTATTTCAGGGAGAGATTTTTCTAGACTGACAGTAATAAAGTTTTCTGGTGCGCTAGGAGGCTCCAGAGTATCAAACTGAGACTTGAGAAGGTCAGGTGGCATAAAATGTCCTCTCCGCTTCTCCAGCCGGCCAGCAATGATATTGATGGGCCCATCCAAATGAACAAAGAGGATCTTCAGTGCTGTGTTTCCTCCTGGTTGCTCTGGCTTGTTGCTTTCAATTGCAGATGCTCCACTAACTAATATGTGCCTATACATTTTCTTCAGGGCAGAACAGGCCAGAATTGCATCTTGTCCAGATGAGTCTTCTCTATCGAAAAGAAAAAAAAAAAAAAAAAAAAAGACCAAATATTCACATGTGGTATAACAAAATGTCTCATTAGTTCTGCTGAACACGGGAGACAACCCCTGGATCCTTGCGGAGGACAGCCTTGGGAGTAGTGGCATTTTTTCGTCATTTTGACAGGATTTTGAAACCAATTCCAACGCAGGTAAAGATGGGATTTGACAGTGAGGTCAGGCTAGCCAGCCTCCTGGCAAAATCTCCGTCTTGGGGACCTTGTTAGCCACCACTCTCTCCTAAATTAATTCAATTCTAGCACAAGGAAGTGTCATGGTAATTCCTTAACTGCTGAGAACAGCAGCAACTGAATATCCATACAAACTCCCATCCATTATCTATAAAATTACTATACTAATCTGTCTACAGAGGAAGTAGCTGCTGAACACTACACATCTCTGTTCTTAAATACATATGCAGGTATACTTCCAACACCTGTTTTCACTGTCTCAAATTTAACTGTAATGTTAAATTTTATGTTTCCTGTAACCATACTCATTGGCAGCACTGCATATATTGCCACTTGAAGTTAAACAAGGGATTGGACGCAGGTTAATTAATGCCTTGCACATGTATTTTTTTACTGGCAAGGTTTCTTAAAATAAAGCAGGCATAAAACTGTGGGTGTGTGTTCCACCAAACTGCAAGACCAGAACTAGTTGTCTCTATGAACAGCGGCTGAAATGCCTGCCGAAGAAAATACATTCTGTAATCAAAATAAAATTAAAAATAAACCTATTTAAAAATCATGCTATGTTCACCAGATTTTGGTTCACAGGGAAGTAAGAACTTAAAATACCTACTATTACCACCCAGGCAAGCCAATGCCAGCCTCAGCTACTTACAAGGACTAGTAATTAAACATTGGCATTAGGCTCTTTTAAAGTATACTTGATTTTGCAAAGTTTCTGGAGCTGGGCTGTGGCCTTGGGCTAGCATGTAACGTAAAGCAATGGATCAAGAATAACAATCCAGACAAATTTCTCAGTGAATTAACCCACGCTCCAACGAGGTACACTCACCTCATGTGCACAAGCGAGTAATGGCCGCAGTGTAAAGCCAGGCTAAATAGTCCCTGCTCTCCCAGCCCCTCCTCATTTGGGAGATGCTCCAGTCCTTTCATCATCTACATGGCCCGTTGTTGGATGCTCTCCAGTACGTCTATGTCTCCTTCGTAATGGGGAGCCCAGAACTGGACGCAATACCCCAGGTGTGGCGTCCCCAGTGCTGAGGAGAGGGGAAGGATCGCCTCCTCCACCTGCTGTCAACACTTTGCCTAACGCAGCTCAGGGTATGGCTGGCTTGCTTTGCCAGAAGAGCACATGGCTGGCTCATGTGCAACTTGGGTGTCCACCACAGCCCCCCCAGGTCCTTTTCTGCAAAGCAGCTTTCCAGCTGGGTGCCCCCCAGTGTCCGTACAGATGCCTGGGATTGTTCCCCCACCGGGGGCAGCACTTGAACTGCATGAGGGTTCCTATCAGCCCATTTCCACAGCCTGTCGAGGTCCCTCTGGATCAGCCACTCCTCCCAGGTTTGTGTCATCTGCAAACTTGCTGAGGGTACACTCTGCCCCATCATCCAGGTCATTAATGAAGATGTTAAACAGGACACGACCCAATATTGACCCCCAACATACACCGCTAGTTACTGGCCTCCATCAAGACTTTGTGCCACTGATCACCACCCTCTGCGCCTGGCTGTTCCGCCAGTTTTCAGTCCACCCCGCTGCCTGCTCATCCAGTCCATAATTCCACCAGCTCCTCTATAAGGATCCTGTGGGAGATGGTGTCAAGCAAATTTGACACCGCATCTTATTGAAACTAACAATATTTTACAACATTATATTCTACTGTCATTGTCGCTGTATTTTGTGGTTGTATCCTTTGTAAGGAGCTAATGTCACGTTATTACTGAACTGGATCCTTGAAATTATTTTTACACAAACAGGAGAAAAACAGCTATCATCGGCAACAATTTTCCCAACGCTATTATTTAGGGATTACCTCACCCTCAGCAATTATTATGACAGCTTAGATCGTGAAAATAGAATGTCTTTAATATCTGCACACTACTACATACATTTCTGCTTTGGAACGCAATGGGGAAAATATTTTGGTACTTTGGTACACTTTTTTTGTCTTTAGGCCAAATTCGTTGAAGCTAGCTGTTCTCTTACCTCCTTAGGATATCATGCAGTGCACAAAGCCAGGGAATCCTGTCCTAGAAAAAAAAAACAAGCTAGTTCAAAACTGTTTATGAAACAATTGCTTCTAACATCCAGAGCATTTGACTAGAGATGAAAATTAGCATTAAACTCTACAGCAAGTTTCAGTTTTGGTTCTCCTTCTTCCTGATGTAGATTTGCTGCCACTGCCAGAAGGATAATGGAAGTGCTAGGCATATTATCAATAAGATATTTTTAGTGGAATAGTACTCTTTATATTACAGATACCTACAAGCATCTGATGGAAGTAACATGTATTTGTGTTGCATGCACCTTGTAAACCTTTGAAGGACAGTCAACTTCTCTCTTGCTTCTATTATACAACTCAAACATACAGCCGGAATTACTTCTTTTTCCTTGTATCTTGGCATACACACGCAATTCTTTGGATCAAAGCTGAGGTTTTCAGGAACAGACGGATCTAAATTTAGTTATCTGCAATACCTTATTTCTATCATTTTTATGTCAGCAGCAATCACAAATAAATGTAATCACAGCCACAATTTTGCAAAACCTTTGCTCTGCAGTTAGGCAAACACAATGCGAGTGATTGATCAGCTTCCCATTGTAATCATATTTTAAATTTTAAGCTCCCACAAACTTTTGGCATGCCCATTAGGCACTAAACCATTGCTCCCATTTCATCTTTCAATGCTGTTACTGCTGGGTGAGCACAACAAATGATGACATGGGCAAATGCAACATTTTTTTGTTGTTGTCATTACAGAGTAACTTCCCACTGGCGTTCAAGAACACCCTCACGATTTTGCATCTCTGGTGTTTCAGAAGAGATGCTTCCCTCTTGCTGGGCACAAAACACTAATGGTTCAGCCATTCAATTGTGCAACACTGCTTTAGACGACATACTGGCTTATATGAACTTCCAACCACTAGCGAAAGATTAAAGTTTGTAACAAAAGTCTAGAATATTTTTTTCAGCCTATAGAAAGTGCTTTGAAGAACTCCCTGGTTCAGCTTTATGTTTCTAGAGACTTCCCAGAAAAAGTTCAACAATATCATCTTGTGGCTTTTCCAATTTACTCAAGCGTCTGAATTCATAATAATTGTAAAATTAAACTTAATCATTTTTATCTGTTTAGGATGAAGAGCAGGCTGAAGGGAAGGAAGCACATATTAAGTAGGAACGTATAAAACAGAAGATTGTGGAGTAATCACTGCAGTAACTGAAAGTGATGAAATGTACCTCAGTAGAGACATTTGTCTGTCTTCATGTATTTAACTCAAAGAAGCGGCATGTAATCTAAAGCTGCAGTTCTGTACATTGATCTAGCGGGAGAGATTTCTGACAAATTCTGAATCAGCATCAAACCCCTCGTGAGCTACCAAGCACACTTTGATAAACTACTTTTTTTATGCAGAATCCTTTGTAACACAAAAGGCCTCCTTCTCTTACCAGCTGCAGACCTATAAATTCAGCCTATGGTTACAGTCAGCCTAGTCTACATAAAGCACAATCTGCTCTAACGGGATGTGCCAGAGGTAACAAAGATAAATGTGCCCATGATTGTTTCTTTAGGGTTTATAAAAGGTACCTCATCATTTAGGGGTATCCCTTCTGCCATCTTCTTTTTATTCTCTGGTGAATGATAATCATCTGCATCGTAGAATTTCCACCCCAGCTAAGAGAAAAAGAAGTAAAACTGCAGATTGTTCAGCCAAACCAGGCAAACTAATAAGGACCCCAGAACTTACACAGATGACGCCTAACAAGTTACAGGCCTCTTACACCAGGCTGTGAATCACCGCTTATGTCACGATGATTAGCAAAAAAACAAATTACAAAGTCAGCTTACCAACAGCTGACGCATCAGGGCGCTGAGCTAAAGTCGGCCAAGCTGGTGACAGCCACCCCAACCCAGCTGGGGGGGAGAGGATGCGCTGGGACCAGCACGCACCACTGAAGGGAGGGAGGGAAGCGGGGAAGAAGGGAAGCAGGGAGGGAGGGAAGACTGGAGGGAGGGAAGAAGGGAAAAAGGAGGGAGGGAGGGAGGGAGGGAGGGAAGACTGGAGAGAGGGAAGAATGGAAAAAAAGAAGAAAGGAGGGAGGGACGGAGGGACGGAGGGAGGGAAGAAGGAAGGGATGGAGGGAGGGTTCCCGCCAAGCAGCGCCGAGAGAGGAGGAGCTCCCCCCCGGCGGCACAGCCGCGCACTTCCA
>NW_009649614.1:277331-290541 GCF_000708025.1 Charadrius vociferus
GGGCTCGTCCCGCTCCCCTTCTCCCGCAGCCCCGGACACGCGTGTCGGGTCTCCCCGCTCCCTTTTCCCGCAGTTGGTCCTTGCGCTGAGGTTACCCGATCGTTTCCCTGGGGCTTTTTCGCCTGTGGCTTTTCTGCCTGCTCGGGTGCTCCCTTCCCGGTCATCCTCAGGGCGGCATCCCCTGCTCGCCGCGTCGGGAACACGCAGGAATTAACAGTAGTAATTTCTGCCGCGTGTGTTACAGCGTCCATTAGTGCCTGTTGGATACTGTTCTACCCTTTGCTCCTAAAGGTCTGCCTTGAACTAACCCCTTAGTCATGCGGTGGCTGGTTTTTGGTGTTTTGTTTTTGGTGGGATTTTTTTTTCTTTTTCCTTTTTTTTTTTTTTTTGATTAATCAACTCGTATTTTTGAATAGTGGAAATGCTGCCAGACAGCAAGTATTCTTGCTATTAGCAAGTACGCAACCCTGACCGGGCCACGCTTCACCTTCTTACAGATCCCACACAGTGGTGCTGTGTACAAAAGAGTCAGGTGATGGTCTCTTCATGGGAAATGTTGCAGGCCAAACAGAGAATATGGAAGACAAGCATGTGCAAGTGGAGCAATGTGGTTTTTTTTTTTCTTTTCTTTTTTCCTTTTTGCAAGCGGCATAGTAGGTCTGTGTCTCAGGCGGAGGGAACAATACATCTGGAGAGAGAGGTGGTGGAGAGAGGCAGGGGAATAGGCATGCCTGATGGGTGTGAGATGTCCCAGATCTGCAGCTTCAGCTGCTGACTGACGGCCTGTGGGTACACGGCGAGTTACGTGCTGTAGACACTGTGTTTGTTACTCTTGCCTGGACCACGTATGCCATACACAAGTGGCAAAGTTGCTTTGCCCATGCACGGTGGGGATGGCAGGGATTTATGGACCTTGGCAGATTGGTCTGAACCGGCACTTCAACTATACAACCAAATGACTGGGAATTGCAGTCCAAGGTCTATATGGTCTATATATTCTCCTTACACTCAATATGCAGACAGAAAAAGACGTAACAGTCAATTGAGCTCACACGTCTCATAATCCTACCAGAGGGAAGGGCGAGTGGAATAGAATAGATGTAGAATAGATGGCCTGGCGGGCAGGGTGTTGGGAAGGGAAGTGTCCATGAAAAAACAGCAATGCTGTTTGGACACCAAGGATGATTGTATCCTACTGAGTGTTCCACTGTAGCTGCAGGAGTTGGCTGCTATGGCCTTAGAGGCCACAGTTATCAACATGGAGTAGTCGGTGCATAGTAATTATGTTCTTACAGGTATTGAGTTGTTCAAGAGTAGGCAATAGTGCTAATTCTAAACATATTGTTGTAATGTTTCTTGTACAGTCATGATTATTTGACATCACATGATAGGTTTATCCATGTTTTAAAAACCACGGATTTTAAAAATCATGTTGTTTTTATATTATCTTCTCAAATATGCTTTCATATGGATTTTGAGATGGTGTACCTTGCTTATTCATCCATGGCTTCATGCTTCTGCGTGAGAAATTGTGGTTTGAAATAATAAAAGAAATCTTAAATGAACACATTATTAATGATACCGATCCATCCAGTTAGTTTTAACTCTTTCCTTCCACAATTCATCTTCTGGTTTCTCTGCTAACATAGGGATAGATAGAAGTAGGGTTTTTTTTCTTTAATTAAAAAAAAAGAAAGTAGTTTAATGGGCACTGCCATAGCAAAAAGCATGTATTGAAATTTGAAGATTTGTTTTTGTGAGAAAAATATCTCCCTGTTTTCATGATTTACATTGGATTTCGTCTTTGGTTTGGTTTTTTTTGCCCCCCATAAGGAAAGGCTCTATAGGTGGTTGCAAGACTAATAAGTTCATTATACTGGACAGAAAAAAAAACCCAACCAAACCCCAAACTGTATTTAGACAAGAGATCTGATAGTGTTGGTGATTCTTAATGAAATAAATTAAATTTGTTTCTTCTTTGCTAGTATTTTAAGTTAGATCCTGCTTTGAAGGAGTAAACCTATTGAATGTGTATCAGTTAAGTAGATCATATCACTAGTTTCTCAAATAGAAGTCCTTCTCCAAAATGAAAAAGATTGAGTCAATCCTAGTTTCTGAAGCTAAAAGGCATAATGTGACCTTATATGAATCAAGCCTCGGAAGAAATTCTCAGAAAGTACATTAAGTCTCCCAGTCTGCATGAAATTTTATTTCCTTTGCAGGGGACTTCAAATAATGTTATGAATGATGGATGCCTTGCATTTTTCTTACTGTTATCTGTCTCTGACCATTTAATTAAGGTTGGTACTGCCTCTATGTCGCATGCCTTTTAAGAGTTTCTTAACAAAGACCAGAACCTTCCAAGTTATTAGGCTACTACCCAAACAGCCCAGTCCTTAAATTACTAACAGACAACGATTCCTTTAAGGCGCCCAGTGACTGAATACAAATTATGCTGTAATAACAGTATGATTTTGCTAAAGTAATTGAATTTGCCTGCATGTTTTCAATTTCTTGGCTGATTAATTGTGAGGCAGGGGAAAATATTTCATTTGGGTGAGAGTCCTTAGGAGATCCAAGTGAACAAACCCAAAAATATCTGTGGTCGCTTTGACCCTGGAAGCCTTATCACTATTGCTGTTCCCATTCTCAGACCTTAATTGCTCTGTCACAACAATCCTTGAGATTTTGTTAACGTCAAGAGCAAGTGACTACCCCACCTACAGTGCGCACCCAAATGCTTGTGTAATCAGATGATCACAATTTTATCCAGCTTGATTACAACAAAGCGGAGGAAACATCTGTTTCTCTGTTGGACAGCTTTTTTTTAATAATGCATAACTTTGCATTTTATAAAAAGCTCCATGCCAGGCTGGTGTGATGTCAACCTACCAGCTATTTTATATCAGTGTATTTGCAGTAAGTCTTGCCAGGAGTTGTCTTTTACTCAAGCCCAGGCTAACTAACCATGAGCACACATTGACAGAGCTGTGTGGGCAGCAACGCACTCTGGAGATGCTGTGGGGAGGGGAGAAGGAGAGGGAGAAACCTAATCAAATTGTATGAACACAGGAGCCTATAGGCAATATTAAGAAGGCAATTATATTCAGGCTTCCTGCTGGTGTGGTTCATTTGATTTGTGCAGATATAATTCACGTTAGTAGTGAACTGGCGAGATGACTGGGTAAAACTCAGCCAGGCGGTTGACTTAACAGGATCATGTTGTGTACACTTCAGTATCCACTTAAGATGTGTTTAATTACGTTGTAGATCCAATAGGATATGTGTATCCTTTCGGTTTGAGTTGAATGAGGATTTCCCCTCCAGTCTGTCTTAGTCAGAGACAAAATAAATATTTTTTCCACTTACTATTTCTTTAATAACGTGGAGGAGCTTCATATCAGTCTTTTGTCATTTAATGATATATGCACATCTTAGGAATTTTTTCTGATGCTGTTCGTCCATTGAAGACCATTTGCCATACTTAGCACGGGTGCCTTCTTTCTAGCATTTACGTTTCTTGTTATTTCTAATGTTGGCAGAATATATAACTTGATTCTGAAGCTCTGGTGTAGTTATATAAAAAAGCTGTCTGGCTTCATGAATTCCAGAATACAGTCACATAGCTGAAATAGGAGACAATGGAATATACATGTCTTCCGATGTTTTATTTATTATATCTAATAACAGGTGAAATTAAAATCTGATGGTGAAGGATGAACAGTCAAGAATTAAAAGGCAAAAAACCTCAAGAATACCTACCAGAAAACTCATCACCTGCTTCTAACCCCTAAAGAATTTTCCAAATACTATATTTTTAAATACCTTTTAAAATCATATTTAATCTATTTTACAGCTTTTTGGAGTATTTTCAGTGTCTTTCTGAGCCTCTCTGGTTTGACTACTTGTCTGATACCGAATTTCTGGAATTCAGTAAAGCTTTATCATCTACTTAAATTAGCTGCCTAATTTTAGAGAAGGGTAAAATAAAATATGAATGAAAGGAATTTACTTTCCTGGAGTTAGTTCTGTTTGCCTTTACTATACCTGCCTCTTTCCCAAAGAGACTAGGAAAGGTCTGTTGTATCCAGAATATTGCCAAATTCAAAGTAGAAAAAAGCATTCCCACCCCAGTTCCTAATTGAAACTTCTCACAGCATATTGGTGAACTACTGTAAAAGCGCACAGATCTCTTAAAGCTTGCCAGCAACACCCATCATTGCGGATACCTCTTTCTTGTAAAAGTGTGGGCTTGTATACATTGGGTAATCTCAACTTCCTGAGTCTTAAGGAAAGAAAGACTGTCTTTCAATCAGCCAAGGCCCAAGTTTATGTAGACTTTTAGGAGTTCAGATAAGGCCCTGGATATGTATTGACAGTAAATACAAGTTAGAGAGTGTTAGTAAGATGTGTCTACTGTGAGCAGTGCTGGTGAAATAGCCTATACTGTGGTGTTCTGTTAGTCGTGGTTAGTCCTCATTGTGAAGTAAATCAGCTTCAAAGGATGGCTGTGTTAATCAAAACTGTACCAACAATTTTCAGAACGTGTTCTACGCAACGCAAAGTCAGTCGATACACTGAAATCCTTTCCTTTTGATCATACAGTAGATATCTGGGGGGTTGAGGAGAACTTAGCACAAACTGGCTCTTTGCACCCAACAGAATTTCCCAGTACTGGGGAAAAAATGGTCAGTTTGATGAATCTGTTAAGCTTTTAGATCTTTCGGATCAGTAAATCAAGCTAAAGCTGTTATAGGTTTAAAACATCACATTAAATATTTGTACATGCTACCTCATCCCATTTTTTCCTACTGAAGTGCAGTGCTTTAGGGTATGGTGTTGTAAATAACTTCTTTTATTTTTCCAGTTTGAAGTACAAAAAACCCAGGTAAGAGGGAACGGGAGTGACGTCACTCTGTTGCTTCTAAGTGACATAAGCATGTTCTCAGCTTGATTGTGACGCTGAAGGAATAACAAAATTAACTGAACCTAGCTGTAGATAAAAGAAGAACCATAATATATACCATATTATAACCCATACATGTCCTAGCATACTAATTTCTGTATAGAGAAGCCTAAGCAAACACTGATCTAAAAGTTAAATACACAGACTGCTACACACAGAAGCTATTGCTAGTTCATTTTTATTTTTCTAGCAATGACAAAGGAAATACTATAATACATTTATGCAATGGCTACTTGACTCACTTTGGAGAAAATTAATGCAGATAAGCAGTGGAAGTTCAGTTATCTTTTTACATGATTGTTCCTTAGGTTTTAAAAACATGTTCATTTTATGGGCTACACTTCGTCAGTGTCATCTGGAGTAAATCTTCCGATGCCAACTCCAGGTTTGCACAAGAATCTTATCAAATTTGTGTATATAATACAAATATACATTTGTGTATATAATCAAAGTCTGTTTTCCCACATAAAAGGTTCTCCGTGTGATGCAACCAAAATCAATGCATTAACGTAAAGACTCCTGAGAAGTTCTCAATAAATCAAAATCTGTCGGTGACCCTGAGGTCATAAAATAATATTTTATTTATCTGCCACATCAAGAGTGAAAAAAAAATCAGAAAATTACAGTGATTTCAGTCCAGAGTAACAACTAGAGCTGCAGCAGTCTGATTCAAAAGTGACAGTGAAAGTCTGATCCTTGGAGCAGGGTCAGGAGAATTCACGGATCTTTCTGCCTGTGTGTGGAAGTCTGCCGGCATACGTAGTGCTCACAGTGAGTGTACAGCTACTGCTCGCAGGCCACAGTCATGTGCAATCTAGAGTAATTTCAGTATTATTGCAGGGCAAACTGGACTTAAGTTTGTACAGAGTTATGGGAAGATGATTTTCTTTTCTTTAGCCTCTTCAAAAAGAAACCTGGCATAGCTGAAGAGGGCATCTGGAGAGCTATACTGTTTTTGTTCCAGTCTAAGTGAGACTAAAAGCAGCTTCCCCAGGATTACTTTGTCACTTGGAAAGATTCTGGCCTCCATTGGAAATACAGGTTCTGCAACAGCTTTTTTATTTTATCTTCTCATCTTATATTTGTTTCCTAATACCCAGAGTGTAAAAGCTACGTACTCTGTATTTCAACATTACTTACAAAAGCAACCGTACACACTGATGTGGAACCATTAATTTTGAAAGCACTCAAAGCGTTAGTAGGATGTAGCCACCTGCTGGCTGTGAGAAGCAGCACGGAGAAAATACCTGTATCTTAAAATGCCGCTCCTATGAGTAAGTCGTATGATTACTATTACTGAGCAGTTACTAATGAATGCTTTTGAAGTGTGCTGTCTTAGTGTCTCTGAAGTTTTTTTTTTTTGCATTTTGTTAGTCCACATCTCTTCCCCAGATTGCCAAGCGTTCATTTTGCAATCACTTACAAGCATACTTAGCTCTTACACCATAGAGCCTCCCATATGCAAGGAAGTTCAGCAACAAAGGTAATTGCAACTTTAAATCCTGTCCTTATTAGCTCTTACATAATTAAAAGAGCCAGATCAATAAAGAGCAATAGTCCTTACAGTGATTTGGAAAGGAATTAATGACAAAAATCAGAAGCTATAAAGAGAGCTGTTTCAGAAATGGAATATTATTGCATATTATTATTTAAAAATCATGGTGCTAATTACTTTAATAACAGGCTCTGGATAGAGATTAGATGCTGGCAAGATTAACAAACTTGAAATACCTGTTGTAGATGATACATGTTTTTCCTGTACTACTTAATTTGTTCACAAAATGTACTAGGAACCTGGCTTAACTCATGTGCAAAGCAGAAGTTTTATTTGCTGGACTTCACCTTGATTCATGCAAATCAGACATGGTGTAAAATCTGATCCCTCATACAGATCCCAGCTTCGAGGGTCAGTACTGGTTGGGAAAGCGCTTTAAACACATTTGACATTAGACAACTAGCAGAAAAAGGATCTAAATTTCAAATTGTGTGATGGGAGTATTAAAAATCAGAATAACCCCCAAAGAAGAAAAGGAACAATAAAACCAGCCAAAACTGGTCTAAGCACTTTCAACTGTTTTAATGTGCATGTGCAGCAGCCATGGAAACGGGATGTTACTGCAAGCGAGTTCTGCCCATCAGCGTCCAAATTCTACCCGGTAACAAGAACAGTATAAAAGAACAGACCGAATAGGTGTGTGGTGGGGGTTATTTCTCTTGTGCACTCAGTAAGCAAGGCTGCTGGGAGGCTGACAGCTCTTCAAAGCCTGGGTCTGAAGAGTTTGCTGGACTGGCCACCTGGTAACTGACACTAATGTAGTTTTTGTATGTTTTAGGACTAGTGTTAGTGATACAGTAATGATCAACTCTTATTCTTGTTTTTATACTCCCTGCAATGGCAAACTTGAAAAAATGTGACTATTTGTCATAACATTAGATGGTATTTTGAGTTGGAGCCTTACTAAATATTCATTTAGATAATACTGTTAAAAAGAAGAGCTGTTCAAGCGATAGGTGGGCAATACCTCTTTTCTCCACCTGCCAACACTGTCTGCAAATATAATTGTACCTACTTAAAAAAATGAACGCTTTTGATGGGCAGATGTGCATTGCTATGTTCTTTGTCTATGCACAAATACAGACAGGAGACCAGAGCTCTGATTTGCAGTTTGACCAGGAGATGCAGAGTGCCTCTATTTGGATTACTAAGTCACTGGTGCTGGGTGTTTTTTTTCAATTCATCATAGACTGGGGAGATTCATGGATGTAGTGGCCACCCTGCATCCAGCAAGAGGCAATCAGGTTCCTGTAGGCACTGATTTAACTGTAGGCATTTGAAACCACCAGTTGTGTCACATGCAAAACTTGTTAGTCTTTCAGCGGTGCGAGCTGCAGGGTTTCTCAGGGGCTGTTAGCAAGCCTGGCAGCTTTCTGCACCGATTGTGTGAAAGCAACTAGAGAGAACCAGTAGTGAAAGAAGTATTTGGGAACAAACACAGTCCTCGGGGGAGAGAGACTCCTGGGAAAGGCAGCGTGGAAAACTCTGAGACAGTACACTGCCTGCTGTAGTTTTCCTGACAGTGGTATTAGAAAAACAGGACTGCCTATACGTTCCCCAAAAACAGAATAGTGAATAGTGTACCAAAGTAGTTTCAATCCCTACTGGCAAAAACATGTTGGCAAGTCTCATGATCCAGTGAATGATGATAATCATCTCACTGACTTTGTATGCTCTGAACCAAAGGCTGAGAGATGATGTTTGCCTTCATGGTAGTTGTCTTGTATGGATGAAAATCAATGCAAAGTCTGCTCCGGCACACAACTTTCAAGTGGGGTATTGTGCAATACAGTTTAACTTGGACAAATGCTGACAGATGTTTGAGCTTCCACATGAACATCTGCAGGAAGTTTGCTAAGAAGTTTGTACAGCTAATTCAACTCATCATGCTCCGCTGGAAGGGAGTGTTGTAACGTTTTTCCCATACTTACCTCAGAACCTTTGCAGAGATTGCTGAACTTCAGTGGTGGAAGAAAATGAGCACTTGACTCGCCCCTGTTTCCCCTGTGAGCCATGGTTGTGACTGCCCTCACAAGGAATTTGGAGGCCAGCAGGACCACCAGTGCCATGCAAGCTGTGAAACAACCCTGTGGATTTCGAGAGGACTTTAGTTTTTTTTTTTTTGCTGGGGTAGTTGTGGCCATGTATATCACTGATAGCTCTGCATTTTTTAATGGATTTAGGGTGGAAGCATGCTTGGCTCACAATAGCAATTCTCTTTGAAGTACAAACATGAAAATCCTGAGTACTTTGGTACTGCTGTCAAATAATGTCATATTTTACAGATTGTGTTGCTTTCTAATTTGTGCAAAGAATGTGTGATGTTTTTGTAATGTAAAAGAAACTAGAAACCCTATGTGAATTAAAGTTTCAGCTTCTGGCTCAACCCCGCCCTCATTGCAATCAGCAGAACTTTTGCTATTTAAATATTTTTTCTTTGTAAATTATGTATCTTTAAATACTCTTAGGGTTTGTTAGTACAGTAATAAGCATTATAGAAATATGCATTAATATTTTATACGCAGTTTTCAAATTCCTGGTGTAATATCCAGATGTGAGAGGCCTTTTATTTCAAGATGCAGACCCCTCCATTTTCTTTACAGTTGTTTTCTCCTATAAAGTGAAATTGATTTTTTCCCTTCCCGAAGCTTAAGATTGAAACAAAAGCATCCCCTAGGGGTGGGATCTCTCCATACACGTAACATTTCATGAGCCTGCGTGTTTTAATATTTTAAGTGCTGCAGCCCTATTCAGTTAGCTCATTGCTAATTTCAGCATGGCTTCTGGATACATTTTACACAAATAGAGAGTGTGTCTCAAAGGTGATTCCATTGAAGAAAACAAAGTATATGCACCAAAATGTGGGTATGAACTTGGTATGTGGGTATGGGCCTTGGTATGAACTAGTTGTTTACCTGGTGAACTGGGTCCTTCAGAAGTCATCCAAACCTTCTGTGTAATGGGACCTCTAGGACACCTAGGAAGCTAGCTTTCCTGTGGACCTTGTGACTTTGAAAGCAAAACTCACACTTCCCTGACTATAGTAAACTTCTCCCTAAAATACTGGTTCACTGCTAGCTCAACCCCCACCCTCCACCCCTTAGGATATGTTCTGAAGCCTAATGTCCAGATCATCTGCCTTCAGTGGAAACATTTTAGAGTTGAAGATCCTAATCCTATTGTGGAAGGGAACTGATTCAAATCTAAACCGTCCTAGACTTCATTCCTTTTAATGAACTTGTTGTTTGCTTGTGGGACCATGACCTCCCAGAGTGCTAGCCACGGCCTGGCTGCGAGTGAGAACCTCGTGAGGAGCCCGAGCCCAAGGTGATGGGTAGGTGTGGGCTGGGGGGAAGGATGTTAGTGTGTTGTGCAGGGCACACCTGTGGGGACAGTGAATTGTGTATCTGGTCTGCCTGTGCTGGAACCCAAGGTCTGACCCAAGGCAGGTGTATGTGTGAGCTGACTCAGGCAGGATGCAGGAACAACCACAAGACCACGGATGAAAGACAAAGAACAAATTTAATCTCAATACCTCGTGAATTAAGGAGTCTCTGCAGCAATGCCTGGACAGAGGGACATGAGCAGGTGATGCAGGCACCACAGAGTGGGAGAAAGTCCTTGTTAGCAGGAGCATGTGAGCTCTGACTTGCTGTTCTCTCCTGCTTTTCAAAGGTTCAAGCAGGCATAGGTTTCCACTGTGCTTTGATCTTCTTCAACAACAAGGCAGTGATCCCATGTATGCTAGATAAGGTGTCCCTGAGTCCATCCCAGGCTTCTGTTATCTAAGTGTGGATGTTCTACTTGCGAGCACATAAGGCTGAACAACAATTGGTGTGATATACATGTTGTCCAGCACCCCAGGTGCGAGTCGCTTGAGTGTGTTTACAATCCTCCTCACTAATTTTCCATTATTTTCCCACAGCATGTTTACAGCTGCAGCACTCGCATTTATGTATTAACCTTGGAGTATTTGGAAATATATATATATGTGTGTGTATATGGCTGTTTAAATTATAAACATTAACTTAAAGAAATGAAATTGCTGCAATGACCAGTCACTGAAGGGAAACCCCTTGACTATTATATTCTGTAATTTGGCTCCATACAGAATCATCCAGAAATCAAAGTACTACTCAAGCTCATTAGTGCTCCCTGCTATGCCTGAATGCAACTTCGTATCTGGCAGCGATCCCTAGGTAAATAGGAAGTACAGGCTGTTGTCCCTTACTCCATCCAGATGTACTCAGCCCAAAGCAAATTCATTCAGTGTCCAGTGAGACGAACAGAGAATGACGATGTGGTTATCGCATTGAGTGGTGACAGTCCTGAGACTGATGAACCTCAAACACATTTAAAGCACGTGCCTACCCACCAGCATTTGTTCTTGCAGCCATAATTACCTGGTATTGAGATCTCCTGTCAGATCTCCCAAGCTCCGCACTGTGAGGCCAAGTAAGTGCTTGGACAGACGTCTCTACAACATGCCATGGTCGCAGCAGCAATAGCAGTAGCCAATAAACTTCCACTGAGTCAGAAGTGGATAGGTGTACAAGCACTGTATTTTATTTTTTTTTATACTCCTTCAACTCAGCCTTTACTGGTAACTGAATTGAATGTATCTATGTGCTGCTTTCTGCTTTCTAATACTGGCCATGTTATTTAATGCCAGTTCCTGAAGTACCTGACTTTTCAGGTGATCTTTCCAAACGCTAAGTGCACGAGGACTGTTTGGCCTCCAAGATATGGCAAAATGGGGTGCACTCAGTCAAGCATAGCTTTTGAAATACATTTGTGGTTTTTTTCTGTATAATTTGTAATTGTATGAGGCTTTTAAAAGACTCCCATTTGTAGGAGAAAAAACCAAGGCCTATAATGCTTTTTGAATAAGGAAGGGATCGCAGTCCTATTATCTGATACAAAACGCATCTGATGGATTTACATCCTGCAGTTCCGACTGGGCAGAGTGTTTGCTTTCATTGCCTGATTTTTTCCTCTGAGGTGGAGTATTTGTTTTTGATCATTTCATTTATTTGGTGACTTCCTGCTAGACAGCTGCTGTATTCTGTGCTAGCAGTGACTGTATTTCTGTGACAACTGGAGCATAGAAATCTGTTACTTGTCTCACAGAGCTCTCAGGCACCTCAGGCCTACATGGTACAGGGTATCATAGAAGCAGATAGTGCCAAAAAGATGAGTGACCTGTCCTTAAAGCGGGCAAGTAAAATTCCGGTGAGGTCTGTGCTCTTGCTGGTGTGCTGCTGTTGGTACACACCAGCTCACACTTGCTGTGTAAATTTGGAGATGTGAATTTCATGCTGTAGTCATCACTGTGTCTGTAACTCTGAGAACTCCTGGGAAGCTCATCCCTCTCCACATGGTCCTGAAAGTGAAGCAGAAAACCCTCTGACAGTGGTTGAGCAGACTTTGACCTGCTTCCTAAAGCTCCGTCATTAGCTCAGCTCCTTCTTCTAGTTGCTCTTTTGGATGGAGAAAGGCATGCTGCAGAGACTGAAGGGAAAGGTAAACTATCCAGCTTAGAAAGAAAGGATTCCTTCTCTACTGTAGGCAGGAAAATCTGTGTCGCCTGAGAGTCAATTGACATGTGGGCTGAAATCCTGCCTCTACTGAGCTCCCATGCTGCAGGACTGCAGGACAAAAAGTGTTATTTTACTATCAATGAGTGGGTGTCCGCAACTGGTGTCTTGGCTGATAAGGACCTTCTTCCATACATTGTGGACTGACTGTGGCTCCTGAGGTGAACAATCTGTTTTAAGTACTCACTGGTTTGCTTCACTATGCAACTGGAAGCATTTATCATTTATGAGAAGCATATACTTATAGTTTTTCTTTTATGTTCCACATTAAAGGGTTTTGCATATTTATTAGCTGACGGCAATGAGAGTTATACACATCTCATTTGTTTGTGGTTGTCTGTATTTCCTGCTGTTAGCAGTCCAGCAGAAAACCAAAGGAAGGGTTTCCAGGAGTAGCGGCGCTTCGGCTTTTCCATTGGATGTTCAAAGGAACACTACATTCACACTGCACTAGTTTCAAAATACAGATGTTTACAGAGGTGATCTAGGACAACTAGGCAAAATGATCGAAATACACCTTGTGTGCTGCTGCCAGTACTTTTTATCTCTTTGTAGACTTCCAGTCACACCCCATTTCGCCCTGGCTGTTCTTCATTTCACACTGAAAAAGAAAACACTCCTTTTTCAACACAGTGCTGATCCCAGGTTCAAGGCTGGTCAACTTTAGTGCTCGCCTCTTACAAGGTTTTGCACAAAAGTGTATAGCCACCTGTGGTGGAGAACGTAATAGTGAAGCCACTATTTTCTGTATTTTCTATCCTATTTGTGGTGTTTTCTTTACCACTTGCACAATGAATGGGACGAGACTACTCTTCCCTCATGGACCACTCCTTTTTTCCCTGAGGAAACAAGTTTCCGAGACTTGCGCTTTTACAGCAAGTTGCATTATGTTTTCTTCTGTTTCCTGACTCTGCACCATCTTCTTTGGTAATTTTTGTTATATATAAAAAACAGAATATTTATTTATTTATTTATTTATTTATTTATTTCACAGAGTGTTCCTCCTGTGCCGGGCGGTGTTGGGATACCCCAGAGGCCCACGCTATGGGGGGACAGGCAGCGTGGGGACTTCACTGCCAGCCGGCAGCTGAG
>NW_009649614.1:291569-294057 GCF_000708025.1 Charadrius vociferus
AACGGACCGCCGGGCTGGGCACTTGGCGGTGCCGGGCGGGGGTGTGGGTGTTCGGAGGGGACCTGCGGTGCGGTGCCGGGGGAGCCCCGCCGTGGGAGCGGGTCCGGGGGGAGCCCCGGCATAGGAGAAGGCCCCCGGCGTCGGGAAACGCTGTGAGCGAGGTAGTGGGCAGAGTTCACAATGAAGTGCTGCTCCCCCTTTCTCAGAATTTAAGGCGAAAGATGTAACTTGCAGAAGGATTTTTTTTCGATGATAGTAGTTGTGCAGTTGGGAAGACGGCGGCTTCGCTGTAGTCCCTGTTCCAGTTTCCCTTTTTATTCCTCCAAGTGATAAGGAGAAGAGTAAGGAGTCTGTGAATTTCTGGCGGAGCAGCAATGTTTGTAGTGTGTGCAAGCGGGGTATTTGAGGTCCCCTAACAAGACCCAAACTTTGATGCGTTACGGAAGTCTTACAGATTCTTAAACTGCAAGTATTAGGAACCAAGTTACCCTGTCTGACATTTCCATGACATTCATAGAATCAGTGAGATGAGCTTGGCATTCAGATGGGGAGATGGGAGTGGTCTTTTAGGAAGTTGTTTGCCACTCACAGTTGGTCTTTCTGTCTCTCTGGTAGTGTGAAATATCCACAGCTTTAAATCAAGTTGGTGGTCTTGTACAAAGACCAACTACGGCTGAAAAAATCAAGTGCCATGATATGCAAGCTACGTTTTTGCTTGGACCAAATTCTGTTTTTTATTATTTCCAAAGCAGCCATTTAGTACTAGAGCAGAATAGAATAGTTCCAGTTGGAAGGGATCTACAACGATCGTCTAGTCCAACTGCCTGACCAATTCAGGGCTGATGAAAAGTTCAGGAATATCGTGAAGAGCATTGTCCAAATGCCTCTTTTTAAGGCACTGACAGGTTTGGGGCATCAACCACCTCTGTGGGAAGCTTGTTACAGTGTTTGGCCACTCTCGCAGTAAAGAAAGGCTTCCTGATGTCCAGTCTAAACCTCCCCTGGCGCAGCTTTTAACCATTCCCACATGTCCTATCACTGGATCCCATGGAGGAGGGATCACCGCCTCCCTCTCCACTTTCCCTCCTTGGGAAGCTGTAGAGAGCAGTAAGGTTGCCCCTCAGCCTGCTTTTCTCCAAACTAGACAAACCCAGAGTACTCAGGCATTTTTCACAGGAACGCCTTCCAGCCCTTCCACCGGCTTTGTTGCCCTCCTCTGGATGCACACAAGGACCTCCACATCCTTCTTAAACTGTAGGACCCAGAACTGCACACAGTACTCAAGGTGAGGCCTCACCAGTGCTGAATACAATGGCATAATCCCCTCTTTTGACCGGCTGGTGATGCTGTGTGTGATGCACCTTGGGATGCGGTTTGCCCTCTTGGCTGCCAGGGCACACTGCTGACTCATATTGAGCCGCCTGTCAACCAGCACCCCCAGATCCCGTTCTGCAGGGCTGATCTCCGGCCCCTTCTCTCCCAGTCTGTACTTATATAGTAGTTACCCTCAAACAGCGTGTAGCCTGGAATTAACAGGAAATTACTGAAACATCTTGTACCTGTATCATTGTAGTGCTCTTGTTAATGAATAGCGTGGTTACAAGATCATAGCTTTAATGGGTAAGAAGCAGAATGGCCTTCAGAATCTTTTCCTGGAGCTTGATGCAAGCTTTGCGTAACTTACTCAGCATCCTTAAAAATTAGTCTCTTTAAACAATGATGAATTTAAATTCAGAATCTGAGATGGTGTCATTATAGCTCTGTAGATTTATAGTGCTCAATGGATTTACATGTGCTAAGAGTATGCCCTTCCATGCCCACAGGGTAGAAAAAAATAGTCATTACTTCAGGTGTGACATTGTGCAAGGTGAGGTAATGAGCTCAGAACCAGTGGAATCGTATTGCATCGTTGTAGCTCATTCCACATGTAATGCATGCAGGGAAAAAAGTGTTTTACACCGTGGTCGAAAATGTTTCGACTATTACAGTTCTAAGGGTGATCCGCACACTGACCAAAAATACTTAAAAGGTGGGAATAGCTCCTGTTTTTTTTTCCCTAGGGTTTTAGGTACTGAAATTCTAAACATGTAAGTGTAGATCCTAGTATGAGGAACTACTTTGCTCTTGGTCACTTCAGTAGAAACATACAATTATTAGTTCACGGTTCTGACTTCCCTTTCGCTCTTTCCTGTGCCACGCGCTCCAAACTGCTTAATCCTGTCTACAGTTAGCTACCCCTTACCTCTCACTGTGTATACAGAAGAGATATAATTTAGCTGTATAATTTATTTATCCTCTTGTATATGCGTAACTGTTAAGACAGTAGACTAACAAATTGTAAACCACTCCTTTTTTGTCTTTAGCCTCTTGATCAGATCTGTATTTGAACTGCATAATGTGGACAAAACTTGCTAGGACCTTTCACAGTGCTACAATTTTTATTTTTATTTTGAATGGAGAAAACAAAAAAGTTGTGAGTAAGTTGTAT
>NW_009649614.1:294076-342412 GCF_000708025.1 Charadrius vociferus
TCAGCAGGACAAAATAGCCCAGATGATGTGCTGCTGGGTTCACAGCAGAGATGCCAGGGTTGTGCCAGCTGGAACATGTTGGACAGCTGTGTTTTGGTCATTAAGAGGATAAGAAAGCCTAATTCTACAGCACTGAGAAATGCCAACGGAGTCTCTTAAGGACACGGGATGCAGTAAGGAATGGTGACGGTGTAAATTCGAGCTGTGCATTTCCAGAGGGAAAGGAGGGGAGATACGCAGCTAGTCTGGATGCTAATGCACGTAGCTGATGATTTACTGCATTTTAGTGCACTAAGTTCTGCCAAACCTTACTTTTTCAGATATATCTTTCCAGTGGTTGGCTTGCACACATGGGCTAGTGTCAGAGGGCCCCAGTACCGCTCCGGTGCAAAGATGTCTGCTAATTAAAATCTTTGCGGACGCACTGTAGACCTTTGGCCCTACAAAACGTGCAACCAGAATTGGGTGTTACTCAGATAAAACATTAGGAGGGAGTGTTAGGACAAGTAAGCAGGAGCAGATGCATTTATGTGCTGCATATATACGTGTGTTTTTTTTCTCCCTGTGCAAATTTCATCGTGTTTAGGTGGGAAAATAAAATAAATTTTTCTTTTTACTATTAAAGTTCTTTCAAAGCAGTGTTTCAGCAAGCCTGCAGGCTAAGAGAGCCTGCTTTTGGAAATTACATTTTTATAGCAAACAGCCTAGCGACAGCATGTGGGGTGGTGTGGGGAGAATCTGAGATGAATCACGCATTTGCAGGCTCCAGCCAACTAGTGATCGAGCTGCGCAGCTGCCATGTAGGTCACCGAGTCGCTCAAGGCTAGGTTTGCAGCTCAAAGGTCGGGATTCAGTGTGTCGTCCTCCTCATCTGAGAGTCTTCGTGACTGCAAATTAGCTGAAGTGGTGACAGACACAGGAAAGGGCTGGGGCCCGAGGGACGCGTAACTAATTCTTGTGGTGACATTTATTTTCCCATGTTTTTGTTTGTTTGCGAAGCTTCTCTGGGACCTGTGTGTCGGGCAGTCGTACAGCAGCAGTAGGGTGAAGTTGTCATGGCACGGCTGAAATGGAGAGGTTATGAAAAACAGCCTGAAGGGCCAGTGGCCACTGTCAGTTCCCATGTGTGCGCCAGAGAGAGAGAGGTGACCTGCTTGTGCCGGCTGCCTGATAAAGCACAGAGCCAAGGCTTGAAAGAGGGCAGTGGGGGAAGTAGGTCTTCAAAACTATTGGAAATGTGTCTGGAGCAGCAGGAAGACCTCCTTTCTGGAGGTACTAATGAGATGCTTATTTTCTGAGTCATTGACATAGCGAGCACTTTACTCCCGATTTTTTGCAGGCTTCCTGCAAAAACTTCGTGCATCTAATTAACCTTTTAGTAACAATAGCCTAAACATCTTAAACAGTAAGGATTATTATTTTTTTTTTTTGGCCTGGTTTATTCTGTAAGATTACTTGTGCTTATTTCAGTTGTGAGTAAAGTTAACCATCAAGGTCTCGTTGTCATAGCCTGTTTGTTATTAAATACATAAGTACACTTTGGGTTCAGTGGTGCCACTGGCATGCTTTAAATTAGGCATGGGCTTCACTATACCTTGTTTAACTAAAGTGACTCTCCAGCATGCTGCTGTTCTTTTAATTCTTTAAAAATATGAGTAGGTGTATATTAGTAACCATTATAACGCTAATTTTATTTCTCTATATGAGGTTAATACAAAATTATAAGTTCACTCTAGAAAAATACATTTAATGTATTACTTAATTTTTTAATTAATAGAAGTTTTACTTTACTCCTTGAGCTGGTCAGGTCCAGCTGTGCAAAACAAGATAAGGTTGGCATGAATGAGGCTTTTCTCTCAGCTGGAGCTTATTGACAGTGGTAGTGAACTTTGCTGTCTGTGTTTTTTTGTAGAAATACTGTATGACTGGATCTTCTTGTGCCTCAGCCCATATGTAAAATTGTGTAGTAACGGGACCTGTATAGTGACACAGGTTTTGCTCTGTATGAGCTTTCCCAAACAAAAATCTGCATAGGTATCCCCCCAAAATGTCGCCTGGCTACACTACTAATTTGGTTTTTATGTATCTAAATGATTATTTGGTTGTTGTTTAAAAGAACAAACTTAAATGTCTGTGTGTCCAGCTTTTGGGCGAGGGGAAGACATAGTTTTTAAAAACTGGTTTAGAAATCAGGAAGAAAACAAGCAGACCAAAGCTTTCGTTTACTCGTGGTCTGTTCTTAGACCTTTTACTTTCTTTTGCGTAAGTGAGAATAAGGGTGACAAAATCTGAGAAGGCTTATTTCTTTCTGCCACTGATGGTCAAATACTGCAAGATGGCCTTGTGTCTTTTTAGTCTGAATTCAGGAGCAGTTTCTGTGCAGTTTGAATACTACTACCTGTACTTTGGCTAATAATTTGCTAGCTTGACTTTTTTTTTTTTTTTCCCTCCTTTTAAATGGGACTGTTTAGTTCTTTTTGTAGCACATCATTGATGACTTGAAGCTTGCCTTCTTGCTTAACATTTTCGGCTTGGTCTGTATCTTGCAGGCAGATGCTAAATTTAATAGAAATCTGTTAACCAAAGACCTCTCTTTAAAATTCCCGTCCCTCAATAAAGTGTAAAAACCAAAACAACATGCTGAAGCAGGCTGTGAGGTAAGAGAGTAGTGTCGATGAATCTCACTGTGAAGATACGCCAAATGTCAAAGATTTGGAAAAATAAGTGGGAAAGGGAAGGCAGTGTGAGAAATTAAAAGAGCAGAGAGGCCAGAGATGAGAAGGCGGCAGAGAACCACAGCTGCGGAAAGGGAAAGGTTAAGGGATTATGCAAACAGCAGGCAGGAGATTTAGTGAATTTATATTTATCCTGTAAGTGATGTCAGAACTGTAACCAGCAAGCGCCTTGAGCTGCTGGGATGATGCTGTAGTGGTTCAAAATAGGAAGACAAGATAAGGAAGGGGATGCAAACTGGGATGGATTCTGTGCCGTGTTCTGTTGACACATTTTAGAAACCATATACTGGGGTTTGTATTCCTAACTGCATGCTTGAGCCTCTCTTTGTGCAGTTACAACAGGTACTCTTGGTGAGAGCGGAGAAGCCTCTCTAATTAAGCTAAGCCTGTGGCTTAAAGCTACCTCTGCTGGCATTTCATGTGCTTCATTAAATTTGCACTAACGTGTTTTCTTTTTAATAGCATTTGTGGATGTGCTCCTAGGTCCTTACAGAGCTGAAAAGGAAACAAGGAGTAGAAAGTGCTGTTAGAAAGTTACCAGGGTGTTGGGAGCTCTTATTTGCAAATTAAGCAATTGTCTTGATGGATTTTGGTGTTTGTGAAGCTTAGTATTTGCTTCACATTGGTTTCTATATCTCTGATACGGAAAAGGCACATATCTATGTGTAATACTTACATGTTGCTACCAATTCACAAACTCTGTTGTTCTTTCTTACTATTCTTAAATGAAAAGACAAAGTTGGCTTATGCAGGATTTTATCCAATATATACTAAACTGCAGCTGAAGTGCTTTTGTGTTGGGTAAGGCCTATTAATGATGTTGAATTAGGTTTTTTTCCCACACTTTCATGTTGCCTGATTAGTGAACAAAATTCTCTGACCTAAAGGTGATGCTCTTTGCTTTCATTTTAACTCTGTGTTTCCTGTGTGTTGCAATTGGCATTGTAATTTATGTTTTGATTGCTAGTAAACAAAGGCGGGGGAACTTAGATCTGTGCCTACGGACTTGCCTGATCTGCGGTTGAAGATGAATGTGTATTTCCATAAATACAAACAGTGTAGATGATAAGTATTTCAATATATTGATGAGGCCTTGTACTGTACCATAGAGAGAAAAAAATACAAAAAATGCAGGTATCCTTAGACAAAGTTAGCTAGTTAACGAGGACAAGCTGAAAGGATAGTTAGTGATTTAAAATATAAGTATAGTAATTTCATTTTTTCCCAGCTTTCATTTTTCTTACAGCTTTGAATAAAAATTTTTATGTTCTTTATTGTCCTGCCTGTTTGGACACTGACTGAACAGTAGGGGTGGAGCTGTAGTAATAATAAAGGGCAACTGGATAATCAATAAATACAATGCAGCACAGCTTAGATCTCCAAACTGCAAATCATCGGTTTGATTACGTGAGGTGGAAAGCAGCTCCTGTGAGATACAGGGTGCTCTCTGCTTGCAGGAACTTCATACAGTCTTTGTTTGGAAGGGGCTTTTGGCACATCAGTGAGGCTTAGTCTTCTCATGCCTTGAGATGCTCTCGCCGGTCCGTGCATCTTCGGTGCATTGATCCAGATCTAATATAGGAGGGAGCTGAGAAGCAATTGTTTGGCAGAATTAATTGGCCTAAGATTAGAGCCAAAATGAATCATTGGTGAAGAAGTACTGTATTTTCACTTTTTGGTTGTATTTGCCTAGGTTGAATTTTCTGTATAGGTCAGGAATGATTTAATTATGCATATCAATGCTCCTGAAATTACCTTTAACAAAAGAAGAGATCAGTGCCTTTTCTATGAGAAGGTGAAATAGGGATTTTGCTGGTATGGTTGTTGCTGGTCCCCTGGAACCAACAGTATGTTAAAAACTCAAGGTTTAAACGCTTAGGTTAAAGAATGGGAGAAATGGCAGCTGATTTTTCTCTTCTCCCTCAAAAAACCCAAACAGGTGGGTTGGGAGGACTGGAGACTAATTACTGAGGGGAGATCTTATTAATACTTACAATCACTTAAAGGGAGGGTGCCAGAGGGATGGGAACAGTCTTTTTTCAGTGGTGCCCAGTGACAGGACAAGAGGTAATGGGCACAACCTTGAGCATAGGAAGTTCCATCTTAACATGAGGAGGAACTTCTTTACTTTGAGGGTAGTGGAGCACTGGAACAGGCTGCCCAGAGAGGTTGTGGAGTCTCCCACTCTGGAGACATTCCAAACCCGCCTGGACGCTGTCCTGTGCAACCTGCTGTAGGTGACCCTGCTCTGGCAGGGGGGTTGGACTAGATGATCTCCAGAGGTCCCTTCCAACCCCGACCATTCTGTGATTCTGTGATTTTGGTGATTAAATGCTTGTTTTCCGTAGCACAGGTCTCTGTCCTTCTGAGTATTTTTGCTCATTAAATCAAACATACTGAAAATGGCTCTCTTCATATTGTTCTTATCCTCGCTCTCTTTTTGCACTCTCCCTCCACTGCCCGGTGCAGATAATGTCAACCTCTTGGCACCGTTCATAACATCCAGATAATCTTTCTCTCCTCTTCCTGTTAAAGTCAAGCTGTCACCAGATGACTTCTGTTGTACCTTTCCCTGTGGCACGTGGAAAATATCTCCTCATTGTTCATCCTTGAGCTGAGGCTGCTCGTCTGTTCCTTCGTTCTTTGTTTGCTTAAATACAGTCTGCTTTTTCTCCCTAGCCTTGCTGTCTCAGAGACCCTTTCTAGACCTTACAAACCATCTTTTTGTTCCTATCAGATTACCTTGTTCTCACTCTAATTCCTTGTCTGATAGTGACAACACAATTGTAATAATTCAGCAGAATTCAGCATTTTCTGGCAGAAAATGAAAAAAAGAAAGCACCAAACACTCTTTTCCTCCTTCATTCCTCCACTGTCAGTTTATTTTATCCTTTCCAGCTGCAAGCTACGTGGTGTTTTTGGTGGAGGTGTGTTGATAACCAGGTCTTGCCATTTCAGTGTGCTGTCAAGATAGATGCTGTTCTCCAGCTCACGGTTAATTATGGCAGTGGTAGGCCAAGTGTGAATAGTAATTGTCCTATTCATGGGAGTTACTGGGAAACTCAATGAAGGAGGACCCAGCCATGAAGAATGAACGTTGATACTCTAGAACTGTTACGTTTAGAGGATAAGTTTCCCCTGACAGAAGGTAATGCTGGAAACTTGAGATTAAATGGATCATACCAATAGATCATACCAATCTGTATAAGGTTAAGTGTAAAATTTCTCATGGTTGCTCACAGCCAGAAATTAGAAGGTATGAGCTACGTACCATGGGTCCTTTTTTCAGCAGAAGGGTTTGCAAACAGAAATAACTCCCGCAGTAATTGGAAATCTGGCCATTCAAGATAGTTACAGTAAGAAACGTAGGTAATATGTGGCTGCAAAATGATTGCTCTTTAAAGGCTTCCTTTGTAAAAATGTTAAATGAGTCAATGTCTTCATTAAAAACACCTGTTATTTTTCCCTTGTTTACTTAAACCCCAGAAGAAGTAAACAGTCTGGATTAAAGACATGCTTTGCTCCTTGCAAACATTATTATCTCACAATGATATCTTCCCCATAGCACCCCACTTTGGAAGAGAATTGTGCTTTAAAAGAAACGCCCCAAAATCAAGATTTGCACCTGGTCATTTTTTGTCCTGATGTTGTAATATGTAAATTTACCATAAAAAGGCCCATGTTGCAAAGAGAACTTTGGGTATTTCTGACAACACTGTGTAAAACTTTTTTCGTACAGTCAGTCTGTATGCCCACTTTTTTGGTCTTTCATGTAACTGCAACAGAAGCAAAAAAGACGTGGATGGGATTGCAAAATGAAAACGAACAACCAACCCCCTCATCCCCCCAGACTCAACCAGTATCAGGAGAATTTATGACAGGACTTAATAATTTATTAGAGAGACCAAAAATCGGTCACAAACAATTCCAAGTTAATGGTGAAATCCCGTGGGAATTGATGCATGAAGTTCAGGCTGTAATGGTGTGTTTGCATGGTCTCCAGGCATGGGGGGTAGTGAAACCTTCTTGTGTCCGAAACAGAGTGTCTGCATGTGAAATGCCTTTTGGGAACGGTTCCTGTACCCCTTCTATCTGCCCAGCGATGCCCGGGAACTGGTCAGCAAGAATGCTAATTGGCACAGACTGGATTTTTGTCAGGCAGTGCCCTAACAGTTTGCTAGTGTGGGTGGTGGATTTCAACACCCTAAAATGCTTGGAGAGTTTTAGTATAGATGCAATCTCTGTTTTCAAGAATAAAAGAAAAAAAAAATTTTGTGAATGACTAAAGATATATTTATAGTTCTGATACTAAAACGTGTAATGGTAACTGTTCATAACACTGTCCTTTTTAAATGGAAAATCTGAAGTATTGTGTGGAGCATCTTAAACAGTTGGTGGCAGTTAAGCTAGGAGTAGCGCGGGTTTTAGTAGGTGCTTACAAAATAGCCATGTTTAGGCTGTAATCTTGGATTTGAACCTGTAATCTCTTCTGGGATGACAGATTCTTGATTTTTTTTTTTTTTGAATGCTCTTAGCAACAGAGTCTAATACAAAAGTACTTTGCAGGATCAGGACATCAGTTGGTGGTGTTTTTTTGTTTTTATTTTCCTTTTTACAGACACAAACTCCAAGGCCTATAGTAGAGAGAGAAATGAGACATTGTTACTTCTTTGAACAGTAATTGCAAAAATGCAAATGAGATGCTCTATGGAGTGCTGTGCACACCACAGAGATGCTACAGAACATACTTTTAATCCTATTTCTTTAGGCTTTTCAGAGTAAAAGACAGCTGATGCTTCGCTTTCACTCTCTTGCTTTAAAATTGGGTAACAAAGATAAATACTTTACAGTCAGAGAGTGGGGATTGCTCTTGCATTAGATGGGACCGTTACCCGGGGTGCGAGTTGCACTCTGAAGCTATGCAGTGCCAGCCTGAACTTCGGGGACTTGAAGGATTTATCTTGAGACGTTTGGTGTGCCAATAGATGGGGTGCACCAAACACACTGAGCCTACTTGCCCCTGCTCCATGTGAATTCCCTTAGCTCTATCCTGGGAAGAGGAAGGAGACAGCAGAGGCTTTTACAGAGGGTGCCGTGAGTGATTCAGTGTGCAGACTCAGCTGTTCTCATGAAATTGCTCCAGCAGCTTGCGGTGCCCCTGCCAGTTGCTAGGTGCAGATATTAGGGAGGCTTTTCTGTTTTGACTGGAGAATCCACTCACGTTGCCAGGATTTCTGGATCAGTTTTCTCATACGGTCTGGCAGTCGGTACTTTACAGCCACCCGAACAGAGAAGACTCGAGCAGGAATCATCGGTCCCCAAACGAAATGATGCTGCTGGCTTGTGGGCATTAAAGCAAAAAGAGTGGCACATCTAAGTGGAAAATGAAGAATACACAGTATCAGGACAATGTGTTCAGGACAATTCTGGTTATTTGTTCTGTGTGGATTACATGCACCAAATAAGTAGCAATTGTCATCATCAGGAGCTGGTTTGTATCTTGCCCAGAAGAGTTAATGGTGTAATTTCAGGGAAAACGCAATAAGGGAATGCTTAATTCATGTTGTAATGATGAGACCACAAAAAGTAATTCATGTAGTTGGCCTGAGTTTTAACTTAGGTAAAGGGGAAAACTATGACTGTAGAAGAAGAAATTGCAGGAGTTGGATGCTGGTATGTGTGGGGAAGAGGCCAGGACTCCAGCTGTGTAGAGACTTCAGCAGCTATGTGGTACATTACAGAGAAAGTGGCAGTATTGACTACACCCTTCCAGTGTTTCCACCTGGTTTTGGTGTTGGTTTTTTTTTTTTTTTTTCCTGTTATTTAGGAACTCCTTCCAGTGAAAGAGCACATGGTTCATAAATCTGTGGTCCTAACTGCTAAGGTAATTTTTACTGCTCTGATCTTTTTCTTTCCTTATTTTTTACTTCACATTTGCTTTAAGGTGTCAAGAGGTGTCTGTTGCAGCTCGGTTTGTGTAAACAACTTGGCATCTCCCTGCTCTATTAGAGGCTCGTGCAGCTTGTGAATGCAGTAAGAACCACAGGGGACTGGGTTGGGTTGGAGCAGGAGGGGAAATAGGAGTTGTAATTCTGCTTTGTAGACGCATTGGGTTTGGTTTCTGCTCCTGCCTCTTAGAAGCTCTTAGCTGACATCCTTCTTCGTTGGGGCTGAAGATACCAATACCATGCTTAAACCCAGACTTCTGCAATACCCTTCTGAGGCCATCATCCAACTCACCAGTTGCATCTTGTTTTCATGACCCTTTTCTTCCATCCTCCAGACAGTTTCCAGTCCTTTTTGCAGTGCTTGTATTCACAGCACCTCTAAATTATGATTTCTACTTTTTTGGGGTTTTTTTGGAAGTGGGGCAATACACTGTGTTAGATATACAACAGAAACCTAGATCTGTTGATAAACATCGTTCCCTGGTTTGCTGATTCCTGTAATTATTTCACAGAGAATGTTCAAAGAATTGTTATAGATACATTGCATACTTTTGTCCCATTGACTTTTTTTCCGTCTAAGGTGCTTATTTAGGTCATCATTTTGATGATGACCTGGAGTTAGTCTTTCGACAGTGATTACTAGAAGTACTGTTTTTTGAATTTTCATGCTATATTTTGGTGTTGTTTTTTTTTTTTCTTTTTTGGTAATCTCTTGGTAAGATACTCTCTGCACGGGTAATGTATATATCTCCATGTTTGTATACATCCTGTAACTTACCTGTAATGGTCTGTATAGTTGCAAGGCTTTTACAGTGTCCTAAATGTTTGTATGTCTTGTTTTGCTAACTGTGATTTGTAATGATCAGGTTTTATAACAAGCAGGGTGTACCTTAGAAACTTCAGTTTCTTCACCTTCTTGCTCATTAACTAATTTATTATTACCAATTTAATTTTTTTTTCTTTGATTTTAAAATCAGGAAAATCTTTATTTTCATGGTCTGCTAGGCTGACCCCTCTCAAATCATATTACATTTTCTCTGTCTTTCTCAAAGCCTTAATGGAATTTACTTATTTTTAAACTGAGGTCCAGCATTTTTCAGCCATTACAGTACAGATTTTTGCCCAGTCTTTACATTTGCACTGTTATGTGAAATCCTGAATGATACTGGGGTGGTTCAGGAATAATGGAAATTTTTCTATGTCCTGCAGGGGTTTTCATACAGCATGAAGAAACAAATAATTTTTGAAAACTGAACGACCCTTCCTCCCTAGATGAATTTCCTGTTAAAATTCTTAGCACTGCTAACATATTCTTGTGTATGAATGTTCACATCTTTTAATTTATTTTTTTTTTTTGTTGTGCTAGAATTTATTTAGACATCCTGTCTTGTTTACAGGAAATGATACATAGTTTTTTTGTCATGAAGTGATAAATAGTTCAGTGGATATCTCATGTCCGGGAAAAATAGACACAAACTGAATGTTTTTGTATTCATAGCTCCAACATATGTCTTTTTATAGTTCTTTTTCACTCTGTGAATATTTATGCTGATGTCCTTTTGTGATCAGAGCGATCATTGTAATCCAAAAAGGGCAAGAGAGTTGTATTTGCTTTTCAGTTTTTCCATATATAGCTGGTATTCTGAGGATGGAAGAACTTTTGTCGCATTAGATGCATTTCCATTAAATTGCTTTTAAGACCTCTGGCTAGCTGTATCTTTTATTGATTAGGAAATAAAAGGGAAGATGGCGATGTGGATTTAGGTGCCTTACTCTTGTTTCTTCTTCTCCACACCATCTGCAGGTGGAGCTTTTGGTCATTTTGAGGGCACTGATTTCTAACAGTGATTTTGGTGCCCTCCTTCTGCTTAGCTAAGCTTTCTGGTACTCCGAGAAAGATGAAAACTCTACCAGGTGTTGGCAGGTATGGCCCAAGAGGTAATATATACTTTCTGATATCCAGGCAGGTTGCTAGATATGCGTGTGATGTTCTCACTCCTCTCCCACCCCAAACTGACCTCTGCAGTTTTCATAATTGCTGCCTGTCTCAGTATTACTGGTATTAATTGTATTACCCTTTTTCTCTAAGAAGCAAACCTCTTTGCTTTCAGTCTTGGCCACATAGGTAATCCGCTGAGGAGGGAACTTATTCTTTCTGTTCACTGCATCAAAGTGGCTTTTTTCTCCCCTCCCCTAGTTTCTGTTTTTTGTTTGTGTGGTTTTTTTTTTTTTTTTTTTTTAAAGAACAAGCAGGTAGGCACAGTGACATGTAAATTCTTTTTGAAATTCCTAATTCGCTGACTTGACAGTACTCAGAGAAGACAAGAAGAGCTGTGTTTATGGTGAACCTGCAGAGCTGTTTTCTGCCCTACATAATGTTTGGCACTTCTCTGAGAGATACAGAAGGAATTACATTTTCCGACCTCTCTCTGCCTCCTCTGTCTCCAGAGGATTCACTGCTTACGCAGAAACCAAAATGTTTGCTGGAGGAGGATTCTGAGTGTTTCATCCTGCAGGCTGAATGATGAAGAAAGGTTATGAATCCAGGGGGAACCCAGTTTAACGAATTATGTTTTCCTGTTGTGTCCATACAGATTTGATATTGCTTTGTAATTAAAATTGGATCTGCTTCTACAGAATATTGTTTTCCTCATTTTGAACTATGGAGCCTTTCTTGTGCATTCCCAAAATAGAACAGCTAAATGTATGCTTGAAAAAGGAGGGAAATAAAAAGGAAAGTACTGTCCTCCCAAAGGTGCAATGGGATTCCTGTAGCAGTATTTCTTTGCAGAAATATCATGAGTTGAGTTTTCCTTCGCCGAGAGAGAGGTTTCTGCTTTATGAGCAGGATAATTGTATATTTCTGTTCAAAGTAAACATCATTCTGACACATTTCATGACCGCAAGATATTTTATGCACTCACTGGAATAAACAACACGCAGGGCTGTCTCAGGCACTTAGTCAACGGATAATGTCGTGCCTGCTTTTACACATCTTTCAGCTAAATCAGAGATCAAAACCCAACTCCAGCGCTGGAGGGCATGTGGGGAGGATTTTTGACACGCTGGAGGAAAGTGAGTCTGTAAAGCCTTAATGATTGCTCCTTCATCTATGCAGATTCGCTTTAACTAGTGCCAGAGCTGCTGTAATATTGACGATGTCCTTCACCTTGTTAATGGCCCAAACGTTAACAGAGCATATGCTGGTAGTCTGATTTTGTTCTATATGTAGGGAGACCACAAATGGTGAAGGATGTGAACTACAAATTTGGCATGTAAAGTGCTTTGTGTTAAGTGAATGAAAAGTGTTTAAAACCCTGATTTTTGTGTGCTGGGCACATCCCATTGCTTAGCTGGCATGAGAAATTTTATTAAGCAAATTCTGGAACAGTTCCCTGACAGTGAGGCAATTAATAAAATGTTGCAAGATGCAATGCTGAAGTCGTATGTTGAGTGACTGCCTTTACTGCCAAGAGTGCATGGAGGTGAAAATCGCCTGTTGCTTTCCATCCATCTTGGTCTGTGTGGTTTGGAGTTTTGGTGGAGCGTTTGGCAGTTAGAGCACAGCAGTAGTTGGTGAAAAATTAAACATGGGTAATAAGAACGTTTAGCCAGACTGAGCAGTAGTGGAGTTCAAGTATACCAGTTTACAATATGGGATCAAAAATGCCTGAAGTGGGGCAGCAATGACCCATGGTTGTAGTTGGGGCTTCTCCTGGGAAATGGGCTGGCTGATGTGTTCCAGTCCCTCAGAGAAATAAGAGATGCTTTCCATGACTTTTTGTGGTCGTACTGGGACTATTCATCCCCCAGTGTCTATTTGTAGTGTTCCTATGGGGCACACTGAGAGCTGTATATCTGGATTTTAAGGATACAAGCTGCTGTTGGGAGAGAGGCTGTAACAGAAGCTGTTTAATTTGGAGCGTATTATGGATTCTGCAAGAATGACTGCAAACTTCCCAAATCTGGAACAGAAACGCTAATGCTCTCCCCTCTGTACATGTAGATACATTCATGTGTGAACATCTTCCATGAGATTCATAAGAAGCATTGAGTTCCTCAGGTGACTGCGTGGGATGGAGTGTCTTGCACTGAACTGGAACTTGTCTGCTGCAGAGCTCATGAATGGGAACGTGCTTTGCTGTGTGTAGTGTGGAAAAAAGAATTACCATTCATATTTGTTGTCTGTCTCCTGAGCCTTTCTCATTTTGCAGAGCAAGGGGATGGAGCTTGCATTGATCACAGCATAGCTGTGAGACTCTTCCCAGCTTTGCAGGGTCGCTCTGTCCCTCCGAAGTGCTCAGGAGAAAAGAAGCCATCCAGGGTGTCTCTACATTGTCGCTACTCCAGAGATGGAGGGGATTAATTGATGTGTCTTTTTCTGCTAGGTGGGAGAGATAGTGTCCCAGAAGGATGTGAAGCATTAAGCTTTCCTGTGTCTTGTGATTCTCACACGCCGGGCTATGACCCTGTGCATGGCAGTGTTACTGCTGGACCTCAGGTACTCCAGGTCATCTGAGGCATTGTGGTTTTCTATATTATTTTCAAGGTAGCCATTCAGGAGTACAAATAGATAGCACAGCACAGGAAGCATTCAGAATTTCCAAAAATTACACCATATGCCTTTCAGAGGATTCTGCCTTCGCCAAATTATAAGCATGTTTCTTTCGGAGCCTGTTGTTCCTCAGGGATAGTACTGTCACAGATTTTCAGTGTACCATTTTCTGCTTTCTTGCAAAAGGGACCGATAATAATTTTCCTCCATGCTAGTAATTTGTTTTTCTCTGCCATATCACCATTTTATTTTTGCAGGATTTGCTGTTTTTAAATGATAAATGTGTGTGTCTTGCAAGTTTGGGCGACTTCCATTAAAAATGTCTGCTACTTCATTTCTGCAATTTAAAAAAAACCACGCCAAACAACCAAAACTCAGATGCTTTGGTTGTCTCAGTATACGTAATGAATGCCAGGACCTTAGAGCCAACATGCAGATGGTGGCTTGATATAGGGAATGAAGCACGTGGACTGCCATTTCCATGGGCAGTGAGCAGCCCCTGGAATAGTGTTGTCACAATAGTGTCTCAGAGCCTAAGGCGTGGGTACGGACCGCATTTTTTCTGTGCAAACACAAGGTAAGATACACTTCATAGTCCTGCCTGAGGACTGAGACACCCAGTGCAATAGTGTGCCATCTGAATCAAACAGCTTGCTGCCAATTAGATGACGAGTTGTACGTGAATCTGCACGTGCTCTTGGTTCGTGGCAACCAGGAGTGAAAACATAATAGTCTTAAGCCTTTTTGGCAATACATTTGGATATATTTTAGTTGGACAGCATTCACCAAGGCAGGCAACAATCTATTAAATCTTCAAATGCAGCTGAGTTATATTCTGTGCCCACATTCTTAAAATAAGGCTGTTGCCTGGGTGGGCACAGGCAGACAGAGAAGCGCCACTGGGCAGTGTGATGTGGCGGTCTCTGCACTCTTGTCATCTTTGCTGAAAAAAGAGGGGTTGCGAGGATTATAATGGAGCGTGTTTTGTGGTTGCTCCTTCTCGACAGAAGGGGCTGAGCTGGAAGGAGACACGGAGTTGCTTGTTCCAGAAGTTTAAGAAGTGGAGTGGTGGGAGCTGAGGAGGGTGGGCGGTTGCTGTACTGTCCCACCCAGGAGGGAGGAGATGAGGAGGTATAAAGTGAGAGGGTCCCCGTCGGCTGGGGTGAATTACAGCTGGGAACAGATGGGTGAAGGATAGCTGGTGGAAATGACAAAATCCCTGGAGGGATGCGCAAAGGGATACACTGAAGCAGCAGACCAGGGAGAAGATCTTTGCATCATTACTTGGAAAGATGCCAGCGGAGCAAAATGGCATTTGGCAGGCCAGAGGATGCGCTATTGGGATAATCTTTTCACAAAATTATGGTATAAAAATATTGTCTTGTTTTATTATACCCTTGTCTACGTAGGGGTTAGGAGGAGTAATGATTCTTTGTAATAAGAATATGATTTTAGGAAACATAGTAGGTGTGTGTTAGGAGAACATCAGCTTTGCCATACTTCAAAATTAATTGAGCAAGTAAGAGCTTTTTAAAAGCCGCCTTTGACAGACCAAGGATGCATGGGCTGTGAAGCTGGTTGTGCTGTGTGCTTCCAAGAAAGTAATAGATCTCCAGACACCTAGCAATAGAACCCCATTTTCAATTAATAAATTGTATTTTCTTCATTTTGGCATGGAGAATCCTGAATGACGTGCTAGTGCCTAGCTGTGTGCTGGCAGGGTCACCGTCTTCTGGATGATACCATCTAGATTTAGACTGGCCCTGTTTTGGGATTGTCTGTAATGTTATTGACAGACTTGAAAGGTGAGTCTCAACTCTACTGACATCTTCAACTTCTACAAAACTGCTGTACTTCTATCCAACAATTTATGTGCACTCTGACCCTGAATGGTATGATTTTCAATACGATCAGCAGCTTTTAATGTTTCACAAAATACCGCACTCTTTAACAATAAAAAACATCTGGCATCTCTAACATGAAAGTTTTAGTGTGAACAATTCAGAGGTTTTAATAAGGTTTTAGGGAACACTGCAGTAGCGTAGAAGTGCTGGTGAGCTGCTTGTTGTTTTCCGGTGTAGTTTGCTGCTTTGGAGAAAAAAGGTTGAGTCACTAGGGAAAATGAAAATCCATTTAGAAAAAATAATGTAGTTGTTTCTGTTGATTTGTATCAGGTGTTTGACTAGAATAAATAGAATTAGATTAGATTAGTTTACTAAACTATAACAGTTAAGATTAGACTAGATAACAGACTTCTGGCATGAGGCAACCAGCTGAAATGGTAGTGCTGAAAGACTGCAATATAGGGAATGTCTGTTAGAAAATTAATAAGTTAAAGAACTTAAATACTTTTTAATGAACATTTCACAGTTGGCTTTTAAAGGATTGTTTAATGTGATTAAGGATTGTGTGGTGAAGAATGCCAATTGACTGTGGCTGTTTCCAATTCCTAACCAAACATCTGAAGGAAAACCGGTTGCATGTTTACTCCATTATTCATTAAACACTCAGAGATATTATGTGTAAGATTTAATATAGCACACCTAAATTATGGAAGCGGTTTTCTTATTTGCAACAGATTTCCCCTTTACTAATGCAAGTGTCCATAGTGCTCTCCTTATTGCTGACACTAGAGATGTAGGAGGGGGATGTGCAAATACACACACTTTAAAATGTTTTTCTTTTTTCATCAGTTATAACTAGGCTGTATGACAGATTACGTGTTTGTTAACTGCAAAATATGTATTGAACCAATGCCTTTCAATATGACAGGACGCAAGTTCAGGTGCTTCAAAATACATCGATGCCACTTACGTTAGCATGTAACTGACTGGATGGATCCATGCTTGTTCAACTCCTGGCAGAGTGGATTTGGGGGAAAGTTAGAAGTTATGTGTACTGCTTTACAGTTTAACTATGTTATTGTGGGAACAGAGTTATAATTTACATCAGCTTTAGGCAAAACTGTACCATGAATAATATACAAAGCTTAGACTTTTTTTTTTTTTTTTTTAATTTGGATGCAGGTGTATACAACTCTTATTTGTTTAACCAGTTAGTGACATCAGTTAGAAACAAATCTTTAATGCAAAACATCCTGCAGGAAATGGATCAGTTTTCAGGTGTAAAGCACTTCAAAATCTCAGGGTAGGAAACAAAGAGAGAAGTTTATGAACAGAAATCTGTAATTCGAAGAAATGGTTAGCTCTTTTTGAAGAAATCCTCCAAAGCGCGTTGAGTGGAACCAGCTGAGGGGTCCCAATGCAGTCAGTGGAATCAATATGGCTGAGGATATAAGTAAGATATGTTGGTTATATGTGAGTCATCTTTATTTCCTGAGTCACGCTTGGAATCTGGAACTGCACATGAACAGTGCATAAAAGCAACTGCTCTCAAATACACATGCTTTCTTATAATTTTGTTGCGCTTACACTGACCAGGGCCATTAGCTTGCTGGCATGACTTCATCTTATTTTTTAAATATACTGTAAGTGATTTCCCAGCTTGATCTTTGAATTTAACAGAGAAAAGGTTAGGAATATTGTATCCATCTCTGCTGGTGTAGCTGTACTGAGAGTCCTGGATTTTGGGCAAGAACAGTAGCTGCTGGTTTAAATGTTACAGCTATTACCTTCAGTACTCTTTTTTTCCAAGAGACTGAGGGTGTGCTGCCAAAGTCACATGACCATCACAATCAGCTTTGAAAGTTAATTTTGTGTAACAACTCTGAGGTCTTTTCAGACCAAATAAATAATTTGTATGAGGCTACATAGTTCTCACGAAGACAATCTCTTGCAAGCACTCAGAAGGCTGTTTGTTTGCTTTATGTACTATAATAAAGCTGATTTTATGCCTGATGAAAACAGATAATGAACTGGAGTTCCCTGTGGTGATGTTGCTAGGTTTATCTGTGATTTTTGAGTTGCAATCAAGGAAAAAGGGAAAGTTACAAACCCTCCCATTGTCATAAGAAGCCACTAATCCATGTCTTGCGTTGTTTTGTCTGCATTATACATTAAGGATTAGATAATGCAATACGCAGTGGCATCTAAATTTTGACATGTTTAATGGTGCCAAATAAAATAAAAAATCAAAAATGGCAAACCTTATAAAAATTGACTACTTTGTAATAATATTTCTTTATCCATAATTTACAGCAATAGCTTTTCCTTGAACGGATTGTTCACTTCAATGACTTGTGCAAACTTCAGAAACTGATGAGGAGAACTGAAGAAAGAAGGCTTTTGTCCTCTTTAGCACCGTGAATGAAATGATAACAAAAAGGTACAGGTTCATACAGACATGAACGTAGTACCATAAACAGTCCATTTCTCCAGCTGTACATATTGCTTTCCTTTTTTTGGTAAGTTGTTTTTACATCTAAAACATTCAAGTAACGTGCTGGATTCCCTTCCAGTATGTAGTTTAGTTTTAATTAGCAGACATTTATTTTGTTTACTTTTCAGTTGAGTTCTAGTGCCCATCCCATTAGAACAGAACAGAAATGGAAATGGAGTGTTGAACTCCGCTTGGCAGTACTTAATTGCTTAAATAATTATGTATGTATACTCAACAGAATGGCATGGTGACGTTGGTTAACATTTTCAAGGATTGTCAACTAAGGACAATTAATTCAAAGAAAATAAGTGCAAATGATAAAATGTAATTGTTTATTTTGCGTGTCAGTAGTTTCCTGGTTGCTATTGTAAATCCAGCGTCCTCATGCAGTGCTTTTCCATGCTCACGGTGGCTGTGGTGCCAGTTTGGCCTCAGGTTGTACTGCCAAAAATAAGCAAGCAGAAATCCCAACTGGTTTAGAGCTGAAGATCCTTCCCTGCTGCTGTAAAGCGTGCCTGACGAGGGATTTTTGTAAAGGCTTCCACCTTTGCAGTTTATTCTGTGGGCTAAATTCTGCCCGTCAGTGTGAACCCCGGCTTGCCGCGGGTTGCCCGGCGTGGTGTCGGTGAGGGCTGGTGTGCTGACGGTGCGGCCGTGTTGCATTCCGTTCCTGGGCACTCCTGCCGCTGCTCTGTAAAACAGAGTGAATTATCAGTTTAAAGGGAACTTGCAAGGCTGTGTGTTGTTTCTTAAGATTGTTGTGCTTCGGAGGAGACAAAAATTAAGTTCTCCAGTATTCACATTTACTGAAATAGGTTTTTTCAGTGTAGGTAATTTTTCGTTGCAGAAGGGTCACGAACGTGTGACAGTCCTAACTTTGTATTGTTTTCTTTTTATCAGAGCAAAGTGATGTTTGAAAGCACTTTGAAGGAACAAGACAGAATTAGGTTGGAAATTCCTTTTAACAATAAATAATGAGGATAGGACATCAGTGTTTCTGGAGATCCAGGTCTTACTATGCTTATGAACTAACTGGAAAGAATCAAGCCTGTTAAAGATATGAATTTTTGTAATTATTTTAAGAGCAGATACGTAGCTTCTGCCATTTTCAGTCACATAAGCCTGATTTACTCTGTATAAAACAGCTAAGTAGAGTGTATTATTTAAGTGGGAGGCTGTAAACACACATATTTCAATTGAAGAGAGGGAAATTTGGGGACATGCAATCTGTCATGAAACAATTTATAGAAAGGATTATCATAGAGGTTTTTCTGATTCCTGTTGAGTGCTTCACTGAATGCCACATAAAAATACTGGAGATTGAATTACTGGTCACAGAGGATGTCCTTGTGTCAGTAAAGGTTTTCAGGTAAATGGGAGTGAGCGCATTTTATTACTTAGCTGTAAAAACATTTATTTATTTATTTATTTGGGCATGTATTTATTTTTTACTATTTATTTATTTTAAAGAAGGCGTATGTGCCTGAGGGGAGAAAAGCAGAAGCAGCATCTGCATAATTTCTGGATAATTTTTTATTTTTAATAGAACTCAACTTACTTTAGGGAAGAAATCCGTCATGAAGCAGTGTCACACAGCATTACCCACATCCTAGGTGTATGGTGGTTCTGCACTGAGGTCTGCCTTGGCGGTGTGTGGGAAGGACCTGTGTTTTACTGCATTTTTTTTAATGTTTAAGTTTGGTTGTTGTTTTTTTTTTTTAAGACCATGCTTTCAGTGTTCTGGGTTTTTCTTAGTTTAGAGGTACTGTATTCAGATTGCCTTGAAAATCTGTGAAGGCTAGAAGCTGCTGTCATCATCACCAGAATTTTTCAGCTTGATTATTCGACTCCAGAATGAGCTGGTAGTTTAAAAAGGAAACCTTCCCTGCCTGTTATCTCTTTTGATGTGTGACTAAAGTCTCAAACATTTGACATCTCTGGTCTTGACTTGGTTCTGCCTACCTCTGGTATTGCTGGGCAGTGTTTCAGAGAGTATTTTCATCTCTTTGTTCCCACCCACTCTTTACATGGAGGTCTTGTCTACTGAGGTGGGAGGCAGGACCCAGCTTCTGCCCTGGCTGAAGTTTTCAGTCATGTTTTGTTATAAGATCGGGCCCTTGGCATTCCTTTGCATGTCCTCTCTCTCTCACGCTAGTCCCTGCATGCCCCAGTGCAGCGGGGTGTCACAAAGCTGCAATTTTGGGAGATGCCGCTGTTCACACAGGCAGCAAGGAGGCAACTCATGGGGACTCCTCTGCTTGCACAACCCTCTGCTGATGCAAGTGAATAGGGGATAAGGAGTTGTTAGCATCTTCTGCTGGAAGGGTGGCGGTGGTGGACTGTCACTGTCCCACCAGGAGTACCGACCACACTTCGGTGGCCTCTGCTATGGCTGCTTTGTTGGCTTGAGGGAGGGGAGAGTGCTTCGTCCGTAGCTTGGGGAAGGACAGGATTGATTAGGAAAGGTGCTGAGGGGTTACAAGGGATAGGGGTCATTGGCAGAGGAGCTGTCCATGGGTAGAAGTGCGTGTGTGGTTGGGGTTCCCCTGTCTTGGTGGGTATAGGTCCGTGGGGTGAGACCCCAAGGACTTGCTCTGTTGCTGCAGCACATGTGGGCAAGAAGTTCAAGATGGTAGTTTTTTGTGTAGAAACCTTTGAGCTGTCTCTGACTCCCTCCTCTTTCTGCGTTTCCTTATCAGCCTCCTTGTATGGGTATTCATCCTTTGGGACTACAAAATGCTGCCCGTAAAGGTTTTAGTCCTATTTATGCTATTTCTGGCATTTCAAGCTGGCAGCAGTACAGTTGCAAAGTACAAACTTGATGTTTTTCCATTCCAGTCACAATAGTGTGTCTCAAGGTATAGTTGTAGCTTGAATATTAAGAGCTGTTTACATCTTTACTGTACAGTAGTGTGCGAGTTCTGCCAAAAAAAAGATATCCATAGAACATTTTTTTTTTCAATGCGAGATTCATATTATTCTTCTCATTTCAGTTAAACAGTATATCTTGGAAGTTTTTACACTCCAGTATCAGTACTGCGTCTGGGGGATATATTTAGAGTATAAATGGGTCTTTAGGAATGGGACAGGTCCATTGGTTTAAGCCATACTGAGTGCTTGAAAATTGAGTAATACGGTGCAGGTGAAGTTCAGCAAGTCTGAACTGGGCCTTTACCTCTTTGCTTTATGGATAATTCTTGGACCAGATTTCATATTTATCTCAGTTCCCTAATTTATTCCTAATTTGTATCATTTAGTAATCCAGAGGTATTTGGTTCTAGGCTTTTCCATTTTTTGGATACTCTCAATTGTTGGTCGCTTTTTAATTGCATGCTGAATGTGTCTTCACAAAAGGCAAAATATTCGCATTCATAGGTAATATTGCAAGTTCTGTATTTTTCCACTATGGTCAATCTGTGGATAAAGAATCAAATCTTCCAGAATGCTTCCTAGAATGCTTTGGTTTGTGGTTCTTCAGGGTTTTGTTTGTTTGTTTTGTTTTGTTTTTCTTTTGCCCATGACTTAGTTTCCGAGTGCCATGGAGACTTTCTGTACCTTTGTACTTGGTACTGAATTGTACCCAATTCAGTTCTGGAAACGAGTGACATAGAATCATAGAATGGTTTAGGTTGGAAGGGACCTTAAAGATCATCTAGTTCCACCCCCCCTGCCATGGGCAGGGACACCTCCCACTAGACCAGGTTGCTCAAAGCCCCATCCAGCCTGGCCTTAAACAGCTCCACGGATGGGGCATCCATAACTTCTCTGGGCAACCTGTTCCAGTGCCTTACCACCCTTAGAGTGAAAAATTTCTTCCGAATATCTAATCTAAATCTCCCCTCTTCCTGTTTGAAGCCATTCCCCCTTGTCCTATCACTACAAGACCTTGTAGAAAGTCCCTCCCCAGCTCTCCTGTAGGCCCCCTTTAGGTACGGGAAGGGCACAATAAGGTCTCCCCGGAGCCTTCTCTTCTCCAGGCTGAACAGCCCCAGCTCTCTCAGCCTGTCAATGGCTGGCCTAGTTTCAGAGCCTGCTCTGATCCTGAGTTTGCTTTTTGCGATTGCAAATATATCTTCTTTCAGTTGCTGCTGCCACCTTCAGCATTCGTTACTGTGGCTTTTCAAGGTGGAGCCACTGGTTGTACAATCTGGCACTAGTTGACCTTTTTTAACCTGTCCCACTCTTGCTCTTACTTCAACCCATCTCTCCTCCTCCCTGCAGACAAACTCATTTGTAAAGCTTAAGTGTACTTCCCTAGAAAACTGAAGACAGATTCTTTATTGGATGCAAGTTCTCCCAGTAGGCGATTTGTAGAGAGGTTACATGGGTTTCTTTTACGAGGGCTGGATGCAGCACCTGAATTGCTTGCAAGGACCAACTTCCCAAACAAGCTCCATTCACAGGCTTTTGGAGAAAATTTTGTGTCCTTTCCATGATCTGTAATTATTTTTTTTGGAATGGCACTCACTTGGGGATTAAGATGTTTACTCTGTGAATATCACAGTTAACAAAGGACTAAACAATTAATTTGAATCTACTGAAAGTAGACCTTGATTAATTCACTGTCCATGAGGTCAGGCATCAGGGAGTAGCTGCCGCATGCTGACTGTAGCTCTGCAACACCAAAAGGCACTGCCTGTTTTTCTAAGCAATTGGGAACTGGAGCAGCACGTTGCAGCTACTTCCCAAAGCCCTGGGAGAGCAGGGGAAGGATTCCTGTCAGAACGTACGAGGCATTGCATATCTGGGCCATTGGTGGAGCTTTGACAAAGTACAGAGCTGGCTGTGGACCAGAGTCTGCCATTTAAAATCATTTTATGCCTGGTTTAACGTGTTAGAAGCCCATGAGCAGTAGCAACTAGTAAGCAAATAGAATCGTTCAACATCAGCTGCTGCTTTCAAAACGCTGAAGAATTCTTTTGAAAAAATCTCAAAACAGGGGGGTTGGAACTAGATAATCTTTAAGGTCCCTTCCAACCTAAACTGTTCTATGAGTCTTTGATTCTATGATCTTGTGTGTGTAGCAGTTTTTGATTTGTGTTTGTACTGCTTGGCAGATGCTGCTGTCATTTTACAATATATTAGAGCATTCCAGTTAAACTGCAGTGTATTCTTCCTGCCAGTTACCTTCCCTTCTCTTTTCTTTCCTCCTAAATTTTTTCTGCTTCCTTTGTAGTGCCTCCTTTTAGTTAATTGTGGTGATGTTTACCGATAAATCTTATTTAGAGAAGACAGAAAGAAGAAAAGAGGAAGATGACTGAGATAAAGCAAGAAAAGTAAGAAATAAAGGAGAATATGCAATATAATGCTGTGGTCAGGGACTGGATTTTTTAAAAAATTGACTACTTTTAAAGGTCTAAAGAAGCATAGCAGGTGGTCAGTTGCAACTTTTCATTGTTTTCCTCTTTAACTTCTGCTAGTTTATTCAGGATCTTTTCAAAGGCTCATAATTACAAGTCTTCTAGCTAAAAATAGTTTTACAAATATGCAAATTGCATGGTAGACCTGAGTGAATTAACTGCTTTTTCTTTTTTGCCTTTCTTTTTTTGCCTTTTTAAAATTTTTTTTAGAAGTGTGTAGGATAGCATATTTCAGCCTTGGGCTTAATAGCACCAATATGTTTTCCTGATGCTCTGACCCAGGACTGGGTTTGGGGTTAGGTTGAATTTCCCACTCGCCAGACTCAAGTGAGGTCTCTTCCCATTTCCTAATTGTTTGTCATAAATTTGGATATATTGGCATATATGGATGTATTAATATTGTTGCTTTTGTTATCTTTCATTTCTGTCACTTGCACAGATGCATGCACACCTGTGCATGTTTGTTTATATACGAATTTATTTAAAAACTAGGTACAACTTCAGCAGAGGTAAGATAAATCTCATCTTCATGATGAGATGTATCCTAGATGAGCAAATAAAGAGAGAATTAGGGTCTTGCTTTCTTGGGAAACAGCCTGATTCAGGTAAATGTGGACTTCCCATAGGTTTGTGTGTGCTCATTGAATGTCCTGATGTGATGAGATGTCAGGATTTTCTCTCTGTTTTGGACAGAGAGCTGGTGTCAGTAACACTTTCCACAAAGCTTTATATTTGATGAATTGACATTTTTTACAAAAACTTTGTCTGTACGACTTACTTTGTTTCTGCAATTAAGAAAGAAGTGGACCAGATTTTTTTGCTAGAGAACTTTACATGTAACCAATTTCTTAAATTTACGTGGCATGTTCATAAAAGTGCAGACAGATATTTTAGTAAGTTTAGATTATTTTTTTTTTTGTAATAGCTGGACTGTTGAGTTTTTCTGTTCGCCTTTTGGATAGTTGGTGCTTTGTACACTATGAATTTTATTGTATGAACAGTTATGAGATGACAGCATTAGTGGCATTTTCTGCATTTTATCATAGAATCATTTGGGTTGGAAAAGAGGTTTAAGATCACTGAGTCCAACTGTGAACCTAACTCTGCCAAGTTCACCATTAAACAATGTCCCCAAGTGCTACATCTTCATATCTTTTAAATACGTCCAGGGACAGGGACTCCACCACTTTGCTGGGCAGCCTGTTCCAGTGCTTGACAACCCTTTTGGGGAATAAATTTTTCATAATATCCAATCTAAACTAATGTTGTGGTGTTGGTTAGATGACTTGTAAAGAAGTTTCTTGTTTCCTATTTATAAGGAAAAAAATTCTTTCTAGCATAATTTCCTACTGCTCCTTTTCATTAGTTGGCAATTGGCAATGTTTCTCTCTGTACCACCTTGAGCCATCGAGGCTGGGATTTGAAAGGGGCACGTTGTTTCTCATTTGCTGATTTGGAAGAGCTGCATTCGCCTTGGGATGGATTTTTCTTGCTTTACCTGTTCAGTTTCAATTAGCTGTTAGTGTAGGTGTCAAAATGTACTACAGACAGTGCGGCTAGTTAGCTCCAAAGTATTTTGGTGATGTGCTTCAAAGGCTTTGATGTCTATGCACATTGTAAGAGAGTGTATGCCTGTCTGGGTTGATACACAGTTGGGAAAATGCTACTGCTGCTTCATGGGCAGAGCTAGAAAGTCTTATAATTGTTGTAAATTTTTTGAATGGGCTGTGGCCTTATAGACAAGTTGTCCATCTGAATAAGGAGGGGCTTGAAACTGAGACCGCCAGCTCACCCTGACGTGCTTGGTGCATGGAACTTCTAAAAGGTGATGACCTTTTAGGATGAGTTCTTTACAAAATGGTGTGCTATCACTTGTTTTCTGTAAGTGGTTTCACGGAAAGATGGGATACAATTGCTGCAATTTATTGCTCTGTTTTCTTGTGTGGTCTCTTGAGTTGAAATGTATGGTATTAGCATGGGGAGAAGGTCAATGGTTTTGTGGTATGTCAGTCCTCTGCTTTTTTTTTTTAAAGAGGTCATTCACTTAGCTTTGTGCGTACCTGTTCCTCTCTGTGCGATCCCATCTACTACAGTAGTACATGAGTAGAAGTTACACCTGCAAGTGGGGCAAGCTCTGAAAATGCCTGCTGCAATTCAGCTGATACCTTCAGGGCAATTTTCAGAAGCCCATTTTTGCAGAGTCAACTTGACTCCTCTCATGTGAATGAGGCCTCTCTTTGTCACAGTGGGGAGCAAGGGATGATGGAAAGAGCCATTGGAGCGGTCAGATCTGCTGTTGTGCAGGTCAAGTCTCTGTATTAGTCAGCCTCTCTCTTTAACAAAAACATAAAATAAAATACAGCATATGGGGAACCATAGACATGACCAGCTGAACTGTGGCCAATTTGCATGTTAGCAAAAGAGAGCATCTGCTGTGTAATTCTTGTCAAAGAACAACACTAATCTCATTGAATCATTATTTCTCATGAGATAATTTTCTCCTTTTGCTTAGCTCAACAGGCGTGGTTAATACTGTTAGCTAGGCACTGCTAGGATTGACTGAAAGGCCTTCATGTGGTGACCAGTTAAATCCATGGAGATTAATCAGTTAAGTGATTTATGGTAAAATGTGGTAAGAGGAATAAAATAATCTGCATCATATCTGCATCAGTGAAGTCTGTGTTTATAAAGGTACAGAAGTTTGATAAAAACTAAAATGACAAGATGAAGCGTGTTTAGCATTTGCAGTTGCAAACTGCACCTCACACTTAAAGTTTGATACTGCAAAAATGGCACCCTGTTTAGTTCAGTATTTGCTGGTACGTGAATCTTCTTGGACGGATGAGCAGTATAGCTAATTTTAAGCCAGCGGTAGAAACTTGGATTGGATCCAAGCAGTCCTTTGATTTCTGCCAGAAGGGTCCCGTCCCAGAGTTGCTGGGACGTCTTTACCTGGCACTGCATTGTGCTGCTTTACCGTGTGCCAAATGTCGAGTCCCTTGAAGCTACTGTTAATGTAGCACGTGCTTTCCCTTCTCTGCATCTAAGAGAGGGAGAAGCTGCAGCTGCTAACAGGAGCTGTTAGCAAAAACCAAATTTCATTATCTTCCTTCTTAGCTCCAGTAATTTCCCTTTATGCCTCTTCTGGACTGGAGAAACAGGAAATGCTGCTGATAAAGTATCATGGGCTCAAGTAGCTATTGCATATTTTCTGAGAAATGGCATTGCACGTGTGACTTGCAGCGTTCCTAAAAGCAGCTGAGAAGATCTGTGAGAGGAATTCAATAATCAAAACATCAGAAAATCTCTTATAAGCACACTGGAAAATGCTCTTATTTCAAAATTGGTCAGTATGACTACTACTTTGTGTTTTTGCCATTGTAATTTGAACATACTTCTAGCTGATATTATCATCTGCATGTAGAGTGAGTGGAGATTAACACCGCGTGTCGTTTGAAAACTATGAATATAAGCTTCCAGCTGGAATGCCCATTTGCTTTAGTGCCATCAATTCTGCAAGAACAGCCTCATGAAACAGTGTGAGGGTAGGAGGAAAAGCAAATACAACTTAAAACAAGAAATCTTCTGTTGTAATCCCAGTTGTCTAGCAGATATTACTAAGACTAATTGTCAATTTAGAATTCCAGAAAACTATTGAAATTTTTAGGAATTCCAGGTTGGTTTCTGTACTTAGAATCCTCAAGTCCATGCTGAAGTTAAAAGTGCTGACACCAAACAGTCCAGCACCTTTTAAAACAGTCCCGGGTAGGAAGCCTTACGTTCTTGGTTTGGATTTTGTTTAGTCGGTTTATGGGGCACACTTTTGGGACCTTCAGTTAGAGCTTTACCTCAAATCCTTGCCCTGGACTGGCACTTACCAGGGCTCCAACCAGCTAAGCAATTTTAGAGCTTATTGGAGAGATGTATGGAGGAAGGTGGGGTTGCAAGGTGAAATCAACTATCAGGTCTTTAGGCCAAAATTAGAGCCAAAGAGAGATTTACTTTTCCAGGAGATCATGCCTGATTCCTGAGAGAGAAAACTGCAGGAGAACAGCTAAGATTTCTGCATGCCCTGTATCAGGGCTTCCTAATCTCATGGGTCATCTTAAGAATGGCCAATTTGCTGCTTTTCTGTGGAAGAAACACATGGAAAGATGAATTTGGGTACTGAGTGGGGCGATTGTCCCAAAAGTCTTTTATAAAGTGGTAATTTACTCTAAAAGATTGTTGGACTCTAAAATACTGTTGCTGCTAGGGATTTTTTTTCTTCATAGCTCTAATACATTACATTTACATTTATATAATGCTGTTAGTCTCATCTTTCAAACTGTTTTCCATTGTCTTTGATTGCTCTGCCATATTTAGTAACACTCCAAAGAGGGCTTGAGATGAACAAGAGAAAGTGTGTATGCCGGGGGGGGGGAAGGGAGAGCAAGCTGGAAACAATTTCCAGACAGAGGCATCTCTGTTGACATGAAAGAAAGGTCGTAGCTACTTGAAGAAGCGATACCAGTAACTGAGCCTTGGGAGAAAGTTTATTTGCTATTAAAGTAAAACTTATAGCATAGCAGCTGGATTGAGCTCCTGGTCTGTTCTTCGAGATTCTGATGGTTGAGGCCTGTGAGCAGAAGCTGTCCTAAGGCAAGTGCATGTCAGACCATCTCATGTGAAGACGTTCAAGGAGTACTGCTGAAGAGTGTTCAATGTGTATGCTGGCAGCATCAGTTGTGCAGCCAAGGCATGCTCCTGAGGAACTGCTTCTGGGAGCAGGCAGTCTCTGTTTCTGGGAGCAGTTATGATCCCTGCACAGCCAGATGACAAGCTGACATGCAGATCAAAGAATCATAGAATTATCCAGGTTGGAAGAGACCTTGGAGATCATCAAGTCCAACTATCAACCTAACACTGCCAAAACCACCAATAAATCATGGCCCTAAGCTACCTGTCTTTTAAATACCTCCAGGTATGGTGATTCCACCACTTCCCTGGGCAGCTTGTTCCAATGTTTGACAACCCTTTCAGGGAAGATTTTTTTCCTGATATCCAGTCTAAACCTCCCCTGGCACAACTTGAGGCCGTTTCCTCTTGTCCTGTCACTTGTTACTTGGGAGAAGAGATTGCCCCCCACCTTGCTATACCCTCCTTTCGGGTAGTTGTAGAGAGCTATGGCTGAGGTCTCCCCTCAGCCTCCTTTTTTCCAGACTAAACAACCCCAGATCCCTCAGCTGCTCCTCATAAGATTTGTGCTCCAGATCTCTCACCAGCTTTGTTGCCCTTCTCTGGACATGCTCCAGCACCTCAGTGTCCTTCTTGCAGTGAGAGGCGCAAAATGAACACAGTATTCGAGGTAGGGCCTCACCAGCGCCAAGTACAGGGGGACAATCCCTTCCCCAGTCCTGCTGGGGACACTATTCCTGATACAGGACAGGATGCTATTGGCCTTCTTCCACATGAATCTGCATTTGGACATCACAGCTTGAGGGGTCCCCTAAAGATCATCTACTGTGGGGTCTAACTGGGAACAAGACTGTTGTCTGTTCTTGTCCCACTAAGAAAAGCATTCTCTAGCGAGAAGTAGGCTCTCATTAAAAAAACTTGAAAAAAGAATTTTTTGTAGTGGACAATGCTAGGGCCGGGTAAAAAGAGAAGGGAGGAGTAACAACAGTCCAGACAAAATGATACAGTTTTATGTTATCAGCATGTTCCTAGACCTAATTGTAGATATATGAAGCAACCCTAAAGGTGGACTTCTAATACAGGATAATAAATTTCAAGTAATAAACATTAGCTGTTAGGATCAGATTTGTAAAATTCAGAAGCTCGCACTGTAATACGAAAATGCGTATGCATTTGTTGCCCTTGTCCTGCCTGAACACAAGTGGACTGTTGTGGTGGGTTGACCCTGGCTGAACAGCAGGTGCCCACCAAGCAGCTATGCATCTTCCCCTCCTCAGCTGGACAGAGTGAGAAAAAAAATAGGACAAAAGGCCCGTGGGTTGAGATAAAGACAGGGAGATCACTCAGCAATTACCATCACAGGCAAACCAGACTCTACTTGGGAAAATTAATTTAATTTATTGCCAATAAAAATCAGAGAACGGTGAGAAATAAATTCAAAATCTTAAAACACCTTCCCCCGACCCGTCCCTTCTTCCTGGGCTCAACTTTACTCCTGATTTTCTCTACCTCTTCCTGCCTGAGTGATGTCGGGGGGACAGGGAATGGGGGTTGTGGTCAGTTCATCACATTTTGTCTCTGTTGCTCCTTACTCTTCAGAGGCAGGACTTCTCACACGCTTCCCCTGCTCCAGCATGGGGTCCCTCCCACGGTTGGCAGTCCTCTATGAACTGCTCCAGCGTGGGTCCTTTCCTCAGGGTGCAGTCCTTCAGGAAGAGACTACTCCAGAGTGGGTCCCCCATGAGATCACAAGTCCTGCCAGAAAACCTGCTCCAGTGTGGGCTCCTCTCTTCATGGGTCCACAGGTCCTGCCAGCAGGCTGCTCCAGCATGGGCTTCCCATGGGGTCACAGCCTCCTTCAGGCATCCACCTGCTCCAGCCTGGGGTCCTCCATGGGCTGCAGGTGGATATCTGCTCCACCATTAACCTCCATGGGCTGCAGGGGGACAGCTTGTCTCACCATGGTCTTCGCCATGGGCTGTGGGGAATCTCTGCTACGGTGCCTGGAGTACCTCCTGCCCCTTCTTCTTCACTGACCTTGATGTCTGCAGAGTTGTTTCTCTCACATATTCCCACGCCTTTCCTCCAGCTGTTATTCTTGCATTGCCTTTCCCCCTGTCTATCATCCACCCCACCCCCATCCCCTTCTTAAATATGTTATCCCAGAGGAACTACCACCATCGCTGATGAGATCGGCCTTGGCCAGCAATGGGTCCGTCTCTGTCGGACCTAGGGGAAGCCTCTAGCAGCTTCTTACACAAGTGACCCCTATAGCTCCCTCACTCCTGCATGTGCACCTTTTGTGGAAGTCTGTCAGACCTCCCTTGTGAAGCTGTGGTCTCTACATTGCTTTTAATCCTGAAAGGTCAGATGAACGAGATGCATAGAGCCATCCAGCCTGTTGGCTTTGGTCTGGTTGCAGATTCAGTGAGTATGGAGCTGAAGTGCTGTTCTGAAAAATACCGTAACAAGGCACTTTGGTAAGGTGCGTTGTGAATTCTTTCTACAAATCTCAACTCTGCGGTGGAGTCATCTATAACGATGGTTTAATGAATTGGCTAGGCTTGTCTTAGTGCAATTTCTGTCTGTAGCATGTATTGTATCCCTCAGAAGCATCCTCAGAGGAGGGCATTGCATCCCCGTGGTAGATGGTTTTCCAAATAACTGGGGTGTTACAGTAAACAAGAGTCCTGGATTGCTGAACTGGATCTCTTCAGAGAAGGTAAGGGCATTTATAGGCTAGTGTAACTTCATGAATGAAGAGGAAATTACTAGCTCATAATTAATTTTAGCCTTCTCCACTTGTTACTTGTCTGTCTGTAGCTCTTCTAAGCAGTTTGTTGAGGACAATATCCTGGATAATAGTCTTTGCAGAAGCAATGTAGTGGGTCACTTCACTATTAGTGAAGAGAAAATCAACCCTCTTTTGAGCTTTCTGGTCATGCTACATGCTCAACAAATGAGATGTTCCCTGAATAAAGCTCTGCAGCAAAGACCCAACTACTTTAAGCTGCTAGGAGGCTTAAAAAGTACTTAGGAGCAAAGCTCTCTCTGTGATACTATTTTATTAAAGCGAGAATCTTTACCTGAACTGGTGATGCTTCTTATTCTCAGGTAAATGCTTTTGAGGGCCAAGTAGAGAAAGCTTCCAAAGGCTTGAAATGTAGAAATATGAATGCAACAAAGAAATTGAAGCTGAACTGCAAACAGTTACCTTTCCTCCATGTTTTAAGTGTGTACTCAGCTGTTTGACCTTGGATGATTCCAGTTCCATGTATTTTACCCTAAGGATCTCAGCTTCCAGGGATGAGATCCCTCTGTTTAATGATTTGAGGACACTGTGATGTCTGTTAATACTGATACCATAGCAATAATGAGTGGAGCTGGTGAGATTTTTCTGTTAGCTTTGTTGTGTATCCTGTAACTGCTGTTTTTAGGAAAGCAAGTGAAATATTTAACTTCTGGTTGCTTCCATGAAGAAGGAAAAGGGGGGAGAATGAGGGAAGAGGAAAAACAAATGTACGTGAGGTTGATTGTGAAAACAGATGTAGTGATATCATCATATACTGCTGTCCTAGAAAGAGCAGCGCAGAAGGAATATTTAGTGTACTGCATATTCTGTTTTTCTATAATCATATCAGTGGTGATATTTAATAACAGTTGCTGGAGATGCTGCATAGAAAACTCTTTTAATATGGTAGATACCGTTCATCCTGTAATCAAAATTAGCACACGTTTTGGATGTATCCTGTTAAGCAATAACAGTGTCTCAAAATTTAAGAAGCTGTTGTGCTTTGTGCTCATTTTTTCCCAGAAACCACCATTGACAGAAGCAAAGTTCTGCTGTCTTTAAATAGATACTCATTTTTCTCTTTCCGTGGCTAGACCTCGTCCAGTATTTTGAAAACTATTTTTAGTGTTTGTAGGAGGAGTGTGCTACAATCATTCATCCTCTTGCCTCTGTCAGTTGTTAAACGTGCAAGTCAGGGGAACTCTGATGCCACCATGCTTCTCAGAGGGTTTGTTTATGCCTTAGGGTTTGTATACATGTGGGCTTCATCACATGTTTGCAAGGGATAAATATTTCCTGCATCCTTACTCACAAAGAGCTTTTTTGCGTATAGTCATTTGTGACAGCTCCTGAGAATATGTGGGAGGGTGGGGGGAGAAGATATGCCTCTTCAGCCTAATTATACTTTAAGTTTCTGTTTTGATGTATTTTTAATCTTGTTATTGGTTGATGTAGATTAGTGGTTTTGATGCAGTATGTCTTCAAAGATATTTCACAGGTTAATACAGAAGTTGAACAGCTGATTGCAGTGAGTTGCTGCTGGTGCATAGGAATCGGTTCAGATATCTTAAACTTCTGTGTTAGAATGAGAGACACTGATCAATATAGATAAAGTAAGCAACTAAACATAAAATACTATCTTATAAAACACAACTGGGCCTTAAAGTGAAACTCAGGATTTAGTAGCTTGTTTAAGGATTCTTGTTTGGCAAATATAGTAGTTTGAAAATGAGCTATAAACTTCTTGCTGTGGAGTCTGGAGTAGCATTTAAGCCAAAAAACTGCTGAAAGAATACAGTAGAAACTGGAAATTAAGTGGAGGGCAACATCTGGGGTCTTACTAGTTTAGTGATAGTCAGCTTCAGACTAGTTAGCAGGGATCTACTTAGTGGGGAGGACTTACAGACCCTAACAGATGTGAATTTTTCTGAGAGAAAGGCAGGTCGTTTAGACCCATTTTACAGGAGGGCAAAGACTCAGATGTTCAGAGATTTGTCGGGATTGACACAGGCAGGGTAAATGTAAGACTACAGAAGCTTTCCTTGGTAGTGGGAAGCTCAGACCCCTCTGTGCCCATATGGTGAGAGAAACCCATATGGTTCGAAGACTCGAACAGACATTAACAGCTCTGGTGCAGCTTTTGGTAAGGTTTACACAGGTATACTTGCAACTGAAGTGAAAATGGATAAATTACGTCAGCAGCACTACCTGTATATGTGCACCTTTTTCTTAAATTGGTAATGTGAGTGTGCAGATCCTGACCACAGTGACATAAATTTGTAGGTGGTCCTGAAGTAGTGTCTGCTTACGAAATGATTTGAGCATCAGGGAGTCTTCCATTTGTGGGAGTCTGTGAAGCCTCCGGCGTGGTTACATTAAGTTTTCAATGAGATTATTCTGGTGAACTTTTGATCTGTAAAATAAAATTACAACATGCAAAGTAGCACATCTGGGGTTTTGATACTTTGAGGAATTTTTACTTCTTGAAATGAAGCTTCTAGCTGCTGCCAGGTGAAAGGAAGTTGCATTCCTTGCATACCCCCTGCGTGCTTCCTCACGTGCACACGCTGATTCTACCCCATGCTTCACATTGATTCCCACAGGAGTAATTTTAAAAGTGTGTGCTTCTGCAAAATGTACAGTAATCCTACTTTTGTAAGTAATCTTTAAATTCCACGCTAGTGTTCTTTGCCAAAGGATTGTTTGTGTGGGGTGAAAGAAGCGAAATGTTTTAAAATCCGTGGAGCATTCTCTGAGTTCTAATATCCTGAGGTCGTAATGATATCACTGAGCTTACCCTTATTAGCTCTGATATTTGTTTACTACAGGTTTGTGTAAGGTAAATTTTAAGAAGGCAACTAGTTTGCCTTTTTATATCAACATTTATACAAGTTTTCTTTGTGCTAAGTTCCTATGTTACAGTATTTAGAATACTTAGTTATAAAAAGCTACCTCTTATTTTAAAAGAACCTGTAAAACTTGAAGCAGTTGTGAAATTTGCATTTATCTGGAAGAAAGTCATTTATCTCCAAGAACTGAATGGCATCACTGTAGTACAGGGTCGCAGGGGTTAACTTCTCGTGCTTACACATGAAAATTGGTATGCAAGTGGGAAGTTGAATGAGTGGTGGGAGGCTTTTATCCTTTCTCCCCAAAACAGTTTGGCAGAGCTTGTATGAGAGCCACTGTAGTTCTGTTGAGGAACAGTGGGCTTCTGTTGCATTTGTGTTAAATGCAACCTCTGTAGTATTTTTAACAGGGAGTAGATTCCTTGTTCATGCATGTTTCTGAAGAAAAACGATGTGCAGATGAATAAAAGTGGTAGGCTGATGCTACATCACATATCTGCTAGCCAGGCTGGTGGGGAAACGAGCAGCATTGTTAGCTGGGCACACAAACTGGCATTTCTGCAAAATGTTACTCAGTCGGGGCTTTTTTTAAATAGCCTGAACAGTGTTGGGGCACTGAGCTGGAAGGGGCCAAAACTGGTATGGCGAAGGATGAGATTGAGAAAGCGTGCAGCAAATATAAATCTACACTGCCAAGCAGTGGGTACCTGTCTGTGTTGGCATCGTGTTGGAAACATTTGTGTACTTCACCGGGAACTGGTTTGTAGTGGAGACAGAAGAGGAGAAGGAAGGATTTACAAGTAAAGAGAGGATCTCTGCGCTAATGCACTTACATTAAGTTTAGGAAGGCTCCTCAGAGGAGGAAAACAACAAAACTCAAAGTACTGTGGCTGTGGTTTTCAAAACTGAAGATTCCCAAATTCTCAGGCTATAAATGCACAGGAGTGAGTTGCAGGCAAAGTACTGAGCTTGCCTTCACCAGCAGCAAGTGAAATTCTCCATCTCGGCCTCTCAAACTCAGTTTCTCAAACTGTCTCAATCTCAGTGTCTCAAACCAGCCTCCAAGTGTCTTGGTTTCCTGGCTGCAATAGGAAGCATGGTGCTAATTTCCATTACAAAGATGCCATGAGAGAGATGAATCTATTAATATTTATTGGACGTGTAATGTGACAATGATGGGGCTTGTGTTATGCTCTAAAATGAAAGATTTGCAGAACTTTCTGCATATGTTTTTGCAATGTTGTGATACATGGTCAATTTGGTAATGAAGTGGAGGCCTCAGTTAACCTGACTTCTGCAGCTCTGATGCATACGGGTCCTGCAAAAGTATGCTGTAGTACAGTTTGCCTTTACCTAGCAATTTCATGGTTCTCAGTCTGCTGAAACTGAAGGCACATGCTAAACTCTTCATCTCTGAGGAAACTACTTTAACAGGGGAATTTTCAGTGGTGTGTATAAGGGCTGTTTCAACTGTTTACTCTTCCCACATTCAATTTTTTAGTACTTTCCCATTCATTTTATATCTCCACATATTAAGTAATAATTAAAAAAAAAATGCAAACTTGTTCTCTGCAATGTTTTATTTCTCGTTATGTTTTTACTGGAGACTTATTCCATCAGCAGCAATAACTTCACCTCCTTCCTTATAAATCTGTGAGCTGTGGGACAGATCGATGGGGATCTACTACATGACTTGTAAGCAGGAAGATTACAGAACACTTTATTTTTCTGTTTTGTTGCAGAAAATACTAAACAGTCTCTCTGGACAGAAGAGCTTAGTATGGTGAATATACAAGTAGAGAGGAGAAGGAGGAGGAGGGGATGGGGGAGAGAGAAATACTCCTGCCCAGACAACCTTTGAGTTTCTCTGATGAACCAGAAGGGTGTTTGATTCAGGTTTTGTTGTTGTTGTTTTTGTTGGTGGTTGTTTTTGTTTTGTTTTGGTTTTTTTCTCTCTCTTGTTCATCTTCCTTCCTTAAGGGAGCGGGCATTGAGGACTTTTCTCCCCTTTCATTTTGTGTTGCTTTAGGCTTTCACTCCATTTTCATCATGACTGCCGTTTTTTGAGAACTGGCCCAGAGCACAGTAGACCATGGTGGTATTTTCATGATATTCTGTACCACCGTATCACCACTGGTACAGTACCTATCATAGGGCTAAAAAGCCTGATGTGGAGACAAATTGACTAGGGGACAATTACACGTGTACCTAAGAGACAGTTCTTCTATGGCTAGGTTAGGCAAACAAGTTCTCCCCTCTTGTTGTGCGAAATATTTGCTTACATGCCCATAGTGCTGCACAAGCCTGAGTTTCTGTAAGTCTGTAGCCTTTTCTGGACAGTGAAAGAAACTCATTTCAGATGAAGTAATGAAGATTTAAGTTACAACTCAAGTCTTCCAGACTGTTTAGAGGTTTAATAGTCTGAATATTTTAAACTGCTGGCTGTTTGTGAGTCTAATTTTTGTAGGTATTTTCAGAAGACAATATTTTAATTTACAAAAAGACGGAAGATAAATTGAGGCTATCAGCTAATGTATGGACTTGTTGTAGCCCTTGTGTCTTAACCAGAGCCAAAAAGAAGAGTGTGGTAAGAAACTTGGTAGTGCATATGGTTGTAGCACTACAAAAAAATCAAAACTAACAAGTATATGAGCGTGTGTATGTGCATCCGTGCAAATAATTGTTTATGGCCAGTAATGGATGTGTCTTGTTTTCGGATAGAGGTAGTTTTGTTAGGTCTTGAGGCAGAAGCCTGCATTTTTGTAACAGGAGACCCTAGGTGGCCATGATCCATGCTGTTCCTGCATGCCCAATGGCCATGGAGTGCAGAATAGCTGACTGCTCAAAGTCCTGGGCAGAAGGTGATCTACTTACTTACTTTGTCTCTTTATTTTTCATCGCAGAAGCATGTTTTTGATGTTCATTCTAGTCAGCTGCCCCTGCCCACATCTCAGTGTTGGGCTTTTATGCTGCTAACCCACCAGTGCAGTGCAGGGACAGAGGCTGTGGAGTAGCTCCTGGCTGGCTGTAGGGAGCTGAGCCTCGTCCCGCACCTGGGTAGGGCTCCCCTGGTCCCTTTGAGTACAGCCGGTTGTCATAAGGTCAAGCTTTTTCACTCCTGTACCTGTTAAAGGAGAAATACAGTGTTAGAGGGAGAATGTTTATTATTTCTCCTGCTTTCTCTCAGATTTCTCCCATCTTGCAGCTTTCCTAGGTTTCAGAGCCCATGTTTTATTCAGCTTTAGGCATGTGCTGACCAAGAAGAAGCGTTGGATTTAGGCATCACCATGTGAGGTGCAAAAGCAGCCAGGCTTAAAAGCTAAGAGGAGATTTGTTTAGGTAAATATAAAACCAAAATCTAGAGAATGGCATGGGGCATGAAGTGTGATCACACGTTAGCACTTTTCAGTGCTGATAATCACTTTTTTTTGGCTCTAACCCATTTCTTACTGAAATAATTTCCACCTGATTTCAAATGCAGTTGGGTTGAAGACTTTGAGAAATCATTCAAGACCTCCCATGTGCTTCTAGTGAGTTATGTAGAAAAGGTCAGATTTTTGATTTGAAACTGATGATCGCTGAAGAGCCTATTGCCTGCGGGATTCCCAAGCAGATTCTTCAGGAATGGAGCTTTATATTTTGTAGAGCCCTTCTGAAGCCAATATCATCTCCTGTTGGCTTCAGCATTTACTCCTCAAGGTAACTTTGGAAATTCAGGACCTAGTGATGTGCATGGGATTGAATGCTAGGCTTAATTTAACCCTTTGCTGGACGCGGGTGGAAAAGAAGAGTTAGATATTTAATTAGGAAGGAAGTATTTTTTGTTGCTCTCAAGAAAATGGCTCCTTTCTCTGAGAAACAAAATTGCCATTTCTTTGAGAAGGTAAGTAAAAGCCCTGAACTGAAAAGGTTGATCACTGTGGCAACTGTGGGAAGGTTGATCACTGTGGCAATTTAAGGGAAGGGTCACGATGAACTTCCTTTCCAGTACCCCCAGTTATGCATTTTGCTTTTTTATGTTCACTTTCAATATTTATTCAATATGAGTTTTTTTTAAATTTGAAAAATACCTTGGATTAATTTTACTTGTATAGTTTAGCATCCTATTCTTTAGACCTTATTTCCAAAGTTTTGATTGATGGCTTCCCCTCAGTACTGATGTGATCTATAAAAATGGTTAGAACTGTCAGTACATATGAAAGGAACAAGAATTTCTGATCTACTCTTGTAAATGTATATTGTAATTAGATTTCCCTGTGTTTTTGTAAGTATAAGTGCTGTCAAGTCATCAGTGTTCAGTGCCAGTGTTCAGTAACAATAGAGCATGAAAATGTGGAAAAGGGCCATGCTGGCAGCAGTGCTGTCCATTACAAGTTTTCTCTAAAACAGCAGAGAAGAAAACCTTACTGTTACAGTTCAGCAAACACGGGAAGAATGTGCTTGATGTTAGTAGCAGACTCAGTTCTCTTGCCTGTCCGTAATGGTCATTTCTGCTATAAAACGTAGACCGTGATCCAAGTAAAATTCTAGTATCTGCTGTATGTGTGTGTGGTTTTTTATTTGATTGGTGATTTGCGTTAGTTGTAATTTTCCTGGCACCTTTTTCATATCAAGATCCGATTTTTGTTGGGTTTTGTTAGTGTTTTTTTGTTGTTGCTGTTGTTGCTTGGTTTTTAAAGGTATTTACAAGCGCCAGGTCTCCAGTGAAAGAAATGGGGATCTGCTCTTGAGATCAGAGCGAGGTCTGTAATTGCCATGAGCCGTGGAGCATATGTTGTTCCGCGTTAGCTCTTTGTGCAATGACACGCAGAGGAGAACTGAGGAAGAAACAGTGGTAAGTGGATCCACAGGGCAGTTCCCATTAGCAGCAGTGCACAGGAGGCATGGCTGCAGCAGGGGCCAGAGTGTTACTTTGAGCTGGAAAAACGTTTCATTTCCTCGTTCACTACATAAATCATACATGCAAAACCCATTTGCTTCATCTTTGTTTACCAGAGGAAAAGATTACTCTAAATGCTGGATTTTCTGTTAGGTGATTCTAAATGCTGGATTTTCGATTTCCATTATTTTATTTAAATAACTTTATTTTTTTGCCTTTAAGCAACAATTGTTCAATAAATACTCAGTGATAAATTAGTTAAATTTATTAAAGTGCCAACTACAAAGAGCTTTTTTCCCCTTTTTAAATTTTTAAATAAAGAAAGTCAGTATCAAGTTCCTGTAGGTTGAGGCTTTTTTAGAATGTGCACTTTCTCATTTGAAGTGTCTTTGGTAGCATTAGGTGTGTTAAAACATAAAGGGGAAAGACTGGCATTTCCTAGAAATAAAGATCAAAGAGCATAAGGATTGTGCAAAATAGAGATCAGTTGTGTTACTCAGTTTCCTGGGGAATTTCAAAGAAAATTTCAAGCCCTGCTACTTTTAAAATATTTAAAAGATTTACACAACTTATTGGTCAGCTTACTTTTGAACTAATGAACATAAAAGCAGAACTAATTAATTAGCTTTTTCATCTCTAGAAAACTTTAAAATTAATCATAATTAATGAAATTAGTACACAGATGTCTTTGGTTTACATGAAAGGAGAGTGAAGAACTGAGGCTACAGCTTTCTGTTTCATTGCATAATTTACTCAATCCATTTGCCTTGAAGATGTCATTCCTCTTGTTCTTCTGGTTCAAGTTCATACCTTCGCTGAACAACGCTCTGATGTACTTTCCCATGACTGCACCAATTGGTACTGGGAACAAACCTAATTCTTCTAGCTTCCCTTTGGGAATACAGTAAACTTTTCAAAGGCTCCTGCTTCAAGAAGGTTGAAGGGAGCCAGCAATCTCGAGTCCGTAGCTGTTTCATCCTTGGTGGTTCCTGGGTGTATCTTGGGATGCTATGAGTGCTGCACCTTCGCACTAGTGCATTGTAACGCTCCTCTCAGCCGCTGGTTAGCTGCTGGTAAAAAGCTGTATGCATTTGCCCTGTCTCTTTCAAGTGGATGCCTCTGGGGTACTGCTGAGTCTTGTGACTGCTGACAGTTTTTCTGGTTTTCCCTGCCCTGCGCCGAGGATGTGCAAGTGGACAGGGTAGTCTAAGCCCACATCTTCCCCTCTGCAAATCTGTGCCTGGTCCTCCCTGTGCTTCTCCTGACAACACGTGGTGTGTGTGTGTGGTGTTACTGTGATACTTGCACGTACTTCAGACCTTCAGAAGTCTGTGTGATGTGTGGTGCTGCATCTCACAATGTTAACACACACAAAACAGAAAAAATGTAAGTGGAGGGTAAAGAAAATAGGTAAGTGTGTTAATGCAAAGTGAAACCCAGGAAAGGGTGACCCTGGCTTGCTCATGTTACATACACCTTAAATTTTATTGAGACCAAGGCAAGAGAACTTAAGTGCTGAACTCTTTATTGCACATTAGGAGTTGTGTACAAGTTTGAGCTCCATAAATTAGCGTGAAGAGGTCCTTCTGTCATGTGCAAATAGCAGCTTGCATTGTAGGCTGAGATGCTAGCCTGAGATGGCAAAATGCTCTGTGGTACGCGCTTCTTTTTCTCTCCCCCTCCCCCAGCTGTTAACTTATTCAGCCTTCATCGCATGTGAAGTTAGTGGGGCATTTGACCCTTGCAGAATTAAGCGCTGAATTTTTAAAAATAAAACCAGTAAGATTTGCTGAGTGAGGTCAGGGATGTGTAATACATAACTTAAAAATATGGTCTTTTGCAGGACGGGTCCCCTAAAATTAGCCTTTGAGCTGGTATTTTTAAAATGCAGTTTGAAAATACATTGAACTATATTATTTACTCAGTTAGAAGGGTTTAATAAACTTCTCAAAATTCTTCTCACACATGTGGTTTTGAAAGCAATGAAAAATTTGTCATGGTGGCCCGAAGGTCTGTGTCACTAGCCCAGAAGCTGGCATTGCTGAGCAGTATGTTGTTTTACGCTGATTCTGCTGCCACTGTCACTGTTAACGTGCTTTATGCATGCAACACCCTGAAGTGAGTTTGTATTGAGTGTTTGAAGGCTATCCTTGCTTTCCACCATCTCACTGGTAAAGCTGGGGTAGAGCCAGCCTCAATAAACTCCGTGAAGACAAAGCTGAGTCCGTTGCTGATTGCATCCTGTCGTGCCCTCGTAATCTTTCCCGCCTCTGTTATCTGGAATGGTTCTGCTTTCCTCTGCCCAGTACCATAGCATCCCGGCAGTGGAGTCATCTGCGTGTCCTGGCAATATGTATGTCCATATTTCCTTTCTGTGATTTTTAGGATATGTTGGACTGTGACTGATGGTCAGAATAAGACCTTGAATTTTCTGTGATCTTCTCTGAGAAGCCAATATAGGCAAGAAAGTTTGCACTTTGCCTTTTTACTTGCTGTGTGGTGCTTTGGGCAGGCGTGGGGTTAGGGTTTTTCTTAGTTTAGGACGTGTGTGGGAAAGAGCTAGTGTGCTTCCATAGTTATGTTTCTGAGGGCAGACATGGCACTCTGGCACTCAGTGCTGCTGCTCTTGGGTGTTTTATCCTCTTCATGAGTAAATAAATTTGCTCTTGAAAAGAAAACAAATATGTAACTATTACTGAAATGTTTTCCGTGAATGTGCTAGGCAATCGTGAGATGGTCTTCTAAGTAGACAGATTTCCTGGTCCACCCTTAGTGCAGCTCCTGTCCAGAGGAGTTAGGTTGTGTAATACCTATGGTTTTTCTGGATCGCCAGGAGACAACCATAACACCCGTCTGCAGAAAGGCTGATTTGTTGTTTGGGCTAGTCTGGAGCAAGTCTGTCTTCTTGACTGGAATATTGGCGTTAACTGGATGGAATGGATGGATGATTAGATTATCAAGCTGCATAATGCAACTAAGATCCCAGAGGTTTTTGTTGCTGTCTTTTAGGGTGTTCAGTGCTAGAAGAACATAGCAGAAGAGGGTGTGGAAGTCCATTGATCCTCACTATACCAAAATAGGCATCAAAACATGAGGAAGTGGAATACAGCTTTTTTTTTTTTTTTGCATATGAATTAAAAAAATGATAGGAAAACAAATGGTGAGGTAGAAAACTGTCAAAACATAATTCATTAAATCTAGGCCATTTGTCACTAAGCTTTTTTATTACCAAGCTCTAAAAGTTATGAAATGGAAAAGATTATCAGGTGTTTATCATAGATTATCAGAATAAAGGCTATTTATACCCTTGGTATAGCATTCCGACAGGCGATATTTTTCTGTATTGTCTTGCTGCTGCAGTTGAAAGCAGTGTTGATAGTCATAGCAGAACAACTTTTTTTGAGTTTATGTTCTATTGTTTGAAAGCATTAAGTCATCTGATTAAAATGTGGCATACTCATTGCTACATCAGATATAATGCTGTAATAAACGTAGTCATTTTTTCATTTAAAAATTGAAATCTGTGATGCGAATGACCTCTAGATGTTTGCTTTTTCACAGTCTAGGCAGAAGAGTATTGCAGAAACTGAGAACCCACACATATTTTTCCCCCTGATGTAAGGTAGCGTTAGAAAGTTGTGCCACTGTGAGTTGGGAACCGTGATTGTTACACAGCCAGGGGTGACATCTGGTCCGCTGTGATTTTGGGGGCGGGAGTGCACATTTTTGTCCCAGGGCATGCTGCCTGCCTGCCTTCTGTTTCACTTAATCTGTCATGAACTTACTGGAAATGGTTGTTTCCAGTGCTCGTGCAAAAGGAATGTCCAAGAGGGAGCCCCATCCCTGGAGGTGTTCAAGGCCAGGCTGGATGGGGCTTTGAGCAACCTGATCTAGTGGGAGGTGTCCCTGCCCATGGCAGGGGTGTTGGAACGAGATGATCTTCAAGATCCCTTCCAACCTAAACCATTCTATGATTCTGTGATACCCCTTGTTCTTTCCTTGGTGCTAGCTCTGCATCAGCTGTTGAAGGGCAGGGCAGTGAGCACCAGTGCAGGAAAATGGCAAAGCTTTGGGAGCTTTGGTGCAACTGTGCCTTTTGTTGCTTGAGGTCCGTGGTGTGTGTGCAGTCTGCACGAGTCAGAGTGGAGGTGCTTTTGGGGATGGGGAGAGTGCCTGAAATGCAGGGGGGACAAGATCTGCACTTGAGCAAGAGGCTGAACACTAACTGGACTCAGCAGACCTGTCCTCGCATCAAATAATGCCTTTGCCCCCACGATTACAAGAAAGTGCAAGCTTCTAACTCCCACCTAAAATGATGTGTACAGCAAGTTAACTGCATTCAGCATAAATCTATCATATCTGTAGTAGCAATGGCTGATAGATCAAAAATGCTGAACATCATCATGCATTCAGCTCATAAAATGCACTTCCTTTTCTAGCTCATAATGCATCTGTGATGCATGACACTCATACACACACCATACTTTTTTATTCATATATGTCTATACACCCCCCCCTACGCATACACACCTTGTATATAAACATATAAGAACAACTATCAGATGTTTGAATGCTTTGTTGTTCCTTTCATACTTTTTGGAGGAAGGATATCATCTAAACTTCGCAGCTGTTCAAAATATCAGAAGCTGTTGGGATGGTGAAGTTTTACATCATTTTAAAGGATGATGCTGAAAAACAAGGTAGATGTTTGAAATAAATTCTTGTGTACGTATGTTGTAAGACTGTACTTTGGTTGGTCTGTACAAAGTTTCGTCCAATATGGTGCTGCAAGTTGGCTGCTTGTATCTCTTTTCGGGACTCAGTAAAATAAGGATAAGACTATATTTTAAATTTTTTTGGGGAAAACTGTGCTTAAAGCTTTGGAATGTGTTCTGGTTTGTGTGAAAGTGAATATTATTAAATATGACAGCATATATATTTTTTAAAAATAACAGGTTTTGAATGCTGTCAAATAGATCATGGTCCTTCATTAAATCCATTTGATCAAAGGAGATTGTTCTAGATAGATGGCTCTTTTTTTTAGTATTTTTATTTTAGTAACAATGTTCATAGGGAGTTATGGTTCTCCATGGTGCTATGCTGACAGTTTAACTGAATCATGATTTTGTCCAAGTTTGTTTTGTAAAGCTTGTAATGCAGTAAAATAAACCAGCAACAGAATCTGCAGATTTTCAACTTCTTTTTTTTTTTTTCTTTTTTTTTTAAAAAAGCTTTAAATCAAGATTGACTACCTTGGCTGAAGACACGCTGTGGAAAAAAATGAAATTATTGAGCTTGACAAAAGATAAAGCTGGCTACTATGAGACGTAAATAGGATAAAATTGTATATTCCAAATTATACAGCCAGCCAAATGATCTAATGGCCTTCTCTAATTTTAGAAACTTTTAGTCCTTTTTCGTGACATCTTTTTTATATGTTTCTATACAAAGTGTGTATGTGTAGGTGTGTGTATAGACACATATGAATAAAAAAGTATGGTGTGTGTATGAGTGTCATGCATCACAGATGCATTATGAGCTAGAAAAGGAAGTGCATTTTATGAGCTGAATGCATGATGATGTTCAGCATTTTTGATCTATCAGCCATTGCTATTACAGGATCTTAATATTTCAAGACTAATATCTGCTGCTGTCAAAGATGGTTGTGTATAAGCACGTACTTCAGGGACTCAGGGACTACCTTTTTAAATAGGTAGTCCTATGTAGAAATAAATATTGGCATTAATTATTGAAACACCCCTGTGTTTCAATTTAACTATTTAATTAAGTTTCGATTTTAAAAAAGTTTCAAACCACACTGTGAAGCTGTGTCCTTCAGTCATTCATTGCTTCTGACGGTTATGCACTGCTAACCACTTATGCCTTCTTTCATGCCTTGCCTGTCACTCCCTGAACTTCACAGTCAAATGCTCAGAGCTTGCAAACTGACCTTCATTTACTTCTGGGTTTCTGTTTTCTGTTGAGAGATGGTGGCAAAGACAAAGCTTCAGAGCGTATCGGCGGTTGGGTGTATCGATGTGCTTTTCCCACCCTTGTGGACTGCGGCTGGCCACCCACCGTTGCATGGCAAAGAGGAAGATGGGCAGGACTGGGAAGGGGTTAGAGAAGACCAGGCGGTGGGACAGGGCAGCACAAGAGCCGGGTGTCGCTCCCACACTAAGGTTTAAATGCCTTGGGAGAAAGGGGATCTTCCACCTTATCTAGAAGAATACTTCCCGGTTTACTGGGTCTCATGTGTCTTTGATATATTTATGCTTAACTCTGGTACTTTATCATCTGAGTTGGGAGGCCAGTCCTTTCCCTAAGGCTCTTTGGAGTTGGGTAGGTTTGGGTTGCCAACAGCAGTTCTTTTTGCTCCACTGTTTCAGGCAGAAACAGAAATCAAAAAAAGTTGCCTTGTGCTGTAAGACAAAGGTACCTTTTCTTCTTTGGTGTCATCTGCTCATTTATGTAACTTCTCCAGTTTTGAAGAAGAGGATCATTATAAAATAATTGCATCCTGAGGTTTCGCAGTCAGTTTTGGCACAGCAGGTATGAAGCTGTCAGGGCTTTGCTCGTTATAATCTGCATGTCAGCCTTGTGCTGGTTCTAGCTCTTTCTTAATACTTTTTAAGAGGTTGTTTTTGGTTTTGGTTTTTTTTTTTTTTCACATAAGCCTGTAGCAGCCATAGATGATCTCCATGAAGAGAAGGGACAATGTAGCCTTACTCTGCTCCCAAATTAGGAGAGGTTCAGCACAGATCTTTCAACACTCCGAGGGGAGGGAAAGAAACCCTACTTAAGTTTTTATCTTGAAGTAATATTCAAAGCTGTTCACTCCTTTGTCAAGTTGCTCAGTTTTCATCCAGACGTTTGCTGTGGCTCTGCTTTTACTCTAAATGTGACGGGAATGTAAAGGGAGACCCTTCTGATACAACTGGTGACCTAGGAACCAGCTGTACAATATATTTATGAATGTTACTGTATATTATAATTTTTGACAGGTCTCCCCCCACCCCCTTAACCACCTGTATGTGAGCAGGGCTTTATTTCAAAAAATTTGCTTTGGTGCTTGAACACCTGTGAGCGAGGCACTTTTACTTTTTTTTTTTTTTTTTTAATTTTCCCTGTTAGAATTTGACTTCTCAGAAGAGACTTGCTTGGGAGAACTATGTGCCTCTAAATTGTGTACAGAATGTAGTTTTTCACTGTGTGGCCTTCTTACCCACCACTGCACATAGTGAAATGAATACCGTTCGGTATCTTCCTCTGGTCTTTTACTGTTTTAATGAGTTTTGCGTTCAATTGCAAAAGGCAGTGTGGATAGCTGAGGGAAACTGGTCAATGTGCATAAACATCCTCCACATCATATGCAATAAACTGAGTGACTTTACAGTGCTTTTCTTAAAAGCCAAGTACTGTGGAATATGTCAGACAACTCCCAATGTTGAAACATATATTCTGAAGTCTTTTTTTTTTTTTTTCTTCAATTTCAGCAAAGAGCTAAAATGTTATAAATACCAAAGGCGGCAAATTGTGTCTTGAATAGATCTATACAGTGTTTCTGAGAGGTCAGGGTTTGCACTGGGAAAAGTCAGTTGTCATTTGGTATGCAATTCAGGGCTTTGCTTTCCGGTTACTAGGTGTAAGACATGTTTGCAGTGTCCTAGGATATATCTCGGGGGTGGGGGTCTCAAAAAAGACATGAGAGTAACTGCTGCAGAGAAGAATCAAGTGCGTGGAGTTCCCGACTTAGTGAAAAAGGGTGCGTATTAATAGCATGTCAATATGTACCGTGACTCAAAGATGCAGAAAACAGACCAATTACTGAAACAGTAAAAAGCTAGGTCAGTTTGCCTTTGATCTCTGCTGAGTGCGTGGGAACAGGAACAGGACAGAAAGATGAAGATGAATCTGACAGAGTAAGGGAGAAAAGTGCAATGTAGTAAGGGAGAAAAAATTCATTTGTTATGAGGCCCCTGAAATTTATTGCTTTGTTATCTTCTTTTTTGCACCTGTGGTTAATGGAACAAGCCTGTGGAACCCTCAGTTTGGATTTTTGCCAGCCATTATTTAAAATGTGTTATGCCTTTTGTGGTGATACTTAAAAGGAACTAAAAAAGAATTCTAGTTTTAAATCTGAATTATATTTAATTGTTCTTGGACGAGTAAAAAAATACTTATGATAGTTGTAATTTTGTGAGGTGATGGTTTCAAATGCAAGGGGAGTTCTCGCTGTGCTATCAAGTAGAGGTCTTATTTTAGGTAGTGCTAATGAGGCAGTTTGTGTGGCTTTCAAGGACAGAATGACCTCCAGAAAGAGAGAAAGAAAGAAAAAAATCAATCCAGCTCCTACTACTACTACAAAAATTGCGAACTGGAAACTTTTCTCTGGCATAGAGACGGAAGATTGTATGACACAGAGAGTGAGTTCCTCTTCTGATGCCAATAGCTTTTATTAAATACCATTGGGATGCATTGGTGTAGGCACTATGGCCAAGGAATGCTTCTGTAGGAATTCTTTCTCCAGTGTTTTCAATCAACCATAAATTTGCTTTTCTGAAGATTGGATGTCTAATCTCACAAATTTAATGTTGTTTGTTTTCCTTATCAGCAAGTATTTAACAGCTGGGATTATTACAAGGTGGGGGGGGTTGGGGGTGGGGAATTGTTGATGAAAGGTTCTTTTCTGTGTAATTATTTCTGTCAGGAAAATATATTTATGCAGGTGTGTCTGTAAAGTGCTAGTTGAGCAGTTGGGAAATAGTTTTTCATGGCCAAATTATTCTTTCAGTTTGCCCAAAGAGAGTAAAGGAATAAAAAAACCCACTTCGGTGAGTGGGAAGTGACCCAACGTGATCCTTGAAGCTACAAAATTTCTGCAGTCAAAACACATGGGAAATGTGAGAGAGCATAGTGCAATATTAATAAAGACCAAATAGTCTTCTCAGAAAGGAGTACTTACCTTGGGCAGGTGAGCAAGATAAGTATTTGAAAGAAAAAGTGTGTTGATGGACTCTATGATAGTAAAAGGTGGGAGACCTTCCTGGGCATCCTCACCCTCTTGCAATCCATAAAAACCTTCTTGGATATCCTCAGAAGGTATTATGACAAGTGTCCTCGGAGGCATTAATGATATTATTTTATGGTATGACTGTTGGAAAGTTGAAGTGCATAGCATGGTGAGTTAGCTCAGTTAGCCAAAAGTTTTCGTCTAGGCCCTTATCACATCAGATTAGCGTATGAGTTATACTTTCAGGCTGGTTCACTGAGAGCTGTTGACTTCATCGTGGTGGTTGAGGGTCTTGTCTGTCAGGAGACGTTACCTGTGATTTGCAGCACTCGTAGAGATTCAGGATGCTTCAGAGTTGGCATTGCCAGGCCTCTGGCTACACAGCTGGGCTTATGATTCTGGAGTAATCCACATGACGATGGATAAAATTCCCATAATATCTAGTCGTATATTCTGTTATTTATGTAAGCTCTTAGCCTTGTGCGTCACTCTAATAGCCTTTCAAATGGGCATTAATTCAGCACTTAGGAAATCTCTCCCTCTGGGGATTACATTCCATGATCTTCCTTTTCTTTCTCCTCCCCTCCCACCCAGTGCGTGTGCACCCCCAGGTCGTGGTTGCAAGCATTCGTGCTGTATTTCCCCGAGAGAGGAGAGGAAGAATGGGGGGTAACTCCAAGCTGGGGGGTGGTGAGGAAGACCTGCTGAGGTGCCATTACTGGTGCTTAAGAGGGCACCAAATGCCCTACGGCAACAGCAGCCCCCCTGCTCTATTCATCTCGTCTTCCAACTCATCCTACTCCGCTGTGGGCGTACTTTCCCTCTTGCTGTGGAACAGCAGTGTGGCTGTCCCTCACTGGGGTTCAGGGCATTCGACTGACCACTGAAATGTAGCTGTGAAGGGTCATTCCTGCCTCTCACCAGCTGGTTGTTCTTCTGTGAGCAGCGTAGCTAAGCTGTGCTGCACACTGTGCCGACTCCGTCTTCTGCCTGTGCTCAGGGAAGCGTCTTGTTTGGCCAGAAGTATTTTTTGGTTGATTTTCTTTTTTAATATGCTTCCTTTTATTTTTTTTTTTTTTTTTTAAAATAGAAAAAGGGCACACAGTTGTGTATCTGTTAGAAAAGGCTTAGTTAAAGAATGGTACTTGGAGCAGAATATGGGGGAGGCCTCATTTTCTGGGTCTGCTGAAC
>NW_009649614.1:342476-350024 GCF_000708025.1 Charadrius vociferus
GCTGAACCCACCAAGAAGATTCAGTATTGCATGGGGCCAAGGGAGGATTGTTGACCTGTACTGGGGGACATACGGCAATTTTGTCAAAACCCTCATTTGGCTTTTAGGTTGCTTTGTAGGTGGGAACTGACAACTAACCCATTCTTGAAATCTCTCATTGGCTTTGCTGGATGTGGTATGGTGGTGTGTCCTAGCTGTATCTTCCAAGTTAGTTTTGATGTCGAGGATGCAAGAGTGAAAGCAGAGTTAGCTTTGCTGAACAATGCTGGGTATTGAATAAAATGATAGATTTGTTGACAGAAGCACTCAGTTCCTTTTAAGAAATCAATAGTGCCTCAGATAGCATCACGAATGCTGTGCTAATGGAAGCTGTTACCAGAAGTGAGCAGTTAATGCTGCAAGCCTTTTGTGAGGCCCTCACTTCAGGGACATAAAACCTAAATGGCCAAGCGTTGCCCGTGTGCAGAGGGACAGAAAATGATGATGAGCCCTGTAAATGAATATTGCATTTGTGGTTTCTTCAGTGCCTGCCTGCCTGGCTGATGGTGACTTTTGAGAACGGCAGTATGTGAACTATAAATATTTCTTTTCGTCATTTATAATTTACTCATGGGTCAGAGTAATTTACTTGCAGAATAGCACTAAGGTCGAGAGCAGATTGCATGAAAGCTGTTATCTCTGTTCACTCCTTCTGTCCAGGTTTTACTGTGTAGTAGAATATAATTTCAATTTTCCATATGATTTTGTATTTATGATAGTTTCCATTGCATGGGACTGGCACTGTGTAATTTTTTTATGGTGTAATAGTTTCTTTTTTCCCCTTCATCTTTTATCATTTGACCACTATCATCCTACAGGAACCTCTAATTCAAGAGAGGGCAAAAATATGCTGTTGTGTGGACAAAACCATCCATCTGTTGCAAGTGAATAGGGCAAAACTAAAGAAAAATGAGTAACCTCGAATAACTCTCTTCATTTCCCAACCAAGGAAGCACACAAGAGGAATAATCTTTGACAAATACATTTCCGACCTCACTATAGCAGATAGATATTTCGAGGTAAATTTTCAATGCTGTGTACATTTAGCCATGCAGCTTCATTTAAGATTAATAGAGCTTCCACAGCTGCATTCACACATACAGCCTTGAAATTGCTCTCCACTTACTTCTTTTCTTCTTAGCATAGACATGTTTCTCCTTTTTTCTTTACTTTCTCCTTTATCTTTGAGATGTATTTGTATATTTGTTGCCCAAATGGAGCAGAAGGAAGAGGTTGGTTTGTGTGTGGGATTTTTTTTCTTAATTTACTTCTATTAATTAATATGTAGCACCTGGGGCTCAATTGATAATTAAGGGCTCAGAAATTTGAGTTTAAAGACTGATATCTTTGTAAAAATTATGTTCTTCAAGACCCATTCCAGGTTAGCAAATAAGTTGTAAAACCAGAGGAGTATGGCTAGTTTGTGTCTCAGGCATCAAGCGTTCTTGTGGGCAAAGGTTATCACTACTGGCTGCTAAATTCCCTATGGAATAAAATGGGCATTAGTTCTCTAATGCTTTCACTCATGTACTCATGTACATTTTTTTTCCCCTGAAAGTCTTCCCTGCTTCAAATGAGAGCAAAAAATAGGATGGTAATTCAAATCTGGAGTTTTACTTCTGTTTGTTTTGAGTGAGTTGGTGTTCTGGCATCACTGTGCATTTCTACTGCATACATCTCTGGGAAGCTCTGTGCTGAAATTATGTTGTGAAAACATTGCAACTAAGGGAACTGTGTTCTGGTTGCTTGTCTTATTAGGGGGCTTATCAGGAAGAGATGCATCTTTCACGAGTTTCATTCAGGAAGCCAGTAGATAAATAAAAGCAAGTACAGTTCTTCCCCCAGTACACTTTCATTCCGTAAGGTGTTGTTTCTGCTTTACGCATTACTGTGTTGGGTTGTCACTCTCCTCCCTAGAGGATTTTCCCATATATCCCTCCATTCTTCCCATTTCTTGAGCCTGTGTTTTGTCAGTCTGCTTTACCTGGATGGCATTTGTAAGTGGATGGCATTGGGGCTGCATTTCCAACAATGTAGTAGGGTACCACTTTTTCCCTTCAGTTAAACAAAGATAATGAAAACTTTGCTATGGAGAGCACATCCTTTGATTTATTTCTGCTGGATTGAATGAGTGATGGAGTTGCTTAGAAAGATCTGGACATATGCAGATAAAACCTTTTTACAAAAGGTAATTGCATAACATTGTGTAGTGAAAGAAGTGAGTTTATACATAACAAAATGTATTAAGAGACACAGATTAAAAAATCCATCCTCCCCTACATTCTAGAATTAGGCAATGTTGATACAAATTAAGGTTAGGTAATTGACTATACAGAACGAAGTATATAATTTGCAAGAGGTAATTAATACAAAATAATGTATAGAAGAGGACTCTTGCAATTAAGTAAATGCCAGCTGCTTTATTGCAATGACATTTTTTGTGTTTGTCATTAAAAATTATTAGCACTGATTTTTTCCCTTTTTTTCAGGTTTGTAGAAATACAATTAATTCCTCATTGTACAGACAAGAAAATTCTGTGATAAATACTTTGCTTCTAAAATAACATCTGCAAGTTTCAAGTTGGGTTTTTATCAGAAAAACTATGTTGTTTTTTTTTTATTTTGAAACTTTAACAGCAACAAAAAAGTAAATTACAGCTGACATTTCTTACAATTGTGAAAATTTTCCACTTAAATGCTGTGTAATAGAATTCCACTGTATTTTCAAGTAGTTTAAAATACTGGAGGGTGCTGATTATAAGCAGGAAGGAAATCCTTATAGCATTATAGTTGAGGAATTAAACAGGCATGTTTTTAATGGGTCTTTATATTTTGAAGGCATCGTGCAATGTCTAGTTTTTCTGAAATGTCTACAGAAGGATATTCCTATCGCTGTTTTCAAAGATGGAGCAAAAAAGGCAAAGAGGTTGTCTGTGTATCCGTCTCGTGCGTAGTTGCTGTCATTTGTAATCTCGGTGAACCCATAAATCCAAAGAGCCATAAGAAATTTGCCCAGGGCGTTGGAGGTTGTCAGGGTTAGGGCTGGCCCAACATTGCCAGCTTGGAGCTGAGCTCATTCCACCTCGCTGCCTTCAGTTGCTGCAGAATGAGGATTCTGTTCCCAATGTTGCTGTTCGGGTGGGACTTAAAAATTAATCTAGAAGATAGTAGAAATTTGGGCATGCCGGGTTGCCTTCCACCTTCGTGCCCTCAGTCATCCTCCCTGTTCAGCTCCAAAGGGTTGATATCAAATCAATGATTTGTAGGGGGACCTACAGGAGAGCTGGGGAAGGATTTTTTATGAGGGTGTTTAGTGACAGGACGAGGGGGAATGGCTTCAAATGGGAAGAGGGGAGATTTAGATTAGATATTAGGAAAAAAAATTTCACTGTGAGGGTGGTAAGACACTGGAGCAGGTTGCCCAGATAAGCTCCAAGGTTGCCCCATCCTTGGAGCTGTTTAAGACCAGGCTGGATGGGGCTTTGAGCAACCTGGTGTAGTGGGAGGTGTCCCTGCCCATGGCAGGGGGGTTGGAACTAAGTGATCTTTAAGTTCCCTTCCAACCTAAACCATTCTATGATTCTATGAAATCAGTCCCATTCCCATAGCATGTGCCTCAGTCCAACAATGATGCTTAGTGAACTTCTTTGCTGTGCCACTGGAAACAAATGCAAGTGTGAGGACAGCTGTCCCAAAACTGACATGAACAGAGAATTGCTCTCAGATGTCCTTTTACGGCCACACTTCTGTGTACAAGAGCAGGCTCCAGTCCTGAACTACAGAATAAACTGTCAATGAAATGGAAGATGTACGCCTGTTGGGATTCAGGGTATTTCTGTCATGAAAAGCCTAGAAGTGTGATCTCATCAATGGAGGAGGATGTCCGAAGAGGAGTCAGAAATGAGAGGTGGCAGTCGAGGAGGCATTTTAGCTCTGTAAATCTCTGTTGCTTTTTATAATTTTTGTCAAGTCTTGTTAACAGAACTACATTATTTCAGTTTTCAGTGGGTAAAACTGCTTTTTTAATTACGTTTTTACCTTAGAGGAACTTCTTGGGTTTGTCCATTTTTTCTGACCAGACATTATTCTTGCAATTGCCTGAGAACATGGACTTTCCATTTATTTAAACAGAAATACTGGTTTAATTGTGGTTTTAATTTACTTTTTTTTTTTTTTTTTGAGTGGATTTTCACTCAAGTAAGCACTTAAGTATGTGAGGAGCTTTACACAGAGGGTCACTGTTGGGAACTGTTTGCATGAGTAAAGACACTTGTGGGATGAGGATTGAAATTGCCCAGTACAAATAAACACTGTGTTTATGACTCTGCACTGCTTCTTAGTAGTGTCAGCGGCTTCCTGATGGAGATAAGCACAGCTGGCAGGACATCAGCAGTTAGATAACAGAGCAGAAGCGTTGTGTTTAATCTTCCTTGTGACGACATTCGGATAAGTAGACACAGAACTCTGCCGTGAAGCAGATGCAAACAGAGAAGACATTTCACTGAATGGAAGATCTTAAACTGCTATAAATGCTTTTCCTCTCACTTTCAGAGTTGTGAAAGTCACACGTGTTTTGTGTTCTCATTTTACGTCATCGGAGAAGGGTTAAATTGGCAGAACAAGGTATACTCTCCCTTGCTTTTTAAACTTGCACAAAGAAACTAGGAATAAAAAAAGAAAAGAAATCCTCAAAGCGAGCATGAGATTGGGATATTGTGTTAGACTGAAACTGCTCAAGAGCCACAGACATCTTTGTTTGGATTAGTTTCTGCATAACAGATGAGTTACCAAGGAATTGGGTTACTTACTCATAAATTTGCAGAGCTGCAGAAATGGAAGCCATAATAATAGTGTCTGATAGTGAAAATGAAGCATTTCTGCAGTGTCTTACTCGATTCCTAGAGGAACCTTCTTCTAAGGAAGAAACTCAGGTTGTCCTGTGAGTCCATCAATGAAAGTCTCTGTATCATTGTGTCTTCATGTTTTGTTGGAGTGGAGAATGTCCCTTGTTTTTCTTAGTCCTTTTGCAGCAGCTGCTGGTTTAATTTGATGCATACTTGTTTCAATAGAAAGGAAAACTTTTGATCCAGCTTAAAAAAACAGAGTTTAACAGTTATTTGCAAGCTGTCCTTCTGTGATCAGGGATTCTGTCATTTACATGGCATTATATCCTTTGCATGTATGTTGGGGTTTGTTGTGGGATTTTAGTGGTATTAAGGTCAGATACTCGAATGCAGCCTTTAGGAACAACATACCCATCTTGTCTGTGCCAATTTGTCTCAGCAAATCAGGCAGTCATTCCTCAGATTATTTATAGGAATCTCCAACAGCCTATTTTTGTGTGAGTGTGTGGAATGGCTACATTATAGGACTTTGTTTAAGGCCATTTTAAAAAGCACTTTTCATAAAGTATGGGTTACAAAAATCTGAAAGACAACGTATCTCAGTTGAGACAGCCAGATGTATTTGAATCAATGGACTTAGAAAAAAGTAGCTTGTTTAGCCTGGTATTCTTTCATTAAAAACAACGTATTGATTGCAGTCCAGGACATTTTGGTTCTCTTGCTTACACACTTTTGTGACTCTTGTTTCTGCCGGGGTTGTCCTCTTTACTTGAGAATAGTTGATGACTTCTGGGTGAACTGTGGAATAATTATCAAAGATTTCAGCTCTGAAGCTATAAAAATATGGCTTGATTTTTGCCCTCAGATTCCTGTGGTCTGTTGCTGACATTTTTCAGTAATGTTTCAAATAATGTTTGTTTTTATTATGCCATTTTTTCATGTTCTGACAAACATGCTGAAATGTAGCATAAAAATATCTTTCTGAATTGCTGTAAAGTACTTTACAGGTATAGCAGTCTTTGGGGTTTGTTGTTGGTTTGTTGGTTTTTTTTTTGGTTTTTTTTTTGTTTTTTTAAAGGATCACTTAATTGGAAAGCTGTATGGCAACTGTCTGAAATTTCAGGCAATGTTTTATATTCATTATTCTGTGACCCAAATCCATTCCTGTGTTCTGTTGTGGATGACTGGCAGTTCCTAATTTAATTTATCCATATTATTTCACAAATGAGAATAAGCTTTGGATATAATATATTCTTTTGTACTATAATATGTAATAAGTGTATCAAAGAACACAGGAGACGAGAAACATCATCAGATTCTAAAGCTCAGGAGAATTCGTTAGAGAAATGTAGAAAATGTTTATGGGTGCTGTTTGCAGAAAACAGAATGAACGACCATTGCCCATCCTTCTTGCCACACTATGTGTTGTGAATTCAGACTTGAGGTGCTCTGTGCCACATCAAGTGTTTTCCTCTGTGAATCAATTATGATCTGAATTTTTCCAAATTTCAGCTATTTAAACAGCAGAATAGTGGAATGTTTACAACAGTATTTCTTACAAGAACAGTCATTACATTAGGTATGTTTCTATTTAACCACTTTTATCCATCTTCAGTCTTTTTAAATATCTGGTAATGAGACATGTGGAACTTGAAGGCTGACTGAGTAGCACTATTAACTGAATTGTGTAGTAACCAAGGGTGAGGTTATTAACTAGTGCCTTCTATTTATCTATGGAGAGCTTAAGGATTCCTAGAGCATGAATTTAGCTCGGAGGCTTTTGTTCATTTGTGCTTTTTTGTTTGGTTCGTTTCCATCGTCTACCTATCAAGCAAAAAAAAAAAAAAAGGACATCAATTCATTTTAGAAAGGGAGCATTGTTACTGGGTTGAAAAACACTGTACGCGCCCTAGCCTTTTATCAGATTCCTTAAGAACTCAAAAAAACTTCTGTGATTGTTTAGGTGGGTGAAGCAAAGGGCTTTTTAAATGAATGGATTAGAATGTGAACGTATAGAAGTCAGTAGATTTACTGACTGTTCTTCCAGTAATACCCTCTAATGTTGTCAGATGAATATATGACTAGTCTGGTTTCCTCATCTCCAGGGCGTTAAAAATTTGATTTCTTTTGTACGCTGTTGTCAGTAAAATCTATTTTCATGTTTGACTGTACCTGAGTCACCTAATAGCTGTTATTCTCCAGTTCTATTTAATTGTAGATTCATCTTAAAACTGTGTACAACTTGAATTTCACATCTGTGTTCAAATTTTTACCTACTGCCTTTGTATTGAAATGTCATTGTGCAATTTTGTCTTAATATTTTGATGGTCTTGCTTATTGCATAGTCACAAAAGTTTGCAGACACGTCTAAGATGTTAAAGTGGAAAGTACTTCATTGAGATATAACTGTATAAGCGTTAGACCTCTTTTTGTCAGTCACAGGGAGACTGGCAGTTTTCTTTTTGTACTTTTTAATCTTTGATACTGGCTTTGCCTTTTGAGGAAAGTTTTCTCTGTGCTGCCACTAGCATACCCATACTTGTAACTCTGTACAGTATAAAAAAATGTCAGTGTATGTGTTAACCACTCTTAACAGCAAGCAAGTAGGTTTTTAGGTGTCCTGAGGCTGGAGAGAAACAGTTACAGAAGGAAAGCTGTTGCAGCA
>NW_009649614.1:350109-420143 GCF_000708025.1 Charadrius vociferus
CTTGTAATTTTGTTTTTTTTAAAAAAAAAAAAAAAAGGAATACAAAGAACAGAAATACCACAGCACAGACAAGGGTTTGGTATCCTCCAGCCAAATAGCAGCCTAAGGCAGAGTAAAGGACACATAGTGAGGGGTAAATATGTAGGAGATGGAAGGTGGAGGAAGAAAGGAGTAGTGGAAGTAGATGGTTGACACAGTAGGAAGAAAAGAAGAGCACCCCGCATCTAGGAAAAAGATATCTGCAGAGAAATTAGCAATTCCTTTGTGGCTGGGAGTGAATTCGGGAGGGTAGAAGGTCCATATGGCAGGCAAGGGGTGGCTGCAGGAGCCCATGTGCACTGTAAGGGCCAGGCAGCTCTCTGTCATTGCCTTAACTGAAGGTGCCTTTTGTGTAGGTAGTCTATTTGTTCAGTGACGGGAACAAAAGTACAAGCAACTGTATCCAATGTCAGAATTCCTTATAATTGTAAAGGTAAGAAAAACAGGGCAGTACTTCACAGACTGCATTCTTTTCTAACACTCCAGTCTGGAAGCATGTCTTGTTTTTACTGTGGGAAGCAGTAGGTCTCCCTGGACAGTGGTGGTCCCAAGCCCATTGCTTCCTCTGTCCTTTAGACTATGACCTTGGGCAGGGCACGGTGCTGTTTTTTTGCCCTAGCTGCTCCTCTGTGAACTGTAGATGATAACAATCTCCAATTTTGTAAAGTACCTTGAGAAACACAGGAACAATCTGTTCATTTTTGCCTAGCCATGCTGTTAATGGTTTAAGTTGCCTGTTAGCTTCTTAAAGAAAGGTTGAATAAGGCATGGCATTAAAGTTTTCAGGGAATCATTTAAAGGAACAATTAAGTAATTGTTTTTATATAATGTGGTTGCATATCCTGTGTAGGTTATCCTTCTATTTTGTAGACATTAAAGAGCTAAGTTTAAGTTGCTTCATGTCAGCAAAGGGTAGTAGAGTCTTGCAAACTGGCGGCGTGGTCCACAGCAGAGACATCTCAGTGCAGGACCGGGGTAGACAGATAGAGGGAAAGAAATGCAGAGACTGCGATGTAGTGAAGCACCGTTGTCTGCTTAGAGTGGTCTGGTTTAGGAGAACAGCTTTAGCCTGATGTTAATCCTCACACACATCACAATTCAGAAAAAAAAAAAATTAATATCACATTAACTGGATCAGAAGAAATGTGAAAATTCATGAAGGTTCTCTATATCAGGCAATAGATTAAGGAGAAATGAAACACGACATTGAGATTGAAGAAAGCAGAAGTAAAGAATGAGATTGTTAACTAAACATCATGTGTACAGTAAGTTTCCTTAAGGCTATAGTTACGCAGTGACAGTACAGAGATGAAAACATCTCTTTCAGTCATTTGGGCATTTCTTCCTTGTGCTGTAGTACTGTCTGGGAATTAAGGATCACGTCTCTCTTGCTGTGGTCATTGCGTAAAGATCCAGCAAGGTACTCACTGCCAAAACTGCTTGCAAACTTGGGGGGTGCAAAAAACCACATGCTGATTTGAAATTCCCTATGTAAATGGGTATCTGTTATGCTATTATAGCATCAGGTGGAAATATGGTTACTAGTAGTATATTAAGCGTTACAAATATACAGCTATTAGAGTAGCATGAGTTTTCCTGAGGCGAGAGTAGTGATGGTATTTTCCTAATGAGTCAATTTGTGAACATGCAGAGAGTATATTCATCACTAATCTCCTGCATCACTTAGAGGAGATGAATGCTCAAATCCTTGTCCTTGTCTGAATAATAACAAGTTTCATGTGCCATTTTCCTTGACACTTTGTTTAGATTTTTTTAATATTTATAGGCAGCAAGTTCAGAATACTTAGAATAATGTATCAATTCTTTCTCTTTTTGCAGAGGGAAACTAAAGGTCAGTTTCTCATAGATCACATCTGCAACTATTACAGCTTGCTGGAAAAAGACTATTTTGGCATTCGATACGTTGACCCTGAGAAGCAGAGGGTATGTATATGAACTCTGACTACATTTGCTTTTAAGTAACGCTAAATTGATTTTTTTTTTTTTAATAAGCAGGCAAGTGCTAATGCAAGGTTATGTATCTCTGAGGCTTTATACTCTGTCCATAACCCGTAGACGTTCATAAAGTGGCATTATTAAATTAATTTTCACCACAGTTCCTGTCTTTAATTTCTGGTAACATTGGCATATTCTGATTTGTGGTGTTCTCCTGAGCACTGAAGATAGAACAGATCTGTAGGCATGACTCAGAGGTAGCACAGGGTAGCTCTAGGCTCTAGCAGTGCTCTGGAATTTGGGATTTCTATTTTTCTGTAGAACATGCTTCTTGGGAGATGTAGGCAGGAATCTGATCGAGTTTAACAGCTAAAAGCAGTCACTGTATTCCACTTTTCACAGGGCACATGGACTTAATAGATATCTGTAATACACAAAATAGATACCATTTGTCTGGTTGGGGGGAGTTCTTCGGCTTAGTTCTACCTATGACCATCTTTTCGCAATAAAACTAACATGCCTGTGCTCTAGGCATTTGTGTGGACAGTGATTAGTCATCTCTTAGGTGGAAGGTGGTGCTGCAGGTTGTATTCTGTAGGTGATTTGGTACAGCTACTCCTTGTTCGGTTTCAGATGATTGTTACTGTTTGAGAGTAGGAAAGGGAGGTCAACACAGGAAGCAGAAGCCCTCAGGCAGTGAAATTCAGAACTGCTTCTTCACTGTGTGGTCCTGCAGGTCTCAGGATTAAGGCTTAGATATGACTTTAAATATCATGGGGGCATATACTGGCATTTAATCTCTGGAAACCATGACCAGTTTGAAACTGCTGTGATTCAGGAGGAGAAAAACATTTTGCTGGGTAACTCTTGATACAACCTGATTAGTTTTGTCAAAAATCGCTGGAGCTAGGGAATCACCCTCTGCTCAACCTTAGAGAATGGCAGTAGCTTTGCAAAGCTGCAGCAGGTCATTTCCATTCCATCCCCCTTTTAAAATTAAAATAATTAGCATAATAATTAGCAGTTATTCTGACCAGTGTACTTAAGTCTTCATGATCATTAAAATTATAGAGGTGTTCACCTGGTTGGAATTGACAGGAGAAGTAGGTGGAGTGCTGGATTAGACTATAATTAGGTAGGACTTAATGAATACTTACTTTTGTTGGGCCTTGCCTTTCTCTGACAGTCACCCAAAAATTGCTGTAGAAAAGTTATTTTACTTAACAGCAATCAAGAGGGTTTTTTAGTAAAAACTATTTTTTTTGGTAGGATACTTCAAAAAAAGTGATGCTTCAGAAGAAACCCTGAAAACCCACTCCCATTGGGATGCCTGTTTTATCACACCTTATCTGGTTCCCATGTTTCAAAGAGCTGTCAACTATATTGACAACTTTGTTGCAGTAACTTAGTCTTGTTGGCTATACAGTTTTCTTTTACATCTTGTAATATAGCTAATTCTGTGTTAAGTTTCTGGAAGATTATACTGAAGCTTAAGTTTTCTTTTGGTTACTAGTGAAAGACAATTTGAGAAAACAGTTATGTTCTTACCTAAAAAATCTTAGGTCTTCATTTCCCTGTATATCCAGCAACTAAGAATTCTGTGGCCATCCTGTGTTGTCGGATGGCTTATCTCAACTGGCCCACTCTTCAGCTGGATTTTGTTAAGCAAACTTCTCAAGCTTACATTTTCCATACATGCATTTTTAAATGCTGATTTATAATTACTGTCACGTTTTTGAGCATATGGGTAACTTCTCTAATTGGGTATTAGTTCTTGATTTTAAACTCTCTTATGAATTAGGACATTTCTTTATACAGACTTAAATGCTCTGGATGATGAGTTGAAAGCAACGTACATTTTTCTCTTATGTTTATTTGAATTCATCAAAGTAAGCTATTTTTACATACAGTATCTTCTGTTGTCCCTTTGTCTTGTTCTGGTGGTTTTTTTCTTTTTCTTTCTTTTTCTTTTCTTTTTTTTTTTTTAAGGTAGCACTTCTAAATATTTATACGTAAAATGCTTTCCCTTGGAGTAGATATTTGCTCTGCAGCAAACCCTATCCTGAGGACTAAACTGCAGACAAATGTTGTAATAAAAGAATACTGGTTTTATGTCATCTGGCTCTTTTGAATCTCTGAACTTGCTGAGGTTCACTTCCCTGCATCTTACCTCTGTATCCGATACAGATGCATGAATACCTCCAAGTCAGATGCAGGAAGACAGTGAAACTCTAATTACAGTTCTTCTCCCATCAGCAGAAGACAGTTCTGATCTTTTTCTGATCTTAAAGAAACACACTAGCCAACAACCTCCTAGTAGTATAACCATGAATATGAATAATTACGCTGAGGCCCAGGCATCGTAGCTAGATAAAGCCCATCAGTAGATGGCTCAGTAGAAAACTAGAGGAAATCATGATTTTGAAATGATGAGGTAAGTGATGGCTCTTCCCACAGTTTTGTGTTTTAGCAGTTGTGAGCTTAGCTGCCTGAAATTCACCTTAACACCCTCCCCCCGCCCCGAGATTACAGAGCTGTAATTGTTTAAGAATGTGGTTATAGAGAGCTGTAGCAAGTATAAGAGGTAGTGGGGTCACAGGAGGAATGTCACATCATTGTAGCCACAGGAGTGTCTCTCTTTCTTACAGGAAAGAATACTTAGAGCTCTGTATAAGAGATTTCTGAAGCTCCGTAGAATTCTTGCAAGTCCCACCAAGGTAAAAAAGGAGGGACATTTCCTGCAGTATGTTCTTATGGGTTGGTTAGATGTATTACAAAACAGAAACAGTAGCTCAGTAAAGATCTGCAGGTGGAGTTCACCAAGAGCTTCTTTCTGTAGTAACTAGTAGTAATTTGGTGATTTGACTGGGAACAATTGCTTTGAAGGGAGGCGATAATTCCTCCCAAACCAGTTCAACAATGTGTGTGACAACGTACTTCAGTGCCCTGTAGGTAAATAAAGAGATGTGGGACAATGAATAAAATGAATATTGCCTGGTCTGGTTTTGGCAATAAGGCACCAGCATGATGTGGCTATGATAAAAGTCAACACGTTGTTACAATCCTTTTTGGGATTGTATTTTCAGGAAAGCGTTAATGTCATTACACAATAAAGAGACCTCAGCTATTCTGATCTAGATGTCTGCATTTAAGAAAGATCAATTTAACTGAACAGGAAGGAGGAGTATTGGAAAAACAAAGAGAACAGAGAGTTTGTTTTTGAGACAATGTTAAGAAGAGTGTAACCCATTTAGTGCAGCAAAACAAAGGATAAGAGGATATGGTTATACATGCATCAGAGTGTAAAGTAGAAAGAAAAAGAAAGTTTAAGCAAGAGAGATGGTTTCTTAATTAAGCCAATGACAGCTGCTGTTTGGAACAGCCATAGTGGAGGCAATGGGGCGAAATTTTTGACTAGAGTTGTAAAGAGTTTTAAGAGAGATCTCTGTGATTTTATGGAAGGGGTTTATATTAAACATTGACAGAGACAGAGACTAGGTACCATCTTCTGGAGTTTATTTCAAATAATATGCAATAAAAGCTGAAACAAGAAAGCATAACATTTTTTTTTTTTTTGGAGAGTTATTATTGATTCTGATGCAGGTAGTGTACAATTCAAATTACTTTGCCCATTGTAACGGAAGTGTTGAATGCCTCTGTTGTAGTTTATATTCCACCTTGTCCTTGTCTTTGCACAGAAAGGGCTGTATCTGTGGTTCCCAATGAAATTGACAAAATAATGCATTTAATTCTGGACTTTAGTGAATCATTCTTGATTGGCTCTTTGAATAGTTAAGCTATATGACGTAATAGTATATCATTATATAGCGTACATACACATACATATATATATATATATATGAAAATATTCTGCAGAATAACTCCTGCTGGCATCTAGTCTACCAGTGATGCATGTCTCCCTTTTATTTGTATGTAATTTTTTGTGTGAAGGTTGTAGGGTTGTTCCAAAAGCTAATTTGCAGTCCTTTTGTTTTGTAATCTATTGAGGGAACTCAAGCAGGCAAAAACGCCAGCTTTAATTCATCCTAAATGTCTTCTTTCAGAGCGTGCTACCAAAATGTCGCATTTTGACTTAAGAATGGTGAAACACTTGACTGAGTTTGAGAATTTAAAAAATTAACTGTTTGAATATTTCAGATTTTTCAAATGAAATGTTTCAATATTTGTGTTTAGAACATTCAGAACTTCTGACTATGTGAAAAATATAGATAATTGAGGTAATTGTCTTAGGATGGAACAAAATTTTGAATTATGGGAAAACTGTGGTTGGAATCAGCTGTTGTTTTTATAAGTTATTTTCCAAGTAAGTTGTAATGTTTACTCCTTTCTCCCCCCAGCCCTCCTTCTATAATAATCCTTTCCTTCTGCGTAAGAAAATGTATGTGGATATTTTAGGCATACTTAAACTTTGTAAAATTTTCTATAGTTTTCCATTTTGTATTCCAGACCAAAAAGGAAACTCTGGGAGATACTCTTTACAGAAGGCAGCACGGTAGCTTTTTTATATCTTTGGATACAGGACAGTAACAGTGCTAATGACCTCATATTGAACTAGCAGTTAAAGATTCTAGGTTCTACACTGTATCTGCTGTTTTATCTTCTAGCATCACATTTGGATGTTCCTTTGGGAAAACTGTGCCTTAGGGTAGCTTCAGAAGAGCCAGAATTGTACTAGAAGTATGCAGTAAATTCCAGTATGCCATTTTATGTCTAATGATAGTGCTCTGGGAACAAGTGAGTTACTAGTGTTCATATATTAACTGTTGAATTTTTCACCTGGATTTCTGAGAAAACGAGGTATATGGGGTCACATTGCCTTTCTCCCAGACTCTCAACTGTAGTAACTTTTGACGCCAGTTTTGGTCAAATTTGGCTGGAGGTATAGGTCTCAAATATTAAGTTTCATGAAGATAAGCTGCTGCATTGGTGGGCAAGACTCTATTATTCTCACTGAGGGAAATGCTGTACCCACCCCTAGGCACCTAGAGAGAGGTGAGAACACAAAGAACATCATTTGGAGCTTATATTTTTTACAAATAAGTCATTTCAAATGGGAAACACCTGGAGAAGGTGTTACTGATTCTGCTACCCAAGGAACTACCTGTTGGTACATTTTTATATACTAGGTATTATATTGAAGCCAATTATCACACTCTCACCATTGAGGAGATGCAGCATGGCTAATTCTGTGCCAGACACCCTGGGTTGAATCAGCACGTTTTTGTGGGTTTTGGGCTGGGAATAGATGGGAATAGGATGATACAATGCAGCTGCTGTTCAGCATCTCTCACTAGAGAGGATCCCTTGTTGAGAGAGGCCACTGGTATTGAGGGCAATGGAGGATTGGGCTGAAGGAAGACGGTAGTGTTGTGAAATTTATTCTTTAAGTCCTTTCAGGAGGGCATCTGGGCAGTGCTTTCAAGTTGGAAATACTGAAGTTTATTCTTTTTTACCCCCAGTGGGTGGATTTGAGCATGTGCTTGGGATTATGTTTTTGAATGTGGAAGTATGAGGTGGTAGGTAGGCAGAAATAACTTGGAGCTGCTCATGGGGTAGCTTGGAAGCGTTAGGTGTTACGAAAAGGCTTCATAGGACCCTGAAGCAACTGTGCAGTCTCACCACTTGCTGTAGAAATGTTTGAGATCATAATCACCCCGAAGCATTGAGGTGCTTTGTCATGTGGATGTGCTGCAGGGCTGTCTGGGAGCAGCACAGCAGTGCTGTTTTAGCTCTGCTCATGCATGCCTGCCAGTATGAAAACAAATCTTTCAAACCAGTGAAACCGCTGTATGAATATACTCCCACTATGCAGCTGATCTTAAATGGTGGCTGCGAGTACACTGGGATTTTCTGACTTCCCCAGAGCACAGAGCCCGGCTCTGGGCATCGTTAGAAAGACAGCATTGTGCACTACGGGTTTGCTGGTAGTCCTGCCAGTCTCCCCCTAGAGAACTGTCACAAATACAATTCTCATTTTGCTTTCAAGCTTAGCCCCGGTGACGACTGGTAGGGACCTCTACACATGGGCAGATTTTTGTCAGATTACACGTTTATTTCACTAGTCAGGCTGCTGGGGAATCCCATTTATATTCTAGAGCACATCACTTCCAAGGGACCTGGGCAGAGCATTTTATAATTATTATATAATAATTATTTATAAATCCTATAACCTAAGCTGTTCGGCATTGTCCCAGTGTTTACTAGGGAAGGAAATGGGAGCCTGTTGCCTGTGAGTAATGAATTTCTTTATCATGAGGTGGCAGTTCTGTTCTAATGGGACATGTACACGAGAAGAACAGCAGTGCCTCATCAGAGACCTTTTGAACGGGTCAGCAAGTCTTGGGTGCAGCTGATCTCTGCTTTAGCAACAACTGCTATTTAATACATGTTCTTAAAAATGTGCGCTTAGTCCCGCATGAGGGCGGTGAAAGTTGGCAGAAAGAGACAACAGATAATTTGCAATCTTAGTGTAACAAAGCTGTGTCTTTGTGTCATGAGTCATAAGGCTCCATACAGCTATGTAAAGAGAGATATTGGGGAACTCTCCAGTCTCTTTGAAGGGGTAGAGCAGAAGTATTATAGGCTGAACACCAGAGTGACTGAGCCATAGGTTAATTAAAATTTTAATGGTTTTCCGTGCATATGGCTCTCTCCTCCTGGACAGAGTTACCACAAAAATTAAGTGCTTTTTGCACGAAGTCTTGCTGTGACCCTGCTTGGTGTGTGCAGTTCAGGTCACGCTGTTTCAAAAAAATATATTAGAACTAAAAAAGGAAGAAAGAAGGCCGTGAGAATGATATCAAAGAGGAATAGATTTCATACAAAGAGCGGTGGATTAGACTAGAATAATTCAGCTAGGAAAAGAGGTGAGTGAGAGAGAGAGAAAGAGAATAAGCACAAGAGAATGAGAGAGAAAGATAGGATGTAAAGTGGCTTGGAGAAGGTGATCAGGGAAAGATTACCCTGTAATTCTTATAACAGAACTAAAATGCACTTAAGGAAATTATAAAGCAATTGGTGTAGAGAAATAGTTTTTAAAATGCCATACCTAGTCATAAAATTCATTGTTGCAGCTGCCAAAAAATATAAAAAAAAGTGAAAAATATAAGTGTTTAGACAAATTGTTGAAAGTCTACAAAGACTTACAAACAAAATGTAATGGAGGCTGGTGGAAAAAGCCCAGTAAATACAATGGGATATACTGCTCTTTGTTCTTTTCGAAGTGTTTGCTTCAGGCCATTTTCAGGGACAAAGTGCTGAGTTAAATAGGTACTTCCTTTTACCACTATCGGTGCATTTACGTACTAAACAAAATCTTGGCACAAATGAATAGCAGTGTGAATATACATATAAACTTAATTCAGCAGTAATGCTACTAAGTGAAGTATCTTGTGTGAGGCTTAGTAACCTTGTAAACCAAATAATTCTGCAGGCTATTTTAATAAAAATAAAGATCGTTTTCCCATCAGTTGTGTACCTGTTGTCTGTGAGCATGTGGTGGCTCATGCATACATCAGTATATACAGACTTCATGGCCAGATGTTCAGCTGATGTAGAGGTTATGGATCAGTTGAGCTACTCCAACTTACAGCATTTGAGTTTCTCTGAGTATTTTAGTGTAATAGGAATAACAGAGTGAGAATTTGGAATTTTTTTAATAAATTCCAGCTCAGAGTCATATAAATAGTGATTCTGTTCCAGTGTATGGTACTACTTCTGAACCAGATTCATTTTTGTGATAGCGATGTACCTTGTTTCTTCCTGCTTAGCATACCACTAACCAGACCCAATGCCATGATTTTGGGAACAGTACAGAAGAACAGCACCTTTGCTGCAATAGAGCAATATCAATATGCTTGGTACAGAGGTTCTTGAAGCCATGAAAAAATTATGTCAGCCTCAGGGCATGAAGGAGGAGGCACAAAGGGTGCCCTGGGTCATTTGGCATCTGTCATGCTGGTATAGAGTGGGCACCCAATTAATTCCCCTGTCGGAGCTTCCATTAGCTTTGCATAGTTACTGTTTTTTCTGAGTTTGACTTTTGGCAGGCAGTGACCTGGTGCAAGTCACTGCCTTGAGGCTAAAGCAAATTGATTTTGATTTTGCTTTTCATTCAAGGAAAAGGTTAGGTATTCACTTTAAAGATTAATATAGGGTTGAGGTTTAAATAAAATTAATTGTATTACTTTTCTAGCAGTGTTTCAGTGCATATCTCCATCCTCCTGCTGTCTTCGGTCCATTAAACAGCGTTCAAATCCAGTCCTTGCCTGGCTAGAATATTTTTGTGACATCTGCAGGTTCTTCTAACTCTGTTTTACTGTATGCACATCTGAGCACTTGACTGACTATTGCTTGCCGAGGGGGATTTAAATATTCACCGCATTTGGCCACATTTGGTTGCCCCTTCATTACTGCTCCCCTTCCAAACACAGGGTCTAAATCAAAAGCCTGTTATGTTGGAGGAGCAGAGAGACTTTTCACTGAATTTGTTGGACTTCTGGTTGGTCAGGTCCCAAGCACTCGCTTTTAGCTTGGCACTTTTTTAGGACGTGAGCTTTGGTTTATGCCAGTCTTATGCAGTAGTCCATAGGAAGAGGAGACTGGAGCACACGTCTTTGCACGGTGGAGTGGCTGTTGCAATGTGGAGGAAGAACAGTGCGGGGGTTTCAATGACACCCGACCCCTTACAAGGGCTGTAAGAATATATATGGAACATCATGCCGTCTTTCCTCCCAGCTTCTTATTCTAAAACCCTTAACCCTGTGCTATACTGAGGCCGAGCTCAGTCTTGTCTGAGCTTCGTTCGAAACAGGTTGCTGGCTGAAGTGTCTTTACTAAAAACACATGAGTGTTTGTGGAGTTAAATTGACTTTCTAGAATGGTGTGTTTACCCTTGGGTGGTGTCCTTGCTCATCCTGAGCTTTTGCTGTGGAAGCTAGTAGCACATCAGCTGCTCAGCATTTGTGGGTAAGCAAGAACACACCTGGCTTCGCTAATGACTACTCAGTGCCACTTAAAGGCTGATGAGAGGTGAGGGCTGTATTTACAAAGTAAAAATTGCAGTAGTCTGAAACACAGCATGCAGTCGCAATGAAACCTTAGCCAGAAGGCAACTCTCAGCATATTTTAGGATCCCAGGACCAAAAGTGATATCCATAATAGTTTGCTTACTCACCACTGGCACGTGAGGCACCAAGACTCGTTAGCTATCCCATCACTGACCTTCAAGATGTCTAAGTATCTTTCTGTCTGCTTTTTGTTTCAGTGAGGGCATCTGCCTGACAATCTAGATACCCAGCTGCTTCCCAGACCTCTTTTGGCAGAAAAGATTAGAAATTGGCAGTGCTGAACATAAATCTCCTCACAGGGTCCTTGCTAATATGTGTTAGCTGGATTAGAATCATAGAATCATCATAGCATGGCTTGGGTTGGAAGGGACCTTAAAGATCACCTAGTTCCAACCCCCCTGCTATGCACAGGAACACCTTCCACTAGACCACGTTACTCAAAGCCCCATCCAGCCTGGCCTTGAACACTTCCAGGAATGGGGCATCCACGGTTTCTCTGGGCAATCTGTTCTAGCATCTCATCACCCTCAGAGTAAAGAATTTCTTACAAGTATCTAATCGAAATTTACCCTCTTTCAGTTTAAAACCGTTCCCCCTCATCCTGTCACTACAGTCCCTGATAGGGGTCCCTCCCCATCTTTCCTGTAGGCCCCTTTAAGTACTGGGAGGTCTCCCTAGAGCCTTCTCTTGTCCAGGCTGAACAACCCCAGCCCTCTCAGCCTGTCTTCATAGGACAGATGCTCCCGCCCTCTAATCATCTTTTTGGCCCTCCTCCAGACTTGTTCCAACAGGTCCATGCCCTTCTCATGTTGGGGCTCCAGAGCTGGATGCTGTACTCCAGGTGGGATCTCACAAGAGCAGAGTGGAGTAGAGCGGCACAATCACCTCCCTCGACCTGCTGCCCACGCTTCTTTTGATGAAGGCCAGGATACAGCTGGCTTTCTGGTCTGCGAGCTCATATTACTGGCTCATGTTGAGCTTCTCATCCACCAACACCGCAAGTCCTTCTCCTCAGGCTGCTCTCAATCCGTTCTCCACCCAGCCTGTATTTGTGCTTGGGGTTGCCCTGACCCAGGTGCAGTACCTTGCACTTGGCCTTGTTGAACTTCATGGGATTGGCACGGGCTCACCTGTCCAGGTCCCTCTGGATGGCATCCCTTTGCTCCAGTGTGTTCACTGCTCCACACAGCTTGATGTCATCAGCAAAGTTGCTGAGGGTGCGCTCAATCCCACTGTCCATGTCACCGACGAAGATGTTGAACAGCACTGGTCCCAATACTGACCCCTGATGAATGTCACTTGTCACTGGTCACCACTTGGACATCAAGCCATTGACCACAACTCTTTGAGTGTGACCATCCAGCCAGTTCTTTATCCACCAAGTGGTCCGTTGGTCAAATCCATGTCTCTCCAATTTAGAGACAAGGATGTAATGCGGGACATTGTCAAATGCTTTGCACAAGTCCAGGTAGATGATGTCAGTTCCTCTTCCTTTTTTCACCAACAGCTGTCACAGAAGGCCTCCAGATTTGTCAGACATGATCCGCCCTTAGTGAAGCCATATTGGCTGTCACCAATAACCTCCTTATTTTCCATGTGCCTTAACAGAGTTTCCAGGAGGATCTGCTCCATGATCTTGCTAGGGACAGAGGTGAGACTGGCTGGCCTGTAGATCTCCAGGTTTTCCTTTTTTTCCTTTTTTGAAAATGGGGGTTATATTTCCCCTTTTCGAGTCAGTGGGACCTTCACCACCCTGCCACAACTTCTCAAATATGATTGAAGTCTTTTCTTCTCCATTGGGCAACAACCATGTTGCTAATATGCCACCAAGGAAGCGGGAGGCTCAGGCTCTGCAGGAATGACTTCTGATGTTCATTAAGTACTACCACATGTAAAGCCAAGCTAGTTTGACAGTGTAGGCCATCATCTAATTAAAGAAATTTTTATGGACAACAGTGTGAAATACGTAAGGCAAAACTGAAACTGTATAAGATTGTTTGGTTTTGTTTTTTTTTTGTCCACCTAGTTTGCACATTTTACTGTCAGGAGAGAACTTAAAGATTCTCGTCTCTGGTTCTAAGTTTATGTCTGACTTGTTTGGTTTGTTTGATTTGTTTGTCTTATGAGGTGTTAGCCTTACAAGAAAGAACTGGAAACACCTATGGTCTGTTTCCGCAAGGCAGTGTGTAATGAAATATTTTTGCAGTTGAAGATTTAAAATGCTTTTAAAATTTGACCTGACAAGCTAACTCGAAATGTTATATTTTCCTTTCATCCAAGGATTTTTTTTCTTTTTCAGCAAAATTGTTTAAAAAAAATTGATAAATGGAAAAAGCATTTTGAAATGCTTTTCAATTGAAAATTCCTGCAGAAACCCTTCGATGAATTTATGGGAACCTTAATCTGGTCCTAGCTATAACAGCTAATTAATCTCGGAATAAATATAGCATGAGTACTCTATAATAGAGATGAGGCATAGTTATTAATTATTAATAGTCAATGCTCTAAGGCTGGAAGATAAGTACTCAGGGGAAGATCTTTCCTAAAACTCAAATTGAAATATGCAAACAAATATAGGGGTGGCTATTTTCAGAAGTACTAGGGATGACTAGGTGTTTATCTTCCCCTGACACTCAGAGAGCATTAAGCACCTAATTGCTGTGTCTTTGAAAATCTCCACAAATTGTAAAGTAACTGCTCGGTTTTCTGGAAGATTCAGCTGAATTGTCTACACATTTGCAGTCTTCCACCAACAGAAGGTCACCACAGAAATCTGAGCTTCTAAAATCTGCCTGTCAGTTCCTTGACCTCCAAGTGAAAGTCTAGACTGCGTAATTGCTCAGTGTCTTTTCAATCCATTTTTAACCCGTGAAAGTCAGGTTGTAGTGAAACACATTAGCTTTTGGACATGATGGCTAAATCTGCATTCCTGGGGGTTTGGTGCACTGTGTGAGGAATTTCACCCATGTTTCCCCTTTTTCATTATTCATGTGGTGAATTATGAGGGTTTCGTATTTGCAGATTGACTTTTTTTAACCTCTGACTTTTTGTTAGAATAGGTAATTGACTTTTCAAACAGCTGTAAACACTGACCTGGTCTATGCTAATATTTCAGCCTGGCCTTTCCAAAAGAAAAATCAAACAAATTGTGTTGTGCTCCTGGTAGATGAAAAGAGTGAGATACCTCTTAACTCCCAGTTCTCTGGGAACAGCACAGCATGGCTTACTGTCCAAGTTCCTCTTGGAACTATCTGAAACTTCAGCTAGGACTGTCTAGATCCTGGTGGAGGTGGGCTGGGCACATGAAGAGGTTAAGGAAGGTAAACTTGCATATCTGTGTGCCTTGACTGGTTTCCTATCTGTGAATTCATTCTGGGTTATGGATCTGTGAAGCACTTCAGACTGTATCACACTTCTTAAATTGCCTTACCTTTTTATCAAGAACCCTCAACCCCAGTTATTCAGAGCAAAATGTAGAAATAATGTGTCTGTGTGATCTAAAAAAGAATTACATGAGCTAGATATTTCTGCTAAGTTGATGCAACAGTCATTGCTTTCTCAATCCTGTTTCTTTCTTCTTTTCCCCCCAAAAGAGAGATACTGGGGAGAGGGAAGAGGTGAAGAAATGGTGTGGGGTTGTTGTTGTTGTTGTTTGAAGTTTGGGGTTGTTGGCTTTTTGTTTTGTTTGTCTTTTGGGTACCAGGGTTCCATATCAGTGTCTCAGTGATAAGCGAGCTTCAAACAGAAATACATAGTAGTGCTTATCTCCAGTATTGCTGTAAACTATATGCAAGAGTTTCTGAGCAGCCGTAGCATATAAGCTGCAGATATTTGAAGATGTTCTTTCCAAAATATTTGTTTTGTCAGTAGTTCTCTTCCAGAAAACTAATTTACGGGTACCCCTGATTTTCACTGAATACTTGAGACGTCATGATTTTTAAAATAATAATTTTCTGTCATCTACGAACAATTCCTATGAAATATTTTCCCCTGGCCTTTCTCTGTAGTAGAATTACTGTAAGTTATGAGGAAAAATAGTAGCTGATGTAGGATTTTTTAAGTATTACATATGGTTTAAAAAATGCTAGGTTTTCTTTTTGCAGTAGATTATAGGGTTTTAGAGCTAGAATGAAAAGGGTTAAAAATGAAACCCCTTAGTGTTGATTGTGCTTGTTAAAACTGAATACTTTGCTTTTTGACCAGCTGCTTCTGCAGCATAAATCTCATATTAGTGTGGAGATTTTCTGCTTACAGGAAAAATCTTAGTACAAATGCTGTTGGCTGTGGTCAGAAGTGGCACTTGAATATCAGCATGTTCTTTTGTCAACAAAAACATCCTCCTGAACAGTTCAGCTTGTGTGAGCAGGGGATGTGCTAAGGCTCTTAACTAAAATGTGAGCCTAGCTTTTCGTCACAGAAGCATCTGAGTTTATTTTCCAGGAGAATAAAAAAATAAAAGTTTTCCTGCCATTGCAGTCTTTCCCTGGAAAGTTATATAGGAACTGGTAGGCATCCATACCTCTCTGTTGTGCACTGCCTGTCTGTAGCATAAACATTCCATGGAGAAGTACATTCTTTTTCCCTTCAGATTTTTAGTTCTTGCTAAAAGAGAACAATAGCTTGTGTTCTGAGGGTGCTGACTGAGAATAGGGTATTTGCACATGCTTTGGTTATAAGAACTGTAGAAGACAGCATTAATGAACAGACGATGTTAATGTTTCTGAACAGTTTGTCCTACTGTCCAATATGATCATTCTTCTGGAAAAAAATAGCTGAAAGTGTAAGACTGAAATGTCTGCTGCAAACTAATCACTACAACTTGTCTCCTTTAAATTTGTCTTTGAAATATTTGTCTTATTTTTGTCTCAACGACATCTTATAAACAGTAGTAGCATCAAGTATGCTTCTACAGTGCAGTTCCAGTATTATAACAGTATGGAGGTGCTTTTTCCAGTTTATGTATGTCTCAGTGAAACAAAAGTCGTACTTCCGATGTTTGGTACGATATACATCTACAAGGATGTTGCTGTCTGCTGTGATCCATATTAACCTCTGCTCTCTGCTTTGCCTTTCCAGCACTGGCTTGAGCCCAACAAGTCCATCTTCAAGCAAATGAAATGTAAGTGTTGAGAGGTCATGTGTTTAAACTGCTTTTGAAATGCCCAAAGGTTTTCCTGTGCTTCCATGCAGTAATTTAGAGTATGCTTCATTTGTTTCCTGGTGCAAATATGCCCTTCACGTCTTATCTGGACTCCTAAAAACTCCACGCTATGCTCATTTCACTGTCTCACAGTGCTCTCTGCACATCAAGAGCTTTCCCTTACTGTTGAAGGTGGAGCCAGAGGCCAGCTGATGTGTGTGGGGGTGGCAGATCTGGTGGGAAGACCTGTATGTTCTGCCTCTCATTTTCCGTCAGACACAACCAGCCACTGGGAGAAGGCAATAGGCTATGGAGTGTGGCAGTCTTAAGTGGTGAGCTCCTGCCACAGGCAAGTGGAAAATTACGATTGTTATTTTAAAAGGACTCCTCAAAATAGGAATGTACTATTTTAATTATCTTTTTGAAATGTTATGGTCTGGCTCATCCTTTCCATTAAATGGGCCAACTGTGAAGACTTATTCAGGAAGCGGAGCTACTTCGGTACTCAGAAGTTTATATCCAGCAGCGGAAGGGAATGTTTTATTTGGCAGTTCTGGAGACTTGATTTAGGCCATTGGGAGTTGTGGCTTTAATAAAAGCTGTTGTCTGTCTATCTACTTAGTATATGAAATGAAGGAGATTTTTCTCACGTACCCTTTGAATGCAGTTGTTTCCTGTTTTAAGCATAAGGTGTCTTTTCTGTCAGAAACAGTGTATTTTAAAATGTGATGAGCCTTAAGAGATTGTCCAATATGTAAGAACAGGTAATCCCGGGTGTTGGCTGGACCACACGGAATACTTCAAGAAATTCTTCCATTAATGCAGCAATAGTATATATTGCAACATGTGCACACATGTGTATATAAGCATGCACACATATACCTAGCATATTCAGTGTGAACTGTTTATAGCTAGTGTTTAGGTAGCTGGAGTGTTACCCAGTAAAAACTAAGTTCAAGAATGTCAAGCTAAAACTAAGTTGTGCTCCTCTGCGGTGCTAGTGAAGGAAGAAAAGAGGGACTGTAATAAATACAAATTATCTTTATCTCTTTCTTCCTTCCAATGTGTTACCAAAAGTAGAACACCTTTTCCCTCAAAATATCCTCTAATCTGCATTTGTATCACTGCTTTTGCCCAATAAAGTGAAGGGGCGAATACTTCTTTTTGCACTTTGCATAGCAACATATTCAGGAACTCTGCCAACAGATACACGCACTGAGAGTCTTTTGATTTATTCAAAACAACTCTATCTGCATATAGATGTTGCCTAGATGTGATCGATGGTACTCCATAAATTCCATAGATGTAGTGATGTGATGGTCTTATCAGAGGACTTGTGTGGCTTTTGGGGTAGAATCCTAATCAAAACTCTGAAGATTGAAAAATGAATGCACAGAAAAAAAACAAATTAAAATGCAGCTAGTACGAGGTTATTTATTATGGTGAAAGGGTCTCAACAACAGCAGCAAAAGAGAATGAGACACTAACAAAGGTGTTTTCTTATCAGCCTTAGATTTAGGACATAGAACTAGAATTAACTATGTGATTGGCTTTTGATGAGCAACTTCAGTTTAATACTAGTATAACTTAACTTCATCTTTTGTCACAGAAGACGACCTTTAGTTGCTACAATAACCTTTTAAGGAAATGAAACAAGGAGGAGATAGATATACATTTTATATGCATGTGTAGAATCCATGTAGATTATGCATAAATTTATCTTTTGCTACCACAGGTTTCAAGGATGCTTTTGTAACCATTTGACGTCTGGAACCTCTTGCTTTATTTTTATAAAAATATGCTATATTAATGTAGAACACTAAACAATTTCTAAAGACACACAAGGTTAATTAGTATTTCATCTAAAATTATTGTTTACTATGAAAAGGCTTAGGCTCAGAATAAGAAATTATCAGTATTCATTTGAAAAGCATTGCAGTCTCAGGTGACACAACTGAGGAAAAAAAAAAAGAGTGAAAACTGAAGCAGTGAAGTGCCTGGTTAATAGAACATACATTATTTATATGACTTCTGGAAGAAATCGTGGCAGAAAGCTATTCGCAGTGACAGTATTAGATGGTTTCATTTTCTTTCTTTGCCATTAAGGAATTCAGGAAACAGGGAAATGATCTGTTTTGTAAGAATAGACTTCCATTTCTTCTGATGCAAAAGTAGGTTATATTAATACCAATGATGCAAAATGTTCTCAATTCGGTTGAATACTCAGATTTACATAGGATTACAGAGTGCTTGCATACATAAAGCAAAATTTGAAAAATGAGGCATGCTTTGTGTCAGCTACAGTTTGTGGGGAACTTCATTTTTCCCCAGAACAGTAACTATTTTTTTGGTGTATTTGTTCATGCAGCTCATTATTGACAAATATTCAGAGCAGAAAATGAATGACTGGCAGTAGTGTTCTAATACAAATTGTAGTAGGTAATAGATTTCATGGGCCTCAGTAGTACATGAGTCACTCAGGGTGATCCATCTATGTAGTCAGGTTGTACAGAAAGCACAATTTGTCAGCTATGCATTTCTGTCGGTGGGATAGAATGTTGTATGTTTGAAGCTCTGAAGTCTGCATCCGTTCTTGTGTGATGCGCTACCACTTTAGCTTTGGCAAAGATTGCTTTAAGTTCATATTTAGTAATACTGGGATATGACAGAAGGAATCTTCCAAAATATTTTATATTTTGTCTTATCACATATGAAACCATATTCAAATGTGTCCTGGTGCAACAGAGGAAGAATGAAGGCATGGCCTCTTTTTTTTGTCTCAGCATCTACCTTTGCATTTTCCATCTTCGCTGAAATGAAGTGTATAACATGATGCGTGAGGCCTAGGTCTGTGCCTCAGCCATTTTTACTACTGATTTTGCTTGAGAGAGGAAATCTTAGTCTCTGAGAAATGTCCTGAATCACTGCCAGTCTCATTTGTACTTGTTGAAGCCAGTTGGTGGCCAATGGTCAGTAGCTGTGAGCACCGTGTTTCCAACAATGTGTTGAAAAACTCTCTGGAAGGTTGCCTGAGGCAGCTGCATCTTCGTAGGACTAGATAACGGCATTTAAAACCAGTTTTTTGTTTCTTTTGCATGTTTTTGTGTACACTGTTATTCTCTCCCAGATGTTGACAGTAAAGTTCCTCTGCATTTGGCCATCTTACATTTTTTTACTTATTTTCTGCCTAGGAATGTCTTGGTGTAAATCCTACTGGTCACATCAGCACTAATGTTTAAGTAAAGAGCAGCGTTTTCCCATGCAGTTTCCCTCTCTCTGTTTGCATTAATTTTAAAGGTTATTCTGTATAATAATAAGTATGCAGTTATCCTGTAACCAGCTTTGCTGGGAAATACCCAACTATATGGGTTTTATTCTTGAAGACAGTGGAACAGAATCAATTCTGTTGCTCAGATGTGCAGGAGTTCAAAATTTGCAGGTCTGTGCCTTGCTGCCTTGCATCTCAGTTGATCTGAGAAAATAATGCAAAAAGGATGTTCTCCCGTGTCAGGCCATTGGAATTTGTTATGTTAATTTCCTTAATCTCTAATGCTGTCATAAAATGTGAACGGAGATGGAATGAAATAGGGGAAACAAGAATCCAGATGTCGAGATGGGCTGTGGAAAACTTTCTAAAGATTCTTAAATCTCAACAAACCTGTCACCAGTTTTCGTGTCTCAGTGCAAATCTGAAAAAGAGTTTAATCAAATATGAGGTTCATAAATCCATGCGCAGTGAAAACAGGAAGTTTTCTGTGATTCTTCAAGCACGAATCCAAATGCTGTGTATTCTTTACCTATGATCCTCATGTAGATTTAGTAACCCGCTGTAAAGTGGTACTACAACTAGTTCATGAAAATCCACCTTGCCTTGTGTTGTCCCATAACTAATTGAGTGCGATGAGGAATACCCCATAATTTGAGGTTTATAATAGCTCAGGTATCTCTTATGCATAAAATAAAAGCACTGAGTAGTGTTCTGTCTGTCTTAAACACACTCAGCAAGTGGTATGGATAAACAGCTGATTCATTTCTTAAGGGAGGAGGTGTATGGAAACAACAGCATATGTCTTAGGGTTCCCCAGAGGTCCTTCTGCAGCATCAGTGAACATGAAGACTCTTTGAGTGCAATGTGTTTGGGTTGTTGTTTTTTTGGTTGGTTGTTTTTTTTTTTTTTCAAATGACCACTAACTTTTGTTAGGTTAGTGTAGTTCAGAGGATAAGTAGCATCAAGGAGAGATGCAGGAAGTTTTCTGCAGTGTTGCATTCTCAGGGCTATGAAGATAATTTAAACATCTGGTTCTGGCTTTCAATATCACTCTGTACTCTGTTTTTAATCAAAAAAGCCAACACTCCCGTACAGCTCATTACAGAAGTTAGTATTTGTGCTGGGTGAAAAGCAGGTTGTTAAACAGGAAACCTTCCCAAAAGTGGCAGCTGAGAAACTTCCATCCTTCTCCATCTTTAATTCACACTTCTAAAACTTCAATCAAGTTTTTCACCAGCTTTTAAAAATTTTTTTTTCTCTTACATAATTATTTTTTTCTTATTGTTTCAGATTGTCTCCTTATGAAGAAAATGGTAATATGAATTTGTAGTTTTCCTCAGGCTTGTCATTCCCTATAAGCTCTTCATCTACACAGAAGACAAATGATTCAGTGGGCTTTGCTTAAAAGTGAATTCATGTGAGATGTGGTCCCTTACACATTGGTATCTGTGTCAAGGGGTGCAGCTCCCATACCCCTCTTTGTTCTGGTCAGGGTGTTACAGGTTTGTTTTTTATCTAGGAGATCCTTACTATTTCATGTATGTTGCATAGTTTGTCTTAGTTAAATGCAACTGAAATTAACCTTGAAAACATACAATCAGTTGCCTGGAAACCTTCCACGCTGTGTGTGTAGTTCCTTCAGGAGGGTCTAGATCATGCCTGGTTTCAGCATTTGATGTCATTTAAATGGTTTTATTTGTTCTTTTGCCTTCATCTCTTATGTGCTGTTACCACATGAACTGGAAAATTAATAGCCCTGTTGCAATGGAGTTTGCAGTCAGTACTATTTTCCATGCTAAAATCCTTTGAAATTATTGTAATTGTGAATCTTTTTCAGTGCGAAAGCAAAGCCTGTGATGGTAGGAAATTCTGACAAAGCCTTGGGCATTTCACTGTACCAGCTGCTCCTTATCTGACAGATAAAGGACCACTCTGAAAGAAAAGGCTTATAGCTATTATAAAACTGATTATATTCAGGCTAGTTTTGTGTTGAAATGTTCTTCTGCAAATTGAGTTCTGTTTTGGGAAGGTTTGTTGTTAATGTTTCAGCTTTAATGTGTGAATAAGTGGTAGAAAATAATTTTGCTTTCAAGGAATTGAGGAATTTTCTGGTTTGACAGTCTCATCTCTTGAGCTGATACAATTTGCTGCCTGTCTTGCTTTCCACTAAAAGAATATAGTGAATGAGAGAATATGAGGTTCTCATGTGTGTTTCTCCAGTGCTGTAAAATCTGTAAGATAAAGGCCTTACTAAATGTTTACACATCATAAAATGTGGTTTTGGAGGAACATTAGGCTTATGATCCATTTTAAAATGAAGATGGAGAGGAAAGCAGGTAACTGCGGGGGTTCCCTCCTTCCTCTTTCAAGTGTTCATTATTTGTGGCTGGTTTTCTAACTGGGAAAAAGGAAGAGAAAAAGAGGATCCTGTTTCCTTTTGTAATTGCAGGGTACCTTCTATATCTCATCTCCAGAGATTAATTGGATGGAGGCGATCATATTCGTTTGAACATTTCAAATTGCAGGTCAGGATTTGTGCCATTCTTGGAGGTGTTGCTGAGACAGGACCTGTGTTTAGCAGGCTGCAGCAGCCTTGTTTCATATTGCTTGCTGCCCTGCTGAGAAGGAATGTTGTTACAGAAGCTTGAGTCTAGGAAAAGATTTGCAAAGTAGGCTTCAACCTGCCTTGTCAAATCTCCTGCGCATTCTCTGCATTGGTGTATACTTCTGTCATGTTCTGTCCTTCTGCTACAAGGAAAACATTTCCTATTATAACCTTGGCTATTAACTGAATGTGGGCTGTTTTTTGGTGCGGTGTATGCCATCCTTTCCTCACTATAATACTCTTCACATGTGGGGCAACTGTTGCTTTCCTGTGGTTGCCACGTACTGCCAGAGTGTGGCTCTTCTACTGTAACTTTTACATATTTTTTTCTTTCTTTCTTTTTACCACAGCCAAAGTTTCAGTCATCAACATCCAAAAATTTGGGTAAAGTTCCATACTATTTTAGGGTCTTGCAGTAGGCTGGTACTACCTAGGGCCCTGCGGAGCCATGCTCTAGCTTTTCTTATTTCTCCATCACTATTTCAAACACAAACTGCTTCCACATCTGCCAGGACATTTGAAAGTCCTATTTTGCTGAGGAAGAGCTCTTGCTCATTTAATTCAGATTGGGTCTTCTGTCTCGTTTTGTGAGGGGAACTGTATTCTGAAAGTGCAAGTTTTTCTCCCTTGTATAGTTTTAAGAAGGCTATTGAGTCATAACTGTTTAAGATGACTTATGTTATCTTTTGCTTTGTCCAGGCAATGTGACTCCTTAGTGCATTGCTGGATGGCTGTTTTCCTTTCTGGGACACTGAATTCAGTTTACCTTCTAGTTTGCCATTACAGGGCAGGGAGGACATAACAGTGTCCCCTGTTTTCCAGCCTGTTTCCAGTCACTGTAAGACAATGCTGCAGTCACATCCAAGAAGCCGAAGCCCACAGAAAGCAGTCTGAGTGTTTCTCTTGTCTTCAGAGGGCTTGTCCAGATTTGATAAGACTGAATGTTCAGACCATCCCTACAGAACACTTCAGGCTTGTTTTTCGTTCTCCATTTCCTCTTGTTTGTTTCTATTTGATACTGTTTCCTTGCTTTCTTTTTTTTTCTGTATTTTTCATGTCTCCATCCCCATCTCTTCTGACATTCCTCCTTGTGTCTTGAATGAGTAGTTATTTAAACAAGTGAAAAAATGTGAAATCAAAAGTTTTTGTTGAGGCTGACTGTACTTAAAAACGTGCAACATGAGGTCTTGAGAGGGGAAAATATTCCTTCAATTTCAAAAGCAGTTGAACCCTCCAAAAGATACCAACCATAACAAAAGATGTAATGCATTTTTATTTTGTGTTGCTTTTGTACATCACATGGAACTATGTGATATCCAGAGATGTGTTTCTGGAAAACTGCAGCATAAATGTAAATACTTCAGTCAAAAGTAGCTTCAAGAATGTCATGATTATTGAACTGATTTCCACATGCAGTTTATACAAGCCAGTGAACTAGTAAGCTTGAGGAGATGGTACAGTAAAATGTTCTGGTAACTTAGTGATTAGTGTTACAGATTGCAGTGACTAAAATGTAATTCTCTGTTTCACCTGTTCTCTTCCTCCATTTTCTGTGTAATTCTCTTTGCCCCTTTCTTCTGCCTTCCCTTCTTTTCCTCCTTTAAAATTACCATCTCTTCAAGATCTAGGAAGGTTAGATTGATCTTGGTGTGCATTGAGTATACATTAAGACTATGGGGCTTTTAAAACTAGCTAGAATATTATAGATCTGCACTTTACTATGAATTAAAAAAAATAGTTAATGAATTAATAAAGCTGTGTTCATTAATGTAAAACCAAGAGGCACTGATTGCAGAATTGAAATCATACCTGTCATTGTGATTTTCTCTCTTTTCATTTCTTTTCTTTCTTTTTCTTCCTTTTCTTTTTTCTTTTTTCTTTTCTTCCTTTTCTTTCTTTCTCTCTTTCTTTTCTCTCTTTCTTTGTCTTCCCTCCTTCCTTCCCTCCTTTCTTCCTTTCCTCCTTTCCTCATTTCTTTAGCTTCATTAACCAAATTTAATTAATGGTTTCTTCCATTTTTATAGTCTAAGCATTATCATTATCATGAATAACAAATATACATAACACCTTTGTATCTTATTGTGACAAGATGCAATTGCTTCCTGATTATCGATTGCCAAAAAAAAAAAAAAAAAGAGCAGCTGAAATGTGTTCTGTACAATAAGTCTTGTGAGGTGCAAAACCATTTATACATTGATTTCCACAGGTTACCTGTATTTTGCATGTGTTTTGGCCTTCTCTGTCATGTGTTCTGTTCTTTTCGTGTGTATATATAACATTAATTGGTTTTGTTTGAATCCCTGCCTGATACTTCAGAGCTAACCATCACACAGACTACTTTGTAAGACTCTTGGAAGCCACTCCTTCAGAGTTGCTCAGACAATGTTTGTGTGCTACTGTTCTCATGCTTTTTCTTTATCGTGTTTCAGCTCATCCACCATATACCATGTGCTTTAGAGTGAAATTCTACCCACATGAACCCTTGAAGATTAAAGAAGAGCTCACCAGGTACTTTTTGTTTGTTTGTTTGTCTGTGCATTTAATGTACGTTGTTAACAAGTTCAAAATAAAACACTTTGTTACGAAGGGTAAAATACTAGAGTAGACAGACATTTGCACTACTGAGAGCTTTTTTATTTATTGTGATACCTATGGATTTCCGTATAACATACAGAGAAGTAGTGATGCTTTCAATAACTTTCAGAGAGTCAATGGTCAAATGACTGGGCAAAGATTATCCTGACTCTTCCCTTGGCAAGGGTTGTGGTCTTGAGTAAGTTCCTTTTGTGTCTTAGTTTTTCCTTTTTGTGTAAAATAATCTGTGAAGTTTAATTCAGTAACTCTTTCAACAGGAACGTGAATAGCCTCCTTTTCTCTTGTGCATGTGTCTTTAGGACCACAAACAGGATAGTATTTTTAAAGTACTGATAGACTATTAGCAAACTGACGTAGAGGTGCAGTATATTTATATTTTTAAAGTACAGCTGCTCTGGAGGATAAGAAGTCTTGTTGCTTACACTGGAATTTTGCAGCCTTTGCTGTGAAAACACACCTGCGCAATGATCAGCCATGCTTAACAAATGGGAGTTTTGTCCTTCCAACTAGCTGTTGTGAATATTCTGTTGCTCCGGGTATTTTTCCAGACATGTACCCGGAGGAAAAGATGTAGGAGAGTAACCGCTAAACCTCTGCACCAGCTGCCCAGGACTGTGTGTATGCCTTACCGTGCTGTTAGTCAGCAGGTCACACCGCTGACTGGTAGTGGCACGTTGCAGAAGCACGGAGCGCCTGAGCACTTGTTGCCTTGCGTTCCTCACTGGTGCTTTCCCCAAGCCCTGCAAATTCTTGTGCTCAGGAGTCACTTCATGAATGGGAGTGATCCCGTTGTCCCTGGTCTCATACTGAAAGTTCCAGGAACAGCTCGTGTTCTGCTGAGTGGTAAGTTTATAGTTTGTATAGAGCAGCTGGAACGTGCAGTTCATATTATAGCTGTTTGTCTTGGGTGATACAGTAAAACTGTTAGCTGAGTGAACAGGTTGTAAACCAGGAAGTCCGGGGGTTTTCATTATTTGTTAGTGTTTGTCCTCAGATGAACATTTTACTTTTTATAAGCCAGAGTATTAACTTCATACAGACCTTCCTCATTCAACGGCCTTAATTAATTGATTTTTTTTTTCCCCCTTTTAACTACTTGGACACCCTCCCAGGAGAAGTTTTATCGAAATGCAAAGCACCTAGATGTAGCTCGCTGAAGTGTATTGTGCTGTCACTATGTTTTAGGCTTTTTTGGCACATCTCTAATTAATTTTTAAAGTCAAGCTGCTGTATGAAAAATGTTTTATGGTCTTTTGTTAAAAATAATACGGTTAAGACCTTAAAAGGGAGAAATAATTTCTCTTTTCATATGTCCACCTTGTGCACCTGATACTTTTTTGTATCTGATTGATTGGCTTTATAGTTTCCTGATGTTGCTATTTGGGGAGCTTTGCTTTGTCTCTGCCTAGGTCTTTTACACAATAACAAAGTATAGGAAATGCTGAAATGAGCAAGTGAAGTGTAGTCGTGTAAGTCACCTCTGAGAGTTTGCTTTGTTGTCTAAAGCAGAGGGTCAGATGCAAAGTGGTGCTGTAAATTGGCTTGAGTTAATTTTTTTCCTGAATTGCAATGAGTGGTGAAATTGAAGAAGGAAAGAATCCAGTAGTATTTGACAGAGGCCACTCATGAAACTTCGACAGTTGGCTTTTAGGTAGATTTTTTTTTAGCTCTGCTCTGTTCACAGGACAATCACATTTTTTGCAGTGTGTGCTTAAGATGATTTGAAAATAAATTAATAATATGGTCACCTTTTGACTTAAAAGCCATCTGTACTTCATAGCTGTATAGAGAGTCAGCTGAGTCAGAGTAATAGTGTTTTGCATTTCTGCATTTCTCCGTGTCTAAGCGTGTCGCAGGGATGGTCTCTTCTCCAGCTGGATAGAAATCTGATGGTTATCTGTAGTCCCCATTTAGATAATGAAATTAAGATACAGTAAGACTCATCCTGTCACATTGTTGTACTACTCTTTGGTTCAGAATATTAATTAACCCTGTCTAAATCCCCCATGTGGATTATTGTTAATGCAGTCTTTGTAAAAGCTTTATGGGACTAAATCTTTAATGAAGTACTGTAGAGACATCAAAGAGATGTACAGATGTTAAAAAGACCTGTTTTTCCTGCTTTTCTGTTGCAATATCTGATGTTAAAAAATTATTCAGTATGTGAAACTGTGTGTGCATGGTGTAAATTATTGGATTTCTGTGAAAATAGTGTAACATGGATAGAAATACTAGTCAGGATTTAGACATCACTTGCAGGAAGAAAACTGAGTATTTGTCACCTCAGATTACTGCTGCTTCATTTCTGTCCTACCTTTGATAGGCTGGGCTGCACTGTAATCCGCTAGTTAGTCTGTGGTTTTACAGGTGCAACTATTTTCAGGAAACTAAGATGGAGAATGACCTAGCTGAAGTCATCCCTCTCTCTATGGTATTACAGAAGAAAACCCTGTAAGAGCCTGAAAATGTGCACACTGTGTGTTCAGAGGCCAGGAGTGCCTTGGGCAAAGGATCAAGCCACGCACTTGCCTGTCACTGCATTTCGTTCCACTGCTAAGGACATCTGTGAATATCGTCAGTCACATCGTACCATTCCACCCGCTTACTTTCATCTTCCCTTGTTTTAATTAACGATCACTTCCACAGCTATGCTTTTGAAATAAAATCAGTGCCTGCCTCTGGATGTTAAGGCACTTTGAGATGTTATTGCTAAATAAGGAATTCCGAATTCAGGACAAAATTCCTTCCTCTCGCTGCAGAAGTAGGGTCTGTGTGGTCCTTGGTCGCAGTTTTCTCTTGAGTCCGATGGTGTCAGGATTGCAATTCACAAGTTAACTTCAGTGGCCATGGGGATTGTCACCTTGAGCTCTCTTGTTTCTGTAATAGCAGACTACTTGAAACCCCACTTGTCAGCAAAGTCCAAATCTTAAGGCACTTCAATGCTTAACCTGTTTAACTCATCTCCTTAACTTGTGTCAACATGGATTCAGAAGATCTGTCCTTATTTTTCAAAATACTGCTTCCTCAGCAGAGCAGGGAGGCCGTACATGTTTGAAATGTGTTTGAGAAAGACTAAAGACACACTTTTTAATAGTTAAACTAATCAGGCATTTTTTCCAATGCCTTTTATAAAAATTGTGAGGAGAATGTGGCAAGGATTTAACTTATTTTCCTTAAATGATTAGGCCTCTGAATTCATTTCAGGTGCACTGGAGGCTCAGCAGATTGCAACAGAAACAGTGAATATGGATTTTTTTAACAGGTTGTGTAACCTTTTAAACAGAGATAAGTGCTCAGCCTTAGTAGAGTAGTGATGCTCCTCTATACTGTGGCCATCTCTGAGGGTTTGACTTCTGCTTCACGTGCAGTAGCTGGAGGATGTCAGGCTCTTCTGAATGGTACATTCAGGCAGCTTTCTAGATCTGACTGTCTAGCACTTAGAGGTGACGTGAAGTCAGAACAGAGTACTTCAGTTTCAGAAAACAGTATTTAACTGGCTTCACGGAGCATGCCTAATGAGAGTAATAACTACTAGTTTTTAATTAGGCGGTACCAACATGACAATCAGGCCCTCACATCTCCCTTGTTCCCTGCCACTCACAGCTGTGAAACATAATTTTGGTTTCTTTTCTTGTTAAATCAGCATCTGCTCTGCAGCCTGTTTTCTGGATGACATTACACAGGAGTGGGGCAGAGGCCTTGAGGACATACTTTTTCAGTATTACTGCTAACTTCCTTTTCTCCTGGTTTTCCTTTTTTTTTTTGTCTTTTTGGTGCATCCCAGTTGTTTTTCCATAGATCATGACAGACTTGATGGTGAGAGGGGTTTTTCTTTAGTTATGTGCACCGAACCGCATGCAGAAAAAAGGATATTTCAGAGTTCGTTGTGATGGTCAAGATTATTCTGCTGGCATGACATGCTAAGATACAAAATTGCCACGAAGGAAGTTGTAATTGCAGAGGTCTCTCAACCCGCAGTACACGCAGCATCCCACTACGCTCTCTGAAAAGCACAGGTATTTTTGCTCTGTGCTTCACTTCACTGTTCTTTGATCACAGGTCAGAGCCCTGGAAGTGTCCATAGCTGGCAAAGCCTGAGATGCTGTGCGTGAACAGAATGGGAACAGTCAAGGGAGTGTGTACAGATGGATCCAAAGAACAGTCCACTTGGACACTGATTTTTACTATGTTACTTCTTTTCAGTGTTCTTGTTTAGGTAATAAATAAGTCAGTGTTTGTTCTTTCTTATGTAATAAAGCAGCCCAAGGCCTCGTGCCTTCTTATCTCCAAATCCCTACATTATGCTGTGTATGTATAATTAAAATGAGAGAATACAAAGTCATTTGAGGTCCCAAAGGAATGATCTAAAATGCTACAGATAATACTGTATCAGCAGTAATCCATGATTATTGTAGAAAAAAACAGACCTAGAAGAGGGCATGGGTGAGTAGCTGGTGGAATTAACCAAAGATGGATTATTTCAACTAGCTTTCATCATGCCCTTTTTTCCTAATCCATATTTCCTAATCCAGGAAGTAGTTCTTCAATCAGTAGGCTGTCATAAAACTGTGTAGTGAGTACTTTCATACAAGAAAAGCAGATAAAATATGTTTAACTGGAAGTCATATAAAATGACAAAGACATGGGCTATGTAGGCGTGGCAAATTCAAGAGCCCTGAGTGAACCTGCTTGGGCGAGGAAGAGCAATACAGCTGCAGGCATGCAACGCTTGACCAGCCCTGTCTCAAACAGCTGTACTTTATATTGCCATGTATTAGCAGAGCCTAGCGCTTTTCCCTCCAAAACTGGGGGGCCAGCTGAGGCTGATACTGCTCCAGCCGGTTGTTAATGCTTGAATATCATGCCATTTATCTGCAAATTGAAAAGTATTGCAATACGTTCATCCTGTCCTGCTTTTCTTAAGATGTGCAATGGTAGCTGTGTTTCGATGCCTCTGCAAGTCCACTTGTCTGGTTTGGCTTTCTTGAGGTCATGTTGACAGTTGGCAAGTGAGTTTATAGTTCTAATAGTATTGGACTCACAAACAGATTGAATAGGATAGGTCTTAAAAATGAGTGAGAGTCCTTAGTAAGAGCTTTTGGTGCTGGCAGGCTTGCAGATTGCATTTGGGGCGGTGAAAAAAATTATCCAGAATAGTCCTGAATGTTTTGATGGAGCTTATGCCTGTGGGAGAAGGAGATCTTACACATTGAGATATCTTCTTGTGGTCCTGTGTTTGAATGAAGATTCTGTTTTGCAGTCATGATGACTATACCCCTAGTTCCTAGTTCCTCTGCTAGAATTTGGCTTATGACTGATTAGGTGGATTGAAAGGGCAACTGCTGTCCTAACAACACTGCGGCATGTTTATTGCCATGTATATCTGTTTTACAAATGCTGTGATGGGTTTAACCCACGCCAGTGTGAATAAAACTTTTGTATTGTTCCAGAAAAACAAGAAAACAAATAGATGATCTCACCCAAATTCATTAAATGGTTCATATAATTATTGTGTTAGGTATTTTAACAGTTCCATTCCTGCCTGTTCATTTTAGCATTGTTTTCTGGATCTGTTGCTCATGAATTTGTCTAATCATTCTTTTATTTTGGATGTAGTAATACTGTTCACAGCCTCCTGAGGCAGTTAGTTCACTGCCTGCTGGGAAAGGTTCTTTCTTTCGTCTGCCTTAAGCGATTTCCTGATTTCCCCATCTCTAGTATTGCAGGATTCACTGAATAGCAGTACTGTGTTTGCCTTTCCCACTGCCCTCAAGATCTCATAAGACTTGGTCTTATTCCCCCTCATCACCGTCTCTCCTTGTAAGGGAGGCTCTGCACTCTCACTCTAGTTGGTCTCCTCTGTCAAGCTCAACTATGTCCTACTTGGGATGCAGAGGCTAGAGTTAGGTACAACATTCAAGATGTGGTTACACCAGGGCTTTAAATAGCGGCAAAGTGGCCCTCTGTCTTGTTCACAATATCTGTCCTGATGATGCTAAATCTTTTATTGGCTTTTTTGGCTGCTGCTGCACCCTGAGTTGATGATTTCAGAGACTTGTCTGTAATGCCTCCAAGATCTATCTGTCAACTCTGTGTTTTATCAATAGCTAACAGAGTGGTGGCTTTTCTTTAGCTTATAAGATATCAAAATACTTCTCAAATATTAGTAAGTAGACCAGCAATATGTTTTTAGAGAATATAATTATTATCTCTGTTAGACTTGTTGTCTAGGTGGCACTGTAAAGCACAGAAAAGATGTTCTCTTAGTTGTGATATTACATACTAATGTGTAGTAGTGTTTGGGTTAGATTCACAGACTTTGGCAGCAAACTAGTGCTCCCGCAGTGCACTTGGTGTTACCTACTGTAGAAGACAGAGTGCAAAGTCAGTGTCCAGAATAATATACATAAAGAACTCATAAATTCTGCTGGGGGAGGAGGGCAACCAATGGAGGCATATTGTAAACACGGGCATTTGTCCTCTGCTGCTCTGCACCTGAGTATGCTCAGCAGCACAGGAAGGAGCAGTGCAGTCAAAGATAGACACCGTGCTGAGATAACAATTTTCAAAACACTGCTGGATATCTCGAGGTGACCGTGTCTGTCAGCTGGAAAGGGTTTGACAACACTGGGAGAAATGCTTGTTACTGGAATAAAATGAGTGAAGTGACTTGAACACAAGAAAAAAAACGCTACGTAGACAAACCACAAAGTTTGGCTGTGGGAAAGCTTGCTTGCCTCGTTGAACATCTTAAAATAGGTAAATAAATTGACTGTTAAGCAGTTAGCAACATAGTCTCTGGGGGTCATGAAGCCTGCTTGAAAACAAGAATAGATATTGCTGACCCTTCATCTGCAGTTGCGGGAAGGGCTTGGCTAACCTGGAGTTGAGTCATCTGTATTGCAAACAGATAATAGATGGAAATGAGGTTATTCCAGTGATAGGCATTTGAGTGTAGGCGCTGAAGCATACATTTACTAGCTTGCTGGTAAGCCCGAGTCCTTAGGGCTGTAAATCAGACATATAAAGTTGTACCAGGGCTTGGAAAAAAAACAGCTGTGGTGGAAGGACACGAGAAGCAGCAAAATCAGATGTGATTTTGGAAGTTATTTCCATAAGTGTAGGCAATTTTAAGTACATGCATAAACTTTACTGAATTCAGGAACCAGATATGCATTCGTAGGTCTTTGCTGACCTGGGACATGAATTACATTATCAGGATTATAGGAAGTGTCTGACGTTGAGCCAACCTTTGGCAAAGCTTGCAACGTTGGCTTTCAGTCCGAGGAGCATATATCTCCTTCATTGGAAAGAACTCCTTAAATGTCTTAGTCTTGTTCCAGATTGCCCTTCTTGCTTTGAAGATGAACAGTATCCCATGCAGCTTGCTGTGTAGGTGGTCTCCGAAAAACACATCCAAACTCTCTGGTTCTGCTTTGCATGGATATTCCCCTGCCCTTCTTGTAAGTGCAAGTGCTTCCCTTGTGTACCAGCCAACAATTTCTCCAATCTTCACTGTGAACTGTGCTCTGTGCCTCTTTTCCCCTCTTGAATGCTGCCTTCTGCCTTGTAGATTTCTTTTTCTTCTTTGCCTTAGAAATTTAATAGTTCTTTGAACCATTTGATTAAGGATTTCAATGGTCAAGTGCATGCCACAGCTCAGTAACACAGAACCTGAGTGATAGAAAAAGTAAACTTCAGTATTTTTATTTACAAAATTATTAGTGTAATAGAGAGGTATGTGAATAATTTAAGAGACACCCCTTGCTCCCCCCAAACAGCCAAGGAAACACTGCATCAAGAAACCCCCTTTCATATAAGGAAGAAAAAACTTCTTCCTCAGACTAGCAAGTGCTAGGGGTTGTATATTGTAAAGTACAGACAAATGAATAACATTGATGGCCCACGTTTGTGACGTTAGCTAGCCTACACGATGGCTTGTGGTCAGCTCTGTCATCACAGGATGACCACTGGGAAGAAATCAGCTCTGAGGCACTGATGTGCTTTTCCCTAAAATTGTATCTTAGGGGCTGTGTTGGTTAGATATGCGCTGCTTACTCTTATTTATTTTCTGTTAACATACCTCTCAGCAAAAATTGAATATGTATTTGTGTTTTCCCAGTTGTTACAGAGAAGAAATTGTCCCTGGTATGTTAGGGAGACAAGACAATGAAAACTGTGTTATTCTGAAGTTATGGAAAAATTATAATGGCAATTTTCTGCAATTTTTGAATTCTGATGTTTTGGGGTTTTTTTTATTCTGAACAACTTGCAGAGCCAGTGATTTAGCTGGAGGGAATGCATAGGAATACATTTTTTTATTAGCTTCGGGTATTGACAATTTAGGTTAAAAGAGTATATATTATTTTTTATTGTAACGAAGCTAACTTTGGGTTTTTGGTTTGGTTTTTTTTTGTTTGTTTGGTTTGTTTGTTTGTTTTTTTACAAATGGTGGTAGTTTAGTATTGCAAACAGGCTTAACCAAGAAACTAGTGTAATACCTATCTTTATTACTGTTTGATTTTTTTTCTGGGGAACTACCTGTGCTGTAGCACTACCAAATTATGGAAGTGAATTAGTGAGCTGTTACTGGACACTGATCACAGGAAAAAAAAAAAGGGGGGGGAGAGGGTTGCAAAATAAATAAAAAAAAAGGCCTTGAAGTGCAAAGTTCCCGGAAACTTTTAATACTGTAGCATAGTGAAGGGATATGTTCACAATGGGAACAAATTGCTTTGCTCTGTGATAACTGTCTCATCTTTATGTAGCATTTAGTAACAGTCCAAGGAAAGGAGGAAAATTTCTTTTGCCCTTTAGATAATACTTACAGTCTTGCTCAAATCTAGAACTCCCTGTAAGCTTCAGATAAGCTACTTGGTGCACGAGTTCGTGGTACACACAGAACCAAGTAACTTGGGCAAAATATGTCTGATATCTTATTCATAAAGCACATTTTCGTCGGCTACACTGTAGCTCAAAGTTGGAGAGGACTGGCAGCACCAAGTGATGTCCTGAAGGTCTGCAGAAGCCAGTGAGTTTGAGCTGATAGCACCCTCTAGACAGTTGACGTTATCTGGCTAAAGCCATGCTTAAATGGTTTATTTTCCCAGAGCGGTGAAGCTGCTGAATGGTGCAGCTAAAAACCAGCTGGGTGGCTGGGAAAGTGAGTCAGTGGGCTGTGAGTCGGTCCGTCCCTGGGAGGCTGCTCTCCGGGGGAGAAAGAGAAGGCAAAAGAGAAAGCGATGGCTGTGCCTCTTCTCTTGCTATAAGAAACAACGCTCCTCCATGGTAGGAGGTGGAGGGCAGGTGGAAAGAGCCTTTTGTTTCCTTCTCCGCAGTTCTTCTAGAGGAAGAACAGCTCTGAGAGGAACGGGAGAGGTTCCTCCCAGGCAGGTCCCCTGTGACCGCTGTCCCCTTGGCACTCAGGGAGTCGCTTCCACCTCAAAACTTTAAAACTTAATAAAGACAAGGAAAGAAATCCTCTTCACTGTGGTCAATGGGCTATTTTGTCTACAGCGACAGAGAGGTTTCGTTGTGTAAACCTGTATTTAATGAGAGGGGGTGTGCTCAAACCAACTTATATTACTGTAAATTTATCTCACGTCACTAATGAGCATTTTAACAGCTGTACATTTTAAATAAAGTACTCCCTATGCTATCTTTTAATGGCTTTTTGTTACTTCTACTGTCATTATTTCATTGTTATTGAGAAAAATCTCTTGTCTTGCATCTAGGTTTTCCTGTGGTTGCACTTTACCTCTTTTTCCTGCCATTTAATGTAGCAAGAAAGAGAACCAGAATAGCTGCACAACCGGTTTCACACTGATAAGTTAAATCTGTTATAAAAAGATGCCACATAATTTCCTAATTTTTTAATTATATTTCAGATACCTCTTATATCTACAAATAAAAAGGGACATTTTCCATGGCCGTTTGCTGTGTTCTTTTTCTGATGCTGCCTACCTGGGTGCCTGTATTGTCCAAGGTAAGTACAAGCAGCAGGCTTTTTAAAATACTTAACTCATAGGTGTGTGTGGTAGAAAGAGAAACTCAAAACCGTTATGGGAATATAGCTACCAATAATGTATATTTTTTTCAGTGGTACTGTTTCTCTGCATTGACATGCACTGCAAAGTGTTTTAATTAATTCAGCCATTTAGTCAACTGAAACCAAACTGGAACTTAAATTCTAAAACAACAGGTTGTCTTAGCATTTAAGTGAAGAAGTATGGCATCAATGTTAGATTCCAGTTATAAACAAAGCAAAATTCTGTTCTGGATCCTGAATGTAAATGTAGCCTATTCCGTTTGAACAAAGCAGGAGAAAGCGTCATTCAGTGCTGTTTCTCGTGGTAAAAAAGACATGTGTGATGATGGAATCACAGACAGAAACAGAAGATGGTGATTCGAGAAGAAAGGTCTTGCTCCCCCCCTTTTTTTTATTCTCCCCCTTTTTCTCCTCATCATTTCCTTAGGACCAAATTGAGGTGTATATGTTGGATTGCACGCAGAGAAATAGTTAGCTAGATGTCTGATTAGGGACTTCATATGTGTGGAAGTCCCCTTCATTCTGCCTTAACATGAATTAAGCTCTTAATGCATTAAAGGCAGCGTATCCAAACCAGTATTAAGTCTATACCTTATTAAAAAATTAAAACCCCAGATGCTGTGTCTGGGTACCTAAGTGATGCATCTTTTAGAAGAGGAGTCAAATACTGTGGGCCACCTTAAATCATGTTACAGCCTGTGTTTTTCTGCTAGAACAGAATTAAATCAGTCCATATCACAGAGGATAAATTAGTGTAAAAAAGAGGAGAATCCGGAGTGCATTGTTGCAGTTCTGCCTGGTACCAGAATGATGGGTACTCCTATGCTTCTGTTTTACAGAGCATGTTTCTGCCACAGGAAACAGTTTAGGAGTGCTAATTACCACTGCAGTTAACAAACCATGAACTTCACTTGAAACTAATTGACTGAAGTGGCAGTTATAAGGATTTTGTTGTTTCAGTTAACTATCAATTCTTTAAAGTAGCATTTCTTGTGAGATCCTTATTGATCATGGAAGTGTCTTGAATTACACTGTACTTATTGATTTTTTTTCCATCTTAACTAATGTTGCAACTGAACTTTTTCTGTTTTGTTTTGTGTTTTGGATCTGTTTAGCTGAGCTTGGTGATTATGATCCTGATGAACACCCAGAGAATTACATCAGCGACTTTAAGATTTTTCCCAAGCAGTCACAAAAGCTCGAGAAGAAAATAGTTGAAATGCATAAAAATGAATTCAGGTAATTTAGAATGCTGTTTGGTAAAGAGATAGCTAAGAAGTACTCTTATCTGTTTCCAAATAGTGTATGTTGACTTAGGAGGGTTTGTTCCTTGGATTTATAATAGATGACCTACCGATACACTGTCTAATATGCTGTATTTGAAAATACAGTTTCAGCTTAGTGGGTTTTCTTTTCCTGTTTCATTAATCATAGCTGATTCCTGCATGTGTGCTGTTAATTTAGACTGCATTTGCTTGAAATGTAGGTCTGGCTAGTGGCAGTGGCTCACATCACGAGTGCTGCTCTGGTTGATTAGTGGAATAACATCTTTCATTTAGGGATCACAGGCCTTTTGCTGTGAAATTTCTGTATGTAGTGTAATTACAAAATTCTTCATAGATACTGACCTGACTGAAACTGTAATTAAGTTATTTTATCGCTAGGTTGTTAACATAGTGGTGAATTACACGGGAATGTATTTAAATAACTTCTTTGGAAGCCTAAGGAGGTGAGATTCAGAACTCTGCGTCCTCTTTTTCTGTCCTAAACTTTTAATAGTGTGATAGAGGGGAGTGGAGAAAGATTAATCAATCTTTTTTGGTTTCAAAGTTGAACGTGTCCCTGAAGTATGGTGTTTCAGGGGAGAAGCAGCAGTGCGTTGTGCAACTACACCCTCTGCAGGGTCATCAGCGAATGACATGCACAGCAGTCGTGACAGTCACTTGCATGATGCCCTCCTCATTTTGCTCAGTCGAGGATAGTCCACAGCTAAGGAGAGGACACGGGTGTGAAGAAAATCAAATGAAAGCAAACGATTAATTGCATGAAGTAGAAGGACAATTTTTATTCAAAGATTACAAGGCTCTTTGCACTTCTTTAAAACCCCTGTGTTTTGTTTTCATATTATGATATGTATAAATGCTTTGCTTAAGTATATGAATACCACTTACACAAAAGTTAAAAGTAGCCTGGGGGGGGGGGGGGACGACACAAAGAAAGTGAAAAAATTCTTTTTACAGGAGTTAAAGCTTAAAACACTTTTTTTCCCCTCCAGAAGCTTATGAAATAGGTTGTTCAACCAAAGTGCAACATTCATGGCAGTATGCTTGCAGGTACTAACGTGTCTGTATACTTTTTTATATATCCCTCAGTGAAACAATGTTTTAAACGGCACAGCTACATCTAGTATTTCTAGAGCAGTCCAGGCTGTACTTTGCACAGACTCATAGAAACAGCCTTTTAAAAAAGAAAACAGAATTTGTCTTACTTTCAGTATTGTTCCATACAGTGGCTGCAGATTTCCAAAGGATAAATTCAACCTTTAAAAACCAAGGTCTTTCATCATTTAAGCCAAGATGCAACTGCAAAGATTTTGATCAATTCAGTTCTTTCAAGAACAGGCTAGTCCTTTATTTAAAGTCAGGAGAAGGGAAGAAAAGGTGGTTGGCCAAAGCTGGTGTTTTTTGTATTTCGTAGCCCTGGAAGAGATGTATTTTTCTGTGTTGTTTTTTTCCCTTGTGCTTAATTCTGCCTATCTATGGGGAATTTAATCTGTTAGTTCCTCTATTATGAATAACCAGGCACATTTTTTAGCTCATTTTTAAACCCCCTTTCCTGTTTGTGTATGTTCCTGACCCTGTGACAGTAAATGTTACAAGGCTTCGCACAGATCCTTCTGGTATTCTCCTAGTCATGGATTCCTCCCATCAATGGCTGCTCAGCATGTGAGGATGTCCCCTGAATTTCTTCAGTAGTCTGGTGAGGGATGCTATTCATTACTGCCTTTTGGAAATCAGATGGTATCAACCCAGCTTTTTTGCCTGAGATCTGTCTATTCCTGCAAAGAATTCCAGGAGGTGTTTGAGGCATAACTATAATTTATAGCAGAACTCTCCTCATATATCCCACTTACATGTATATGTTTCTTCATTCTCTTTCTAGTCTAGATTTTACCAGTTTGTATGTTATGAATGTTAAGCTCAGTGGCTTATAGCTCTTTGCAGCGCTCAGGCACTGTTTTCTTTCTTTTCTGTTTTCTTTTGCTTATGTCTGCATCTGGTGGGCGTTACCTATTTGTCTGGTTACAAAGACAGTTTCAGAGCTGTCTGGATAGCTACTATCTGGCACTTTTCCACTGCAGCTCTGTCTTCCCAAAATTGATCATCCTATTAAATTTTTTACATCAGGCATTCACTAGTCACATAGAAGTTTTACCTTTTTCCGGATATTTAATTCCGTGGATCTCTATTCTAGGAGTACAAATTAATAAAACATATCTGTCATATAATGAACTATGTATAGAGAGATCCAGTGCTAGATGATCAGGTTTCCCTATCTAGCTGAAGAAAGATGATTGAAAAAGCACTGAGCTTGCAGGCTTCTCTCTGGTATTGATCAGCGCATCTGTTTCACTGCATTCAGCAAGTTGAATTTTCTGATTAGACTTAATATTTTGCTGCTCAATGAGTATTTTTAAAAATGCTGCGAAAGGTTCCCCTGGCCTCTTTTTAACAAGATACTTGAGTGACATGGTAGCTGAGAGCTAACGTGTGAGGAATGCAGAAGAGACTAAGAGCCATTTGAATCCAGCTGCCATTCTGCCACCTTCAGAAGAGTTACTTCTGGGTTTCAGCACTGCAGCCGAGTCTGGTTCTTTGTTTTCTTCACACGTGTAAATTAACAGAGATCATGGCATCTCTCTGCTGCAGCAGGCTCCTGTATAACCAAAGCCCAATGGCTTGGAAGGGGCCAGTTCTTCACTGAATCCCCTGTCGGCATCCTCAAGGCCTGTTCTCTGCGCATATCTTTTCTCCTGCGCCACAGCACGATGGAGGAATTTGCCTTTTGAAAGGCGCATGAGAACAGTGAGGGGAATGCCTGGGAAGCAGCAGTAGGCTACTGTGACAGCTGCCAGTGACTTAGTGACTCATCTTGTGTCATCTAAAAGCCTTGTTCTTGCTGATGAAAACAGATGTATGACATGGTGCCCCTATTTCTTATGCTTTGTGGCTGTGAGAACATCACTGGATTTTAGCAAAATGTGACCTTTTATGTAAATTCCCGCTGCACCTAGTTGCAAAAATAAATACGTGACAGGCAGAAATGCATGTCAGCTTTATTGAGCTGTGATTAATTGTCTTGTGAATTTTAATTCATTATTCTTCCCTCATTGAGAAAGGGAGAGGTACAGGAGTAATTTCACTGAAGCTGACCAGTGGTGGGGCAAACACACAATATGTATTCTCATTTTCCTGTCATTCCAAGTAAGTCCTCTTGAAGCAAGGTATACTGCTGGGAGGCAAAGAGATAATGCTCTTACGACTTAAAATACTAGAATATGTGAGGATGCACTAGGAACTTAGGAGACGGGGAGATGACTTCTTAAAGAATACAAAATGGATTGAAAGGTTATGTTTTTTGGGTATGGTTACAACAGAACATAGCTACTGAAGTAATAGCTACTTGCATTTCTGTCTCCCTGCCACTCTTAACAGATTTGAATGGATTTGGGTCATAAAAATCTAGATATTCTGTGAGGGTATTCTGTTATACCTTTTTCTTCAAGTGAAGTGCATGCTAAGGTTGTTCATTTGCATGTCCCTTATCCCTTCTAGTTAGCTGTGTGCAAGTGTTTGTAAGGTTGCATTGTAAATCACATCAGTGAAATGATCCAGGTTAAAAATAACTTATTTTCTTTTACTTGGCTTCTGTGCAAAAGTACATGGAACCACACGTTCAGTTCTCCCCTCTTTTGGCAGTATTAAAGATATTTAATACACCGCACTGTGCTCAGTATATAAAGCCATAGTTCATTTTTATTTCTGGTGACCGAAAGCCCACAGCTTAACAAAAATATAGTGGAGAATTTTGTGTAGATTTGGGGAAAACCAAAATAAAACTAACCCATCAAATGAGGCTAAGTAGAGTCATGAAATCTTCTTGGTAGAGGAGAGGAAAGCTGAGTGAAAGGTTAATTCTTCAAGCATAACAGCAGGGATTACTGGGATTACTGGGTTTTTATGTGAAAGATCACTCAGGTGATCTCAATAATCTCTTTGGGAACTGAGGTTTTCTTTTGTTGTGGGTTTCTTAACACATCAGGAGTTTGCTCCTTTTAGATACTCCCAAAACAGTTGTACTTTTTCCATGGCAGAATTAGTGCTGTTTGTTTGTTTGGGCAGTCTGCATTAGGAGCTGGCCCAGTTTTGCTTCTAGCTTTTGCTGTTGGATTTTGTGGGCTCCTCTTACGAAAGAATGGACTTCGTATGTACGTATGCACCTGTGTCAGTACTAGTTCCAAATTGACTTCTGTGTTGTTAAAACTGTGGGATTTGCTTCAGACAACCAAATAAAACATCAGATGTTTTTAGTGCAGTGACATTCCTTTCTTTGTTTTCCAGGACAAAAATGCCTTCCTATGAATTTATCTCAAATCTTACGTCCTTTAACAGAACATTTGTTACTCTGATAAAATTCCCTGGCTTTTGAAAGATGCTTGTCAGCCAGACTTCCCTGAGGCCAGACACCTGAAAATAGAGAGATTTCCAAAGGGAAGATTCACGTATATCCGTATCAAGGCAATTTATATTTGTAGGAATCATAGTTTTTTTCCCCTTTTTTTCTTTTTTGAAAGGACTCGGTGGTTGAAAATAAAGATTTTATTTTTTTTTTTGTGTGTCCCACCTGAAAACTAATGATCCATTTTTACTTATTTCTGATATGGTATATTATGCCATGTAATTTATATGAAAGTGCTATGTAAACAGCCATTTATTTGTTTGAAAGCCCTATGCAAACATTAACTTTGCGCAGTAAATTACAGTTACGTGACCTGTTCAAATGCTTGTTTTCTAGGCTGGCCTCATATAGGTAAATGCAAGTTATTGATTATTGCTTGGGATGGCCAGTGTGGATACAGGCTCAAGAAGGCTGAGTGCTACTGAATTGGCTGTTGTCTCCATTGTGTGTATCAAATACTCCAGCTTTTGCAAAAGTCATATGTGGGAGAACATCTTTTGGGAGAAGAAAAATTTTCCTCTGAGAGCATGAAATCACTGCCGTGTTCTGCTATTAACTATCTCAAAAGCTATTTAAACTTTTAAGCTAAAGGGTAGTATTTTCTTGAAAACCAGGGTAGCAAATTAATGCTTGTCTTTGATTCAGGCTGCATCATCTACACTGTAACTACTCAGTGGGGATTTAAGCACTTTTAACTTTCCTCCGCTGCTCTAACTCTTACTGTATTCCCTTCACTGTACCATCAGTGTCTAAGGACTCCAGTGCCAGCAGGAGTACAGGATTTCGCAGTCTCTGCTGATCTCACGCAGACGTGGTGCTGTCAGTGGAGCCGCTGGCAAGCATAACTACAGATGTTACTATGAGAGTATATTCTGGGAGGCTGTCCTAGAAGACTTGGCAAGAGTTGCTAGAAAATGCTTCTCTTTGTGGGTGTTAATATCGTTTGATCCAAGATTAAAGCAACTTCTTGCATGCTGTGGAATACATTAAAAAGTGCTGAAACTAAATTCCCGTTTAGCAAGTCCAGAATAAGGTGGATCTTGTATTTGATTTAAGAGCTTCTTGCAATTAAAACTACATATTATCTGCTTTTATGCATTTAATGCCGGCAGCACACTCATCTATGCTATATATTTAGCTTCTTGTACTACCCTAATCACATCGGTATCTAATGGCCTCATATACACGAAGGCAGCGTGATTGGAAGGACATACGGTGTGCTCCAAAACTTGCAAGTCACATTACAGGAGACAGAAGCCTCTCTGCTGGGGACCGAGGATCTGTTGAGGTTTACATGGAGGGGAAGGGGGCAGTTTGGAAAAGAGCAGGATGTGCCACAGCAGGGATAGCTGACTTCCAGGCCTAAGGAGCCAAAGTCTCTGTAGTTCTCAGCTGTACAAAGTATACCAAGGACTTTGGAGAGCTGAGGAGGACAGTGATGTATGGTGGGAGTTCACAGGCAGATAGTGGTGACAGCTGGTCGGGGTCCCACCTACGTTACAGCCCTGGGCTGCACTGAATGTCCTCTTCATTTCAGCCTTGATAGCCCGTGCTGGCTCATTTACAGTTTCCCAGTCTAGGCATTTGGAGTTACCCGTCAGGCACATGTCACTGCAACGTCAAAATTATCTAATGCTCTCTAGTTTAGCAATCTGGTACTAAAATGCCATTGTGTTTGCTGTAATAGGTGAATAATTTGCTTGTTTCTGTTCTATATTTTCATGGTGTATTCTTTCACTCCATAATTCTTATCAGCTGTAATTTTACTGAATTAGAGAGGTGGCTGGAGTGTATATTTATTAGAAGCTTGAAATAACATTCTCCTGGTCACCTAGTCCTTTCCCTGAAGAATGATGTGTGTGTTGCTTTCCTCAAAGCTTTGTTCTTCTGAACCATTTTTTTCTTAGAGAAGTGTGCTTAAAACCAATTAAAATTAAGGAACTGTACTTGTAATTCTGGATGCACTTAGTAGAAAATGGTAACAGTGAAATGCTGTTTTGTTGGATTGGTGTTTGCATGGCACAGAGAGTATTGCCAGAAGCTCTATGGTGAGGAGCAGCTTTAGCTGAACATGATTATAGTGGAAGATGCAGTTATAGCAGTAATCTGGAGAAAGGAACTTCACAGACGAAACTGATTTCTCTTCCCTCTTCTTTTCCAAGGGTCTATCTGATAGAATGAAAAACTGAAAAGATTTATCAGTAGATGTGATTTTTCTTTTAATGGGAATTCCAAGAAGTATTTAGTAGAAAGGGGAATCCACTTGACTTGAAAAAAGTAGCTGTTCTTATTGTGACATTGATAATTTTTTTAGCTTTAGGGAAGATTTATTTTGTGTGTGTGTGTGTGTATGTGTATGTGCACGTGCTTCCCCCATCCCCCGGGAAGAGTTGTTCTCTTTACCAAGCTAGTTCTTGCCTGTCTCATGGTGAGGTTCGGATTCAGGTTCTGCATATTTAGGATACTGCTGAATTCAGATGTTTCTGTGAGTTTCTACAGCATAGGGATTTCTTCATCAGCTGAAAAGACCTGTTTCCTTGGCCCCTCTCCTCCCTCCCCACCTTTCCTTTATCTGGGAGAAGGCTTTATGGGCCAGGTGTGTCTGGACCAGAAAGATGAATCTCTGATATTAAAAACAGATGGCTCAGTAGATGTCTCTGTATCATGGGAATAGATTTTAAATTAATAATAGGTAAATTAAAACTGCATCTGCTCTGTAAATGTATTCTGTCTGTTGAGTAGGCTTAAAGCTGTCTGCGTCACTGCATTAATTTATGAAATAAAGTTGAAATACAAATACCTAAAGACAGATTTCAGAGATACCGTCTCAGCCTTATCTCTGAAGCACACAAGTAATTTGAAATGTTTTGGTAAAAGTAGTTATGTAAGTGGCACATGTCATTATAGTGTGCATGGTGTAAAATTAAACCCATAAGCATTTAATAAACTTGGTAAAAGAGTTTGATTATTGTTTTAAAGTGATTATTCAGGTTTTTCTCATCCTGGAATTCTGTCTATCTGAGAGAAAAAACAATTTTACAGTAGAAGTTAAAATTGGTATTTGAGTGTTATGCAGTTTTCTAAGTTTTATATGTTCCAGCAACATTTCAGCAGTTCATCTGCTTGCCAGGTGGTAAGGTCTCTTTTGATATGCAGACTCATGGAAAGGCTTTTCCCTTTCCCGCTGCTGGTGGCCCCGGCAGCTCTTCGGGCAGCAGCGCTGCTGCCTGGGCAAGGTGCAAAGCGTTGCCTCGCTGCTCTGACAAACTGAGCCACAGCCCACACCACAATTTCATTTCCCAGTGTCTTCATTTAGTGCTTTTCTTTGAAATTATCTCCACCATTGTGCTGTCGTCTCCAGCACAACTGAAACACTGGTAATTTTAGGAGATTTGTGTTGCAGTACCACATAGTCCTCCTTAGCAGCTTCATCGTGGCTAAAAATACTGGCAGACAGACTGTATTTAAAAACATCTCCACTGTCTGCCAAAATTTCCTGAGCTTAAAGGAAAAGTAAAAACTAGTCAAGACCTTTAAGACTATAATTGGATAGCAATTGGAGTCTCAACCACCTGTAAAAAGATTTCAAGAAGCAACAGCAAAACCTCAGCCACGTGGTAAGCAGTTCTGCGATCAGTATATGGTGCAGCTAAATGTGTTGATGCTTTTTGCAGAATTCTGGCTGCTTTCAGGTTAAAAGGAAACCCAGGTCACCCTGTTCTGCTGAAGGATGTCTGGTGCAAGATCTGGGATATAAGAAGGAGAATATTTCATAGAAGAAGATCCCTTTTGAAATAGTCACTGTGGTCTCTCCTGACACTGCAGTAAAGTATGTCCACAGTTGTAGGGCAGGGCACAGGGCAGAGAGTCTTTGATGGACACTGGCCTATGCTATTTAAAGCTTTATGGCTGATACTTCTCTCTGGTTTGCATGGAGGTGAATACATAATGTTTCTAGAGGCCAATCATTATGTACATACTTGTTATTTGAACTAATTACATTGGAACACCCTACAGACCATAAATACCCAGAAATTAATTGTACATGGCGCATGCTCAAGTACAATATTGCTATTGTGTTATGCAGCGTGTAACTTTGACATAGAGATGAGGTAAAAGAATGGACAATAATTATGCCTTTTATTATTATTATTATCATTATTTATTATTATGTTAATAGTAGTATCTCACAGCACTTCATAAGTCAGAGAATCAGAGAAGATAGATGAAGTGACTTCACTAAGGTCATTCAGGATGCACGAAACTGAGAATAGCATTGAAAATCTTTTTCTTTGCTTTTATTGCTATATAGCCTTCTCTGTTTGTTAAAAGGAATTAATGTCCAATCCTGTGCCATCTCATCCTTGACTTTCACTAAATTTCACTACTTCAGTTTGTAACAGATACATACCTCAAAGGAAAGGTGTGAAGGGAAGAAAATTCTAGAGTGAATTGGTGTGGGCAGTCAGAAAAACAAGTAGATCATTGCTGTGGCACACCCTGGAAGTATTCCCTGTTGAGCTTCCTGGCCTTTGAAGTGCTGCAAAGTTGGGGGCCCTGTGGGGAATAAACAGAGTTTATTACATACTCTAGCGCGTACTTCTCATGAGCCTAAAGGGAAAAACAGAGGATGCTGCAGACTTCTCAGTCTTCTATTAAAGGTCTTTGTTTCATTAAAATTTTATTAGGAACTTTTAGATTGATTGATTCCTAGGTTGAGTCATTAATTCATAGCTAATAACTGTGGAGCTCCAATTTCATAGGTAATCCACATTTTATTATTTGTATGGTATACAGAAACTTTTCTATGCAATGGTTCCTTTTACTGGTCCTGTTCAAAACCTTTGGCATGCTGCAGCTGGGTGCTATAATGGCTGCAACATATGGAAAGGGAATATATCTTCTATTTAATGCTGGGTACATACTGAAAAATTTGGGAAGTTATATAAGGTCAAAAGGAGTGAATGCACTGGGAGAGACCTGACTTTCCTGAGAGAATGGAGTTACAAAACAGCAAAGATGAGTTGTCTAAATAATCCCTGTTTTTCCACTGTAAGAGGCATTACTTGAAACACTTGCATAAGCGAGGAAACTCTATACATTTTTTCTGTAAGGCTTTTTGTTGCATGTAGAAAGCTTAAAGGCTTTTTAACAAAGCCAATCAAAGGCATAGGCATATCTAATGTTAAGTCAGTGATTGATAAAATGCGGACTTTTCTTTGCTGATAGGATTTGCAATAGTTACATTTTCATTTAGTAAAGAAAATTTCATTGCTAAGTTACAGATGAAAAACGTATTATCAAGGCTTGAATATTAATCCCTTGATAGGGAATGAACGAGGATTTTTTCATTTAATATTCCCCTTGACTCCTCTGCTTTGTGATGTTAAGCTTTGCACGATACCCATTTAATTAGCCTGTAGTCTGATAAGATCAAACTTGTCCATGTCTTTCACTTTTTACCCCAAGTACCCCAGCTTGTTCCACTTGATGTGTGCAAAGACAGCACAGTTTCAGAGGTGATAGGTGAGGAGAACATGCTAATTCTTGTTTAATGTGTCTCTTCAATATTAATTGCAATTTAATGTTTTTTTCCCTTTTGGAAACGCCAAAACCCCCATATCACATTGTTCCAAATTATGTGTCACTTTTTGGTCCTTTCAAACTAGAAGATTGACTACTTTCCTTTGTACCAGCAAAGGGAAGTGGGAAAAAGATGCATTTTATGATCTTATTTTCCTGTAAGGCCCAATTTCCGATCAGCAATCAAACCATCTATTTGTTTGGCTTTTCACTATGCAACGTAAACATTCTAAGTAATTTAGGTCAAGTTAGTTAATTCCTTCTGTCCTGTGCAGTTGGTACATGAAACAGATTTGTTGCCTATTAAAGGCTCATTTATGATCTTACAGTTGTGATTACACTTAAAGTTGTGATTTATTAGTATTGAAAGGGGAGAAAAACAGTTCAGTAGAGCCATCAGAAAGTTGATTGGGCAAAACAAAAATATTTTTGGTTTGTTTGCTGCTTTCATGCTGTCTTGCCCTCAAATATTTAGCTGTGCAAATGCATATTTGTAATATTCGGTATTCCACTTGATACATGTGGTGGAAAGTGGTGAGAAAGAGACCAAAAAAGGAAGGAGGAATATGGGCACTTCTTCTCTAATCTAGTGTGGCTTTTTATTCTTCGGAAGCTAAAAATCAACAAAAATGTGATCTGAAACAAAGTGCAAGTAGTGTAGTATCAAGGAGGACCAAAAGACACATGGAAGAAGCCCAAGAAATATCATGGGATTGACAGGGAGATGATGAGCAGTGAAGTACAAAGGAGCATGAATTAAAACTTTGTGACACAAAGGTTGTTGATGCTTGCATTGCCCCAGGGCATCAACTGGGTAGGCTCAAAATAGGATTTGACATCCACAAGCATGCTAGGTATTGTCTTAGTTGTTAAACTGAACTTCGGGCTGGGTACTGAATCTTGTATGCCAGTGCTTGTTGGTTTCTTGCCACTGGGGGATAACAGACTTACAGGGAAAGGATTCTACACCAGTGCACAGAGCAGTTTTAAATGCCAATTCCCAAATGCCATTGGTCACAGTGTGAGACTGGACCCCCAAAATGCAGGGGTAAGATAAAGTATGACTATCGCTGTGTTCTTTGAAGATTTGTCTATGGCTCATTTTTTTGATAATTTGCATGAGAAGCATTTATGAGGCCTGGCTTTCTAAGAGTCCCAAGCACTGCTTATTGTTACAAAACCATATTATCTGTCTGAATCACATACTGTAGTGATGCAAATACAGGAATAAAATAATACTTGGAACAGTTCACTGACAAACAGGCATTGTAAACCTGTGTTAGAGCTTATTGCAATGGCAGGAGTTAGAAGAGCAAAAATCAACTAATAAAACTTATTCTAGAACTCAACTCTTGCATGCCATGTTTCAGGCTTTAGTGTATGTTCATGGTTGATTATGGACACCCTAAAAATAGGAGCATATAATGGAAATGCTGACAGATTCTGAACTATGATGATGGTAACAGGCACTGCTATAATTAGGTGTGCATCTGAGTAGACAGTGTAATATGATTGCTGTGTTTATACCCTGTGTTGGAAGGAATGTTTGTTAATGTGCACAATCCTTTTAAATGAGTTGGGGAGCAAGGGTTTGTGGAAAAAAGATGCTGAGGTTTATATCATATTCAGGTTGACATACGTGTACAAAGACAACAAATATTTGCAGGGCATTGGATAACTCTAGCTAGCTGCATAACATGTTGTTATCTCAGGATTAAGAAAAAAACAGAATTTACCTGAAAACATCAGGCACTGTACAGTTCAGCAAGAGCAAAACATGTAGAAAAGTTTTCTATCTTTGTATTAAAAACAGAACATGGTTGGAATAGTTTTTATTTCAGTAAGAACTTTTCTTTCCTCCCTTTTAGACTCTCCAGTCAAAAAGTCCTTTTCTCCTATTTTCTTTTTGCTGTCAAACTACTTCTTCTTTTGTAATTTCAGAGGTCAAAGCCCAGCGGTTGCTGAATTTAACTTGCTCCTGAAAGCTTATTCTTTGGAAACTTATGGTGTTGATCCTCATCCTTGCAAGGTAACAGTTCTTTTTACTATCATTTAATAAAATGTTCTTTTTACTAACATTTAGTAAAGAGCCATTAATTGACTTCATTTAGCTCTGTTTATATCCAGGCACAACTAGAGAGTAATTTATAAAAGAGCTTGCCCTGGAACTACATATTACTGGTAAGCCTTGGAAGAACATTGACTGGTTGACATTTCTGCATCAGCCAAAGGAAAGGTCTCTCCAGGGGAAGCAGAACATCATAGCAGAATGTAATAGAGTCATGACAAAAGCTTTGATTATACTTCATAACTTCTCTGCATTTAATGCAAAGATTTCTCTAAATACTCCAGGTGTGAAATATTTTATGTTTGGCAAGATTTTCAGGATTCAGCATTATTCTTGTCCAGAAGATGGAGGAAATGGTTAGTCCTTGGCAGATTAGTTTTTCAAAAACCATCAAAATATGCCAATCTTAGGAAGAACAGGAAACCAAATGTACAGAGGGGAGAACTGGATATGCATTTGCATATTCCTCCACTTTCCTGTTTTGTGGTTCTCTATAAGGTGATTTTAGTTACTAGTTCTGATTATCCCTTACACCTGCATTTTTAGTTACTCAGTTTTATCTATGTAACCTGCAGTGTTTATTTTTGGTGTTATGTGCTTCATGTTTTAACTGCTGCTTTTACTTTGGCTTGTATATAATTTCATTTGGTGGATCAGCAGTGCTGTCCAGTTAGCTGTTCTGGTGGTGAGCACCCTTAAACAGCTCTAACATAAAACCGCATGGAATTTCATATGTATTTTGCTACGAATGGTGGTCCTGTGTGAAATTCAGGGGCTGGTTCAGAGCTCGGTGAAGTCGGGGACTTTAGTTCGAAACTATACTGTGGGTTTTCAGGGGGCATCCCAGAGACTCCTGTTGGCACTTAGGACAAAGTCAAAACTGGCTCAGAATTTCCTCTTTACCTGTGTGGCAGGGCTTGTAGTATGACGGCGTGCAGGGGTTCACAGCCCATGCTTAAGGAAAATTTTTTGGATTTCTGGAAGCAAACTGCAAAGCAAGTTGGCTCCTTACAATGTGCTCCTTCCCATGCTGTGGCTGCTGCCCCTGGAGCAGCACTGTGTCTATTCCCCCATAGTTTGTTGGTGGAACATAAAGCACAATAAAGTTGACTAGCTTTAGCAAGGTGAGGGTCTAGAACTTGGGGTGGACAGGAAATCCAGTTAATACAAAACTCACCTGAATCATTGCTTGTAAACTGTGAGCCAGAACTTTCACTGTGGAATTAAGAATTTTAAAAATAGTCTTTCCTGTTTGAAAGACAAGTATCACCGTATGTTCTGGTTTGTACTCAAGAGTACTTGGGTATTGCAGTAAATGCGGACTGTCAGCAGTACTTCCAACACAACATCTTGCAGAAGAACAATGTATTGTCAAATCTTAAAAAATATCAGTGTTGAAGCAGATATGAATCACTGGTTTGTAGTTAGTCAGCAAGTTAAGAATGGGACACGCATAGAAGTATATTTTCAACAAAACCAGTAAGTATGCCTAAGGATTTCCCATTGTCATCAGTTACATGTATATGGAAACAAAGCATAAGATGCTGTTAAATGACTAGAAATAAATAAGGCCTGTATTGCCAAGAGCAGTCTTTGTTCCTTAGAAGTGTACAATTTGAAGGCAAAATTTATTTCAAAAAGGAAAACAGAATAGAGGTAATCTATAGTGGAGCAACAATTCGTGCTATCAGTAAGAAATACTTCACGGGATGAAGGGTAATTTATATGTCTTTTTTCTCTTTCAAGGACTCAACAGGGACAACTACATTTTTAGGATTCACAGCTGCAGGATTTGTCGTTTTCCAGGGGAATAAAAGAATTCATTTGTTAAAATGGTAAGCGTGTGAAGTAAGACTAGATTAACATGCGAGAGTTTTTTCTCCTGTGTCTTCCCTACTTCCTACTATCTTCACCTGCATTTGTTGTCTTTGAGGTGAACTGCATGAATATTCCTTCTCTTGCCCCATCGTAGTTCTGTTTTAAAGGAACTTAGATGAGAATTAGAATAATAATAATTTGGTCTTATTCTTCATCCAGTGAAAATTTTTCCACAGGTTGCAATTAGTCAACATAATGGTTTTCAACTGTGCTGTAAATCACCAATGAGGCTTATTGGCAGAGATGTCTGGGAGAGTTTCCAGGAGTCCACCTGCATTTTTATTTGTGACTCTTGGAAATGTTGCTATTTCCTCATTTAATTAACCTCAGTTTGAAAACTGTAGAAGAACTTACTTGGTAAGCAGAGGAGGAGGGGAGAATATCTTTGAGTTTTTATTTTTTAGCCTTGTGTTTTAAGAAGCAGACACTTACGGAATTGTCCTTGGTTTGTCTGGCTTTGCTTTCCTTTTATGCTTCTGTAAGACGTTCGACTTAATTGGGCAGCCTCAGCCAAGTTTGAGAGGTAAAAGTGAGCTCCCACAGGTGGTGTGAGAGCACCATGAGGACCATGCCCTCAGCAATGCGGTGCAGAGTGAGCGCAGTCATGCTCAGACATCGATAAATCTCATATTAACCCAGCCACTAAACAGATGCCAACAGCAGATACTACTTAGATGTGGCTGCTCCACCTCAGCGCTCCTAGCCTGTCTTGTGGGAAGAAGATGGGCAGGAAGTGAAGAAGTGCTGAAGTGTTTTTTTTGTGTAGAGCTGGACTCTTTGCTGTGTATCCACAGAAACCTCCCCAAGAGCTAATTAACCTGAAATCCTCAGAGGTATATAACCAGCGTAGTGCTGTCTGTATGATTCAGTTCCATGTGGAGCTCCGGGGACGTGTCTGTCAAATACCATCCATTTGTGATCCGAGATTTATGCTGTAGTTTCCTCAGGGTTAATTTCAGGTAGCTGTAGTCACAGTGCTTTGGTGGTTTGTGCTTTTGGCATAAGGACAGCGTAACTGTAACGTCAGTCCATGGTGCAGGGAGGAGAGAGCACCACTTGCTGAGCACATATCCACCATACTGTGGGAAATGAGTTTCACAGCACTTGGTTTCTTGGTGTATTCGTTTAGTCCGTTGGCACGTAAACCGGATACAAGATGCAATAGTGATAGAGGAAAAGCCATTAAGCTGTCTCAGTGTTAAGCTGGCCGTTGGAAGGTCGATCTGGTGAGATTTATCTGAATACCATGTACTGCCCCTTTCATTTCTGAGACCTAAAAGTGAATGCGAGTAGCTTTAACTGATATTAGCTGAAATTTGCACTACAGAATAAAAATCCAAATTCATATTTGAGATTTCCTTTTTAATGGAAAAGCTTTCTCAACTGGAATGATTTTTCATTGTTGTTTGTTTAATGTTAAAGGAAAACTCTTGTAATAAAGTTTCCAGGATGGCATTTTTCTTGCCTACAGAATCATTCCCATTTCAACCATCTAAAATCCAAAAAACTACAGCTTCTCCATTATAATTTAAGCAGACATTGTATTGCCTTTGTATGGTGCACCACTGTTCCATAGGTAGATTGTGCTTTCAACCTTCATTAAATTAAATTTTGACATTTTTGACATTCATCAAGGTTTGAAACTCACAAGGCTCCAGTAATGAATGCTGTCAAACATTTTCTCCCTGTTGTCTTCTGTCTGTATGTAGTCAGTTACTAAGATGTGTGATATGAAACCACAAATTAAATAAAATAGATAAGATGTTGCTAGTAAAAAGTGCCTGCATCTAGAAGATTGTATGCCTTCTTATGCAACATATGCAAGCTAAGAGTATTGTCTTTCCAGCAACTTAATTACATTAGACTTTCCAAGATTTTAAGATATAAGAGGAATTACAAACAGTACGATAAATAGGATGTAAACATAAGCTTCTGCCTGCTTTTAATTTCCTCTTCATTTTCCAACAGCCAAAGTTAATTCTTTGAAGGTGCACAGGGATGTAAAAGAAATACTCTCGGCTTATGTTCTCTGCTTTAAAGAAAATTAAAATATTAAATGCTTTTATGCCAAAGGTTGTAAGACTTCTGTTGAGACTCTGTCATTTCACAGCCTGCTTGACTTTGGGAATCAGGGAAACTTGCATGCAAGTTGCTTTTCTTAGCTGTAGTTCTATCTATTTTTCCTATACTTAAATGATTTTTCTCTTTCTAGGTGTGATGTCTATAAACTGAAATTTGAAGGAAAGACTTTTTATGTGTTCGGAGCTCAGAAAGAGGTCAGGCTTAATATTTTTACAAAACTTCTGTATTTGATTTAGAGTCAACTAAAGCATAACATCTTGTTTTAACTAAACAAAATTGTGAACAATCCATATTTGTAATTCATATTGCAACTAAAATATAGAATATGTTGTCAAAAGAATGTCTAATTTGCAAGGGGTTGAGACATTTCTCACTTCACATTCATGCAGTGCTGTGTTGATAGCTTACGGTTTTGGTCATCTGTGAAGTCAAGTTTTAATAGATTTTAAAGCAGTAAAGCTGTACCCACCCACTCTAAAGCATAAGTGACATCTGTATATGAGTGAAAATTCAGATGGACATTGATACCTGGATCAATGTGAGGTATTTTTGGCTAATTAACGATCATCTCCTCAAATGTTGGTCACTTGAATAGGCTGGAGTCTGTCCTAGGTAGTTAGGAGTCGTATCCTTGGGCTCTTGCCATTGAAATCATAGAGATTTTTGGCTCCAGCATGCTATAATTGGTTCTTCCCCCAGGGCAGGGTGGTATAGCCCAAGATTATGGCTTTGGATGCAGGCTAGGTGAGGAACAGAAAATGGAGGAAGGAAATAATGTCAGAGGTATTGGGCGCTGTTCGTGTGGTTGCAATACGGGATGCAGGGAACAGGGAGAAGTGAATGGTGAGTAGTGTAGCAACTGTGCAATGTGGAATATTGAACAAAGAGACTTTCCTCCTTGGATTTTGGCCTGAAAACAGTTGGCACGCATTTATTCTACAAGCCACTTGTACATAGGCTCTTCTCTGCCCTCTCCAAGCATCCCCTTTTATTTCTGAAACAATTGCCTGGGCAGTTTAAATATCAGCTACATATGAGTCGTACTTCTGTGGGTGAACCACAGATTGAGGCTACACAGGAAGACTTGGTCTTCAGTGTGTCTGGTTGTTGTTGATGCCATCAGTTACAACTTCAATATTTGAGAATTCAGCATTTTCATTACTCCTATTTGCCTTCTTTTCCTTGCACTTAGAAAAAGGCTGTGCTGTCATTCCATACCTCTACACCAGCAGCTTGCAAGCATCTTTGGAAATGTGGGGTGGAGAACCAGGCTTTTTACAAGTACGTAAACCTGAAGTCATTACCTATACTAAAAGTAAAAAAATGTGCATGTGAGTAGAAGATTGTTCGATGTGAAATGCTCCATTTTGTTAGCAGAGTTCAAAATACAAACAGAAAATATGCAAGTTAATGGGCAATATGATTTCATTTCAAGCCAGTATTATAAATTGTTTAAAATCTGAATGAGGCAGGAGGGTGTTGGCAGTGCACAATTACACTTTTTCCAGCATGCTGTTTTTGCCACTCTGTAGTGTGATGTTGGATGGACACAGTACTGCATTTGTGTCTGGGAACGTAGTTGTTAGTCTTAGTCCTGCTGTTGAATACCTTGAGAATGGAAGAAACAGTCTGTTATGCTTGATTTTCTGGGTTCTTCTGCCAGTAGGTGATGTTCTCCCCCTTGAAACCCAAGGTTTAGTAAGAGTTGATTGAAAGATAAATAAAAATTTCTGTGCAACGATTGAAGAAAAAAAGAAAATATTCTTAGATACATTTTGAAAGCTGCCAGCCATGTCATTTAAAAAAAAAACAAACAAAAACCAGCCTGTAAACTGCCAAGAAAAAAGGAGAATCTTCCTTCCTATTACCTAAAAGAGAGCCTGAAAATAATTCTTCATTAAAAAGCTCTTATGCGTTCTTCCTGCCCTCCATTGACTTTGTTAGATCTGTTTATTAATGCTTCCCTTTAGGCATATAGCTTTTATTCATGCTTCTTAGTCTCTCCTTACAGTATCTTGCATGTTTTATAAAAAATAGTGTTTGTTGGAGCATAGCAACACCAGGGGGCCGCTACAAGGGTAAGTAATAACTAAGTAGGAAGAATGTGTCTTCTAACATGGATGTCAATAACGTGCTTTATTTTGGAGAAGATTCCTTCACTGATAGAGTAATCTATCAATATATCAATATAATAGATTCAATTGATACGTGAAGAAACAGGAAATATGAGCTGGCACAATACAGCTGTTAATTATCTAAGTTAACATCTACTGTGTTTGAGATGGAATTAATAAAAATATTATCAGGAAGTGTTTTCCATTGGAAGTACATGTAAGTAGGAAAATAGTGCATGGTGTTTGAGCGTTTTATTTTATGTTGCTAGAAATAAGTATAGGGAATAGGAAACAATTCCCACCCAGAGGAGAGGAATTAGTGCTCAAAGTAAAGGTTTTTGAGGGAGACTCATAGCAATAGCATCTCTCTGTTGTTATTGTTAAATGGTTGTAATATTAATAGTTTGAGTTGTGGTCACAAATACATGATTGTGGTGAGTTTGGCCTTGACTAGGTGCCAGATGCCCACCCAGTTGCTCTCTCACTCCCTCTTCATAGCAGGTCAAGGGGAGAAAATGAGACAAAACCAGCTCATAGGTTGAGATAAAGACAGGAAGTTTGCTTACCGATTACTGTCATGGGAAAACCAGGCTTGACTTGGGGGAGGTTAATTTAATTTGTTTCTCACCTTCTTACTCTATTTTTAAATTTCATTAAAAACAAAACTAAAAACACCCCTCCCCTGTTCCTTCCCTGGCTCAACTTCACTCCTTCATTCCTGACTCTTCTATGCCCACCTTGCACCGAGCAGCACAGGGAGATGGCCAACGGGGATCGCAGTCAGTTCATAGCGGTTTCCCTCTGCTTCTCCTTCCTCCTCACACTTTTTCCCTGCTCCAGAGTCCTTCATGAACTGCTCCAGCATGGGCTGCAGTCCTTCCAGATAAACCTGCTGCAGCACGGGTTCCTTTCCGTGGACCAGAACTTCTGTCAGGAGCCGGCTCCTGTGTGAGGTCTCCAGGGACTGCAACTTCCCTCAGGACATGTCTGCCTGCTGTAATGCAGGGTCCTCCACGGGCTGCACTGTAGATATCTGCTCTGGCGTGGTCTTCCATGGGCTGCAGGGGGACAGCCTGCTCCACCATGGTCTTTTCCACAGGCTGCAGGTGCTTTGTTACCTGGAGCATCTTCTCCCCTCTTTCTTCTCTGACCCTGGTGTCTACAAAGCTGCTTCTCTTATGTTTTTTTCTACTTTCCAGATGTCTTCAGGGCACTACTGTGGGGTTATTTCTTTAGTACGAGGGCTTAAAATTATACTTTTGGTGGGTCTTAAAGAGGACTACTCTAGTAAAAGGAAGATTGGTAGTGATATTCAATGGAGAGCAGCCTGGCTGATAGATTGGAAAATAGTAATGGTTAGTATGTGGGGTGCAGAAAAATAACAACAAACATGAAACTGAAGCCAAAGCAATCTGTAAATAAAGTATTAGGATAGTAGTTTTGAAACAGCAAAGGTTTTCATACGTTTCAGAGAAACTGAGCTGTACAGCGTGGTCTGTTAGTTACTTAATGGCATTAGATAAGCCCTGTCTCTTTATGGTTTGTATGATAGTAACATATTCTAGTTAGATTAGAACAGATGTAGCCAGGTTGTGTAAGTAATTAATGATAATGACACTTTACCTTAATTAGATTTGGTCCTCTGCTCTTCTGAGAAGAGCTCGAGACTTGGAATTTAAGAGAAGGTCGTGATCTCTTGGCATTTCTTGATAAACAGAACTTTAGTCCTGTCTTGATCCAGGCTCAAGGTTGACTATTGTGATTATTTTCAAGTAGATACAAATCATAGAAGATTGTCTACTAGGGTCTGGGAATGAGAGGCTCGATATGAAATCAGTTTTCCATTTTGAAGGCAGAGAACATCACGGAGGTGGTGTGTCTGAAGTACTCTTCCATGATCTTTGTGACAAAAGACTGTGGTAAAAGGTTTCTGTGTACTTTGTGATTAGGGAGAATCAGTAGGATATGATGTAAGCTACTAAGAAGTTGACTGTATAGAGACATTAGAAATCAAACTTCTTTTGGAGACCAGTGTTACGACTTCTTTATTATTTCATTGCTTTGGTAGTGGTGGAAGTGGAAATAGCCATATCTTCCCACAAACAAGGTGGTGTTAGGGCAAATTTGTCCTAGGGGCTTTTGGTGTGCCACGGTCTTTCCCTCATCCTGTGAATGAAAGTCCCTAGAGATGAAGAAAATGTCAGCATTTAATTTTCTTGCTTTCCTATCCAGGCAATTACTTGTTTTATGTTCAGTCATTCTGGGCTGACTGGATTGTTTTATGTATGTTCTATATTCTAATTTGTGTAAAGCCCTTAAAAAAAGTTGGAAAGCCCAATTACTGAATATTACTTTGTGGTGTAACAATAACAAAGCTTGTATTTAGCCGCATTCATTTTTGCTTATCGCATTCCTTCTTGCTGAAAATGTGACCGCCTCTGTTCTTTTTTCTAAAGGTATGCAAAATCCAGTCAGATCAAGACCATGTCCAGCAGCAAGATATTTTTTAAAGGCAGTAGATTTCGATATAGGTGAGTGTTTGTTGTTTGTTTTTCACAGTAAACTATTTCAGACAGTAAGAGAAAACTTCATTAGTTACTTATGGCAAATTGAGGGCTTTTCCTTCTTGAGGACCTGTTCACACCTAATCCAGGTCAGAATTCAAAAGATTTTGTTGTCTCTTTAGCGTCCCTTATAAAATAAACCGGAGGCTTCATGCAGACTTCTGTCAAAGAGACGTTTCACCAGAACAGGGCTCCACTTTTGGTGCAGTTTCTCTAAAAACAAGGATGTGTAGCTGGTGTAGAGATTGTATGCCCCCAGTAACTGGGCAGCTCTGGACCAGGGGTGCATTATGGGACAGTCCAGTCCCACTCCTAGCGCTCTACTGCAAAAGGTTGCTTTTTCTTCAGTGGCTTTGCAGACAAGTGGTCAGCAGAATTTTTCATCTGTGGTGTTATATATCAACTACACAGGCTTTTTTTTTGTTTTTTATTTTTCTTCTTTTGAATGTAACTTAATTGTTCATGTATGTATAGTGACCGGCATGTAACAAGCTCATCTTAGTATTTGCTTGAATATTTATTTCATGTTTTAATGCAGTGGAAAAGTAGCCAAAGAGGTTGTGGAGGCAAGCTCTAAAATCCAGAGGGAACCTCCAGAAGTTCACAGGTATGTCTTGACATTCAATATTAAAGTTTAAGGACTAAGGACGATTATTGTTCTCTACAGAGAAATTCTCTTTCCTTTTCTGTGAGATGTAATGGCTGTCATTCTGAGCTCCCACAACGAGGCATGCAAGCCTTGGGAAATGTGTGTTGCCAGTGTTAAAAAATTCTGACAATAGCATATTGTCTCCTGCACAAGGGAACTTAATCTGTGCTGCTTTGAAGCCAGGTTTAATCAATCAATCAATCAATCAGATAAATAGCTTATATTATTTTCTGTGTTATGACTTAGACTGTCACTGCACGATCCTGACAGTAAAGTACATTCTCGTTTCATTCCCAGCTCTTGCCTGGTTTTAAAAGATTCTGGATTGTGTATGTATATGGTCTATATGTTTAAAGGTATACTTGATAGTTTTTCCATAATGCAGTCAGATTAAAAAGCAAGAATGTTATTCAGTAAAGAGAAAAAAGATCAGAGAGTGGTTTTTTTTGGGGGGGGAAAGATTTGGCTTGTTAGAAATAAGCAGCTGGACTTTGGAAGCAAACTAATACTTTCTGGTCCTTATCACTCATTGTAGTGACAGTGAAAATTGATAAGAACGTAATAGAAGTCCTTTGGAAGAGAAGAAAGAGGCCAGCAGGAAAAAGCTATTTAAAAACTTTTTTAAAAGGTTACTTAACTTTCTGGACATTCTACAATCATATCAAAAATATCAAATATTTTTATTGTGATTTTTTTCAGGGGCAGGGGCTGTGTGTTTGGTTTATTTGTCACTGAATATGGCTATTCCATCTGTATTTGAGAGAAAAGTGGATTTGCTTTACTAAAGGGTAGGAATATCTTTGCAGCAAATATTTATAAATATGTTGTCCAGCCCTACTATGTAATTAATAGTAAGGCCATGCAGGGATGCTTTTGATTGTGCTTGTGCAGATTACATTTTAAAATGGAGTGACAGTCTAGAGTGTGCTCACTGAGAACACAGAAGGCAGAATATAGGCCCATCATTGAGGCAGGGTAGATTACTTGGGCACACAAATGTATTTTAAATGAAAATAGTTACTCACGTAAGGAAATAGCGTATTGCCTACTTTCCGTAGGGTTTCTTTCTTCCATAGGATAAGAAAAGATTTTCACGTAAAATTATTTTTTATCTTGTGTTTTACTTTTCTTTGATTTCAGTATTTAAAATATTTTAAACATACTGTTTAAAACTCTTAGTGTACATAAAGAAACAGATCAGAGGGCAAATAAATTTACAGAGCAATGTCATATGGTTTTCACACCCATAAATAGTACTGTATATTTTTTATGATTAACCTTCCTAAAATGCTTGCATTTACAATATTGTGGTAGCTCCAAGTTCAGTTTTGTAGACGGTCTAAGAAAAAGTCTAATGATTTCAAGTGTTTTTATAATGCAGGTTTTGAAATGGGAGACACCGGTAGGTAGCTTGTCCTTCTAATAGCACAAATGAGCAAAACCATAGATAATTTTCAGCCCCCCAAAAATCAAGCTTTAGAAACAAGTTACTCTGTGAAAGAGGATTTGGGGACAGGAAATGGTAGTTTTTCAGATGCAAAACATTTAGAGGAAAAGATAGGATTGAAGGTAAATATATATGTATTCATATATATAAAGTTTTCTCTCCCTGCGCACCCTCCCTCAAAGTCAATTCAGTGGTACCACGGCTGCATTAAGCAAGAAACATGCAGTTGTGAGGAAGTTAGTGTTCAATACCTTTGTGTTTGGATATTACACTTAAAGCACTACAGACTGAAAATCTGTTGGAGGGTGTAGCACACACCGCATTAATGCAGTGGCAAGTTCTTCTGACAAATATACAGTGAATAATTTAATATTTTGCTTCCAGGGCATGCCTGAAGGAGGGGTCTTTGTAAATAAGTATGGAGTAGGAGCCTTATGGGTCCTCCCAGGCACAACTCCTATTTTGGGAGTTGCTTGATAGCTCTTTACAGCAAGCACAAAGATCCAGGGGATGCATAATGAGTCTGTGGAGGTACTGTTGGGTTGGAGCGGTTGTAATTACAGTAAACTGAGTGAAAAACTTCTTTGGATAGTGAAAATTTAAACTAAATAGTTGTTAGAGACTGCTCACAGAATGCAAATGAGGACATAAGTAGCTTTAGGCATACGTTAATGAGCAACGAATCATGGCAATTGAGCAAGAAAGCTTGTTTATCCCCACAGAATATTTAATAACATGTAATGTGGCTTAGAGTGGGACAACTGTGTCCTGAGTTTACCTAAACCCTCGGCAACACATAGTCCCATCTTTTCACTTGTAATAGGTGCTTTGTTCCGTTTGTGTGGAATTGTATGTTGAGTCTTTGTGCAAACTTGAAATGCATTTTGTGAAACTTCAGCACTGTACCTATGTATCATTTGAAATCAAGTAGAATCCTCTTCCCTTTCATCTTTGCTTTTGTCAAAAGTAGATATTTTATCATGTAGTGCCTCAGATTTATTGCAGGATTCTTGCTCCAGGCCTGTATCGTGTAAGTGCTAGACAACTTATACTAAAGAGCCATTTCATTTTCTCAGTAATATGATTGTAGGCTAATGAGCCTCATGAATGAAGCAAATCAACAGCATTCCTCAAACTTTTCCTGAGAAAGTTCAACACTTGCTACCAGGAAAGCCTGTTAGAGTCAAGTAAGACAAGAAAGAAAACCAGCCTGAGCACCTGGAGGCACGGTGTAGAGGCAGTGTCTGGGATGCATGAGGATGAGCAGGATGAGCGCTGTGTATCTGTTAACTGAAGGGATATGGTTGCTCCTGCTTTAGCCTTTAGTCTGCAGTGTTCAAACCGTAACAAATCCTTTACCCAGTCCTGGAGGCAATAGAACAATGTCAGGAAAATGATTTGTACCCTCTCTACCTTCCCCTTCCTTGAAGCCGTATAATCATGTCTGCTGTGCAGTGTGGAGAGGAGCAACACACTGAAATCCTGCATGAGATGAGCAGGAGTCAGGCTGCGCAAGGGGAAGTGAACCAGCACAAAACCTTCTCGTACACTTCCGATGTTGAAAGGGTTATATCTGCTGAGGGTGCAACATAGCACAGCTGAAAGCAGCCTTCAGTGTGCACAGCTTGTTATGATAGCCCAAGGCCTATTGTAATTTATGCAAAACAATTCTGAGACGAGATGTATTGGACTGCAGTTGTTTCCTTGTGAATCAACTGACTCTGTTTTCCCCGTTCTTTTAGAACCAGCATTACCCAGAGTCGCAGCTCTCCCTCATTGAACAAGCAACTCATAATCAACATGGAACCTCTGCAGCCCCTCCTTCCTTCTCCCTGCGAGGAGGAGGAGGTTCCTTTAGATGAAGGTGAGTCACTTACCCGATTCCTGCCAAACACTACCAATATTTATTATAAAATGTATGGAAAAAGGTGTGTTAGTGACGCAAGGATATAGAAAAAAATCCAGTAATTTCCATTAGGAGTACACCATTAAGCCTCTGCACGTCATACTGAGAAATGATCACTTGCTGAAGGAACTGTGCACAAGCCTCATGTGAGATACATTGTGAGGAAAGTTACTGCTGTTGAGCTTTCTGTCTCAAAAATCTTTTTTTAGATTGTCAGGTGAAAGGAGCTTAACAGGAAATAAATAATTCAACCTAGCACCATTTTACTAAATAGTAACTACAGTTACTCAGGAGTGAAAACTGGCAGTTTACTGCTAGGTGTGTTGTTTTTCTTGCTTCCCTTTACTTCTATATTTCTTTCTTTGGGTACTAATGTTAGGAAAAACTCTCTGCTAATTTAATTCCATTGACAAAAAAGGATGTTATGTGAAGGTCAGCTAGGAAAGAGTCTCTGCTAATTTAATCCCATTGACAAAAAGGGATGCTATTGAAAAATGAGTTTGAATGCATTTTGTAGAACATGGGTTTCCATGTATTTGTTTATTCCTTGATATTTTCAAAATCACAGTCAACACCTAGCTTTTTGAGATGCAGTCATTTCAAAGAATGGTATGAATGACTAGGCCAGTTTAAATGAAGATAACTGAATCCTTCCTAATGAAAAAGGAAGCCAACCAAAAAAAACCTGAGAGTGGTTCTTACTTGAGATTTTGTGAGCTAATTGTTTCAGACATTGGGAAATACAACCGCTGCTGCTGCTTTGTTGTGGGCAATTAATGGGAAACAGAAAAGAGCTGGGCAAGTATGTTCATTTTCATGGGAGTAAGTCCGAATATTATTTTATAGGAATCATCTGAACATATTTTGTTCATTCTTTGGCGTTTCAACACTGAATGTAGTAAGAACAGGGTGAATTAGATTGTCCCTGTACTTAGCTTATTATAATGAGAAGTAGTAGCTGCATGACATGTAGTTAATTTTAACAATGACATGTTAACCTCTGCTGTGAAGTACCTGTATCTGAGAATTCGCTTTCTGGCAGCCAAGTACCAAGCACTGTGTTCCTGCTAGGCAGTTGCCACCACTGCGGAGTAACAACAGCTTGCTGCTTGTAAGACTGCTGTGCCACACTTACAACTCTAAGCAATGAAATCCAGTTTTGGAAACTGCTGACTTATCATTGCTATACGCTCACCAGAGAGTGCTGGTTTCAAGTATATGTGTTACATAAGTTTGAAAGTCATGTTTTCTTTTAGTCAGACAGATTGTTGTTACTACGATTTAATAGAAATATTTGCTGTTGGGTTTCCTCTAGAATATGTTATGCATAGTTAAATACCACCAGCTGCTAAGTTAACAGTACTTAGCTCTTTTACAGTATTTCCCTGCAGTGAACTTGGCTATATTATCAAATTGAGCTTGAACTGATCTCACAGGTCTCTGACACTGATGCTGGCTCTCTTCCCTACATGCACTCAGTCCACTTCTATGGATTCCCATCTTCTCCCTTGCACCAGCAGAGTGAACTGGGAGAAAGAGTTAACACATGCCCCCCCCCCGCCAAAAAAAAAAAACCAACCCCAAACCCAACAAAAAAACCCACTTCCTCCTAACTGTAAATCGTCCCACTGTCTCAGCCTTTAAGTGGCTCATCCGAGAGGGTTGGGCAAGGTCCTTGGCAAGGGCAGGAGCAGGAGGTGGGGAGAGGGAAGGCAGCTAGCCCTGGGATTGACTCAACCGCACTGGGAAACTGTTTCTAGTGTGCTACACATGTGAAACAGCCTTGGCATCTCTCTAAACGTCTGGGTGGACACGCTGGGGTGCTTTCCAAAAGGTCTGCAGATGCTGTTGAGAGCATAGTGCAGCCCTGCCTAGGTCAGATGTCCCATGCTCGTGTTTCTGCAAGGTGCTGCCATATGCTTATGGATGTTCTGGCTGCTGATGGCTGAGACCTTCACGTGGTGCTGCACTGTGCTGTGTAGAAGGGCCCAAGCAACTCATTAGCAGAGCTGGCTACAATGATGCTGTCGACTGTGCATACCTTGGGCATACTTAGGAGAGTGCACAGCTTTGTCTTTTAACTGAGCAAAACTTATTTGTTCCTATTCTTCAATTTGCCTTATATATTATGAGCAAAAGACATGGTCAAAAATGTGGCGGCCTCACTGTCTGCTTCCTGAAACTTCTGGAGAGATGAACTCTGAGTTGGCTGAGCCTGGGCGGTATGAAACTGAGCTAACAGAAACTGCCAGGTGAGAGGGAAGGTTTTGTGCCAATTACTCGATAGTTGCTAGGGGACAAAGCCATGAGAGATGGTGATAACAGGGTCTTCAGGGGATTTTGAGCAGCTTCAGCGTACCTTGTTGTCTTTAGGCTAATCCTTTCAGATAGAAAATAAACACAATACAACCAAATATTGAAAAACAACTAAAGCCCAGCCATTCTGCCATATGAAATTCCATCTTACAAAACTACTCTGGCTATCATGCTGAAGTGAAGGTCTCCTCTGAAAACCCCAAATTGTCCAGGAGTTTTGCAGACACGTAAGAAACGGTAAGCTGACTAAACGTGGTCATAAATGACCACTGTTTGTGGGAAGAAAGGTACTGGATGCCCATGATATCACTGTAATAGGTACTTTAGCAGTTGACACTTATATAAGTGGATTTGAAAACCAGTAATGGCTTTTTATTTTGTATTAGAATGGCAGACAAGTATATCCCGAGTTTGTCTATTGATGTCTCATTCTTCAAGAGGCAATTCTTTAGTCTGCACTTAGAGGCAACGTGTAGGTGTCCAATTACTAATTTAAGCACCCAGATTTGAATTGCTATTCTTACTTAAATGTACTTTTATTCCTGTTTTAAATTATAGTTATGTAGGTGACTTACCTAAGAGATTGGCCACCAGCCAATACATATTTTATCAAATTAAAAAACTACTCTCAAGTACTGATACCATAGGTTTTGCAGGTCATCTCTCAGTGCTTTGTTGCTACTGCTTAAGATTCTTTAGGCCTTCACATTCCTTGTACTGACTCTTGTTTTGCACTGATGTCCTTTCTGTCTCAGGAGGAGGAAAGAGGCATGGTAGTGTGAAGATGCCACCATAAAATTACTGTTGTGCATAGGAGGTTATCACATGGAATTAGATTTTACATGTATGAGGGTCAGATATGCTTGGAGAGATCATTTCTATCTTCTGAACCTAGAAGACATTCTTCAAAAGGCACCTAGCTACAAAAGTTCTAAGTGTGTCCAGAAGTGTGGTTGCAAAATTAATCTTTGTCACAGATGGCCAAATTATGTCCTTCTGAATGGTCCTATTAGGTCCTTTCCCTGGTCCTTGCTCCATGTGCACTTGAACACATTTCTTTTAGTATTGCTATAGGGATTCTGTGGCTGACTTCTTTCACCATCTGATTTGGTGAGACAGATTATTGCCTGTCCTGATCACTTGGCAAATTTTGCAGGTGGTAGACCATTGTCTTTGGTTTTCCCAGCACCAGATGTTGTCAGGGCTTCATGTATTTGAGTAGTCCATTTTTTTTTTTTAAAAAAAAGGCAAAACCATAGCTCTAAGTCACAGGATATTAATGTGTTTTTGATGAAGTGATGAAAACTTTGCTTGATACTTGTGTACTCAAGTTTCATACATGAATTACTTTCCTGGTGACGTTGATTTTTGCCTTTGGAGCAACCAAAGGGAAAGTGACGTGCCTCAGTCATTCTATTGATTGATCTACCTTGTACAGTATTCTAGAAAAGAGAGAGTTGATGACACAGACTCATTCTAAATTCCTTCTGTTTAAAATCCACATTCCTCAATTTTTTTTTCTGCCCCCGAGTTACACACTTTTTATCTATCCTCATTGATCCTTTAAGAGTTTTTTTTCTTATGAAATTGTATGCCTGTGCATCTGAGTTGTGTACAGAGAGCTCTTATCCTTTAGCTAACTTATGTTTATGTGTCACTCAAGTATAAGAAGTATCGCATTAATGGCAATTAATTGGCATGAACGTTGTCTTTACTTTGTAATGTGGAGTCTTTGTTGCATCTTACAAGCATGTATGGGAATGAGCACACACCAGCTACTACCAGTCTAGTTGTCTGTCTGTGGATGTGAGTTCTCATCTATGCAAGCTTTGGTTGTAAAGCAGAAGCATGTGGAGCTTTTGTAGGTGCAGCTTAGGCAGCAACACATGAAAAATTGGCCACTTATGAATAAGAGTATGAATAAATGTTAAAAGTAGGCTAGTAAAATATGAAATAATGTTAAGTTCACATGTTATGTTTGCACAGCAAGGACACTGTAACAGGTGATGTAGTCCACTTTTTTCCCTGGGCATAGCTCAGTGTTGTTACATTTAATTTTTATTGGAAAAAAGTTATTGGTTTAGTGCTGTTTCTCTGAATAAAACTAATACACATCCTGTCAACTTTCATATTTTTAAAATCATACCTGCTCTATGCGAGGCACAGTTTATCTTAATACATTAGATAGACGGGATCATGAAACGTCTTGTGTCATGTAGCATCAAACAGCTTTTCCCCATGAAATTAGGAGAAGCAATTCTCCTCCTAGCTGATTGTGCCTGGTGTGTGTGTGTGTGTATGATAACAAAAACTGTAATATGGAGGAGTTAATCAGATTTCTTAGTGGCTTTTCTAAATAAAATAATGGTTCTATTTTTAGATTACTGTGGTTTGCAGAAATAATTAATTTCTTCTAATATTCCATTACATTTAGTAGAGGACAAAGTGAGCATCCTTAGGTCATGTTGTATGTAATGGAATTTTCTACTAGTTTTTTTGTAGTCTTTTAACATTGAGATAATTCTCTCATTTATGGAATAAAGTCTGGTCACCTTAAGTTTCTCCCAGTACTGCACACTTTGCCTTGCAAGTTTCTGAGCGTCTCCCAAAGGGTGTTCTGGCCTCAGGAGATCTTAACATCACTGCGTGCATCATCATTTCCATGTTCAACAAGCTAAGTTGGATTTACTGTCCTCTATCTGTGTAATTGAGCCCTGCCAGGTCTGAAAACAACTTTTTTACGAGCAAACCTTTTGCTTCAGGGTAACAATACCTGATGCTAACAATTAGCTCTGCCAGCTTTTCTTCGTAACTTATTTACAAATACTCAGATTTCCAGGTGTTTACCATGCTGTGTGTCTACAAAATAAGATCACTGCTTTTGCTACAAACAAAGCAACATTGTCCCCATCCCCATAATAAGGTACCTCTAAAATCTGAAGACAGGTAATATAATTCTTTTTCACAAATGCATTAAAATTCTTATGCTTCAATAGAAGTTTCCTGCTCACGATTTTTACTGGCTGGGGAAGGATACTAGTTTTGAAGAGTGTTTCATTAGTTTTAGTTTTCTGGTTTTGGAAGGGGATTGTTTTTGCTTTTGTAAACCATACTTTCTGATTTTAAGAGGAGTTATATAACCATCTGCTCCTTTCGGCCTCCTCTGTAACAGGGCATGAATGCTAAGGGTCTCTCTGCCACTGTTCCCAGCCTTTCAGCTGCGTAGTATCTAGAATAGCAATTTAGGAAGGAGGAGAGTGACAAGAGCTGCAAACCCGATCAGTTACTGAGCGTGAACCCATCGCCTTGCTGGCTCTTCTCCACGCACAGCGAGGCACGGGCAGCTCTGCAGGAGAGAAGCAGCTCCTTGTCTGGAAAATCTTTGCTGAGAAACATCTTCCAACCATCATGCAGGACGTACTGCCAATGTCAGGTCATGCACAGTCTTCTTTCTCTTAGGAGGTGGAACCTGTTCCTTATTTGCTGAGAGTTAGAAGTAGAGATAGAAGAGTTGCTGACTCAGCTGCAGGATTTCAACATGAATCTGTCTTAGTTTTGTATACATGGCTTGTGGGTAGTGGCTTGGAATCTCACAGTCGTTCCTCTTTCGCATGAGCCTGGTCACATGAAACATAAATGATACACATTTATTCATCGATGTGAATCTGCTCCTGTTGGAAATCGTTCACAGCCTTGTCCAGGTGACACTTGTGTCCTCCATTGGGCTTTGCTTTGAGTATTGAACATCTTGGTGGTTATTTTAAGAACTGTTGCTTTCCAGTAGCTGTAGCTGTGTACACAGTGAAGATTCAACCCTTTTCAAGTGAGTCCTCTTTTGGTTGCTACGACAGTTACGGGAATAAAGATGAGAAAAGCAAACAGAATCTTACTTTTGAAGTGGTGGCAAAACGGAGACAGAAAGTTAAGGGGCACTTGATCTTTCCTCAGACTCACAAGGAAGTGCTTGCAGAGAAGGAAAGAAGGAGGAAGGAGTGAAAAGGAGCACTGCTGGATATTCATACTGTATGGGCCAGGCAGGGGAGAGGAGCCACCGTAAAGTTGCTTTCCAAAAGTTCCATTGAAGCAGATGTCTTTCATGAGAGAAATAACTTGGTGTGAAATACACATTTGCAGGACTCCCTCCCCTGCCCACTTCTTTCCTACATATTTGCGTGCACATCATTGATTTTTATGGTGCAGAGGGAACAAGGATGTCGGATAACGAAGAGTAGCATGGCACAACATACTGTAAACAACAAAGCTAAGTATTCTGGGAAGTGAGAGACTACCCACCCCCCACCACCACACCCCCACACACACTCCTTCCAGTTGATCTCCTCACTGTGGTCTCAGTGGACCCAGCAAGAGCTCCTTTCCATCTAGGAGAGTGCGATGCTGTGCACATGGTTGCATTCCAGTTTCCAGCTGGAGCAAGTTATCAGCAGCCAGCATATATGCGTCATGCCTTTTTTAGGAGCCTGCATCTCTCGGCTGGATGGGGACAGGGAAGTGCCAAGCCTTCTTAGGAAATGCTTCTTTCTGGTGGATACAAGCGTGTCCAATAGTTGTCCACAAGCAGGAATTGGAGAACATATGCAAAGAGAGACTTTTTTCCCAAACCTAGGATTTTCCCTTCTGGTTTTTACACAGGCAGGTCAGCTTTGATTCTAGGCCTGAAATGAATGCATCTTAATGTTATTGGTTTGCTCTGTGACTAGGGTTTGTACGCACAGTATAGAATTTTTACTTTTGTATCTGTACATTTTCCACAAATAAATTCTGGGCTTTGGTGGGGAACTGACATCAGTGGCCAAATTGAACCTCTTTAGAAAAACAATGGCCACAGTGTCATTTTGTTCTGTGAAAAAACAGACCCTAAATGCTGGCCTTTTGTTTCACTGTGCTATGTTTTGATGCCTTGGATATTTTTATGCTTGTGTGTGTGGTTCAGCTGTTATGCTAGCAACTGCTAACATAACAACTTCCAACTGCTGTGGAAGTTTGTATTGTACGTTATGAGGCATTTGGAGACGTTTAAAAATAACCTCTCGTTCTGTTCCCTGCTGGGATATTTTTGTTGGCCATGTTAGAAGCTTGTCATTTGATTCATTGAGAGTGACTTGTGTTAGTCTCTTAAAACCCAGTGGGAACTCAATAAAAGGTCAAAGCTGGTATGGGTAGAGCCTTTACAAGACTTTGAGAAGAGGAATTAATAGTCAAAATGGTGAAATGTCTTGTAAAAATCCAAACCAAGAGAAGCATTCATTTGCGGATGGTTAACCACTGCAACAAGGAAGTGTGCATTCGATTACTGCGGCATGGCTCCAAGATCACAGCCAGAAGGGCTGGTAAATTTGCATTTATTTTACTCAAACTTTCCCCTCCCCTCCCCCCAATAATTTATCATGCTAATAGTGGTCTCTTGGAAAGGAACTGTACTGTAAATGACAATGTTGCATTGAGTACAGCAAAGAAAAAGGACAAATTATTGGAAGGAGCAGAGTTGCAAATGAGGAATAATGAGACGAAACTTAAATGACATTTGTTGTAACATCTTACGTAAATTGTGGATTTATTTAATTTCTAACAAATGAGTGACTGGAATTTTGCCCTTGTGGTTTTCTTTGACTAAGGGGAAGAAATAACTTGAAACTGTGATAATTTCTGACAAAACTAAATAGTCCTTAAATTAACAGGTAGGTTAGTAGCAGATTTTGAACATGAGCTGAATACAGTAGTGGATACAGTTTAGTGTTTTACTGTAGCTGAGTGGGTTGGGTTGCCAGATCATCAATTTTTGTTGTTTTTATTTTTCTAGATACTGAATAATTTAATATACTGAATAATAGTACTGGGGGGACGGTAGGTGAGGAGAGGAATCTGATTGCAATCCCTTTTTCACTACACATAATAGGAATGCAACCCAAGGAACAAAAAGTATTCAATATTGATTTGGATAGCAACCAAAATGAAGGCTGGGTTTTTCCCTTGTTTTTGTACCAAATCCCTTTGCAAAAATAAATTGTCCCCTCTGTTAATCTATATGTCTCTTTTTCCTTAATGAAGAGATTTCAAAATTTGTTTCTCCATGCTTTCTGTGGTACTGTTTACTTTTGATATTTTTTCATGTGTAGGTTGACAGATTTCAGTTTCTGTGCACCTATACAAAACTATGCCTTTGTATTGAAACTTCATTTCAATAATTAGTATTTACAGAAGAATTAACTGAGAATGTTCTGGCAAAGACCAGAATGTTCTCATATGTTTGGCATCTGAAAATCAGAAAGCAATAAGGACAGCAGATACGGGAGAACATGCTTCTTGCAGTGATTTGTCTCTGAGTAGCAACAGCTCCTGGCTGCCTTTGCTTCATGAATTCACCACTCAGGGGAAACTATAGCGTCTGTGAGAATGCACCTAACTCCCTTGATTCAAAAATTAGTAGCAAAATTGGAAAAGCATTAGTATTTACATGTATTTTGTGTTCTCACACCTCAGAGGTTAAATGCTGGGTCCAATTACATACAAGCCACCTTGCTGGTTTAATATGGCACCAGTCTGGTAACAGATTTGTACGTTGGGGCTACATTGGTTCTTAAAAACCTTGATTTTGCAGTACTGTTTGTAGGATGTTACTCCTTTTGGTGTACACATGCGTAAAACCTGTATATCAGCATATAAAACCTGTATATGTATGTGAAACGTGAGGACTGGAGTTAGCTTGTGGAAAACTCATGGCAGGGGGTATAACTGCTTGGGAGAACACTATTGCTGAGTGGGGATGCTGAAATGTCCTTTTCTTGGGTGCTAAGCTTTCACTTCAGTCCCCAGCTCTTTTCAGCTTTGCTCTCTTTGGCTTGGTGGTGGACGCTGAGTCGCTGCTGTCCCTTCACCAGCTCCTCCCCTTTCCCCGAGCTGCTGGCAGCAGCATCTCGCCTTCTCATTCCT
>NW_009649614.1:420257-483492 GCF_000708025.1 Charadrius vociferus
CCCTGCTACTCTCCTCAGCCTTTTTCCTCTTTAATTCTGGTTCTGGAAGGGGGTCGCAGTGCTTGCAAGAGATGTGAATTGGCAACTGTGAGAGGGCTTTGCTCCCTTCTAGAAGTTCCCATAAGACTAAAACAAACGGGAATGGACAGCAGGAACGCCAGGTCACTGCCTGGAAAGGAGTTACTATAAACTGTCATTGATTTACTCTCCTTGCAAAGCGAGAACAGGTGTCTTCTATGGGCACGGGCTGTGGGTAAGGTAGGAATCTATGGCCTCCTACTTCTGAGGGCTGGGCATCTGGCCGTGATGCAGATCCTGCTTTGATATAGATCCTGTGTAGGGGAATATTTTGAGTTTAGTGCAATTCTAGATTCTATTTCCCTTTCCTACATTTTCTTTGTGACACCCACACGCTTTGCTCAGGTGAGAAAATCACCCTTTCCTGCCCTCTAAAAGCTCATTCTATTTGTAGTACAAATAACTTTTGTCCGCATCGATAATAAGCAAAGGAATAAACAATATTTCTAGAGGAAGTAGTAAAATGGATAGGAAGAAACTGTTCTAATTGCAGCCTGGCTAGCCTTACTTGTTTACACGTCTGTATGAAGTATTCCCAGCACTGCGTTTACTGGACCGTATCTAATTTTTCTGTTCTTTGTTTAAAAGAAGGAAACCTGCACATTTGTTCCCTTCTGCACTGTACAAAGCCTTTACAGATGTGCATTTGTGTTTGCATGCCTGGCAAGTAAAGCTGTGTGCAGTATATCCAGCCACCAGACAATGTCTGAACTGAATTTTTTAATAGGAGGATACATTTTTCTGGGGTGCTGTATTTCCAGCAACTGCAGCTTCTTAAGAATAGTGGAGCTGGGGCTGCCCTTCATCCTGCTAATCCTCAGCTGTTGGTTTTGGACCCTTTGGAAGCACTAGCAGCTGACAACATTTATGTCAGACCTCTTGCACGTTCATGTTCGCAGCCGATGACCACTGTACACTTATGTTTTATTCAGCTGCTCATGTTCCTATCTGCTGTAGCAAGTTAGAGGTTTGGAGCAATCCCAGTCTTTGACTGAAGGCAACTACTGAGTTTTGGCTAGAGTAGTAAGAACTCTTTGGGTCTGTAAAATTTGTCCAGTTGCCAGAAAAATGTAGGCAATTTTTGCTATAGATACGTAATATAAGAAATAAAACCGAGCTTATTTACTTAATATTCCAGTAATATGTATTAAAAGATTCTGATCTATGGAATGTAAATTGCTCATAAAAATATAAAACGAAGACTGCAAGGAGGAAGTCTTCTCAAATGTAATTTAATACTCGTTATAGTCCTTTAAATCAAAACACAATATAAATTTTAACTAAAGAAACAGTAGACTTTTCAAAGTCTAGCCCAAAAAATTGTACCAAATTATAGCTTTATAAGCTAAATCATTGTTACATATAAATAGGAGCAGAGCATTTGCAGAAATGTTGCAGGGGACTTAAAGCTTATTGGCTTTGAGCTTGCTTTAGCTTTTATATTCTTTTTTTCCCCTGGCAAACTTTATAACTTCAGATAACTGACTCTATTGAAGGCTATTCAAAAAGTAAATAATCGGAAAAACTTACCCCTTTGTTAAATTTCTGTCACTGGAATATTTATTGTACTGTAGAATGATTTTGAATTTCAGTGCTTTAATGTGATATTCTTATGCCTGCACAAGCATTGCAGGTGATATGTGCCACAACGAAACTACACTTGTGTCTTATGACACCATCAACATCTGAGTGGCCCAACATACTTATCTGTGTATTGCAACATGACTGGAACTTTGCTGTGGGCTTACATTGACCATAGTTAATAGCTAATTGTTTCTTCAATCCTGGACTTGAGAAATGTTGTGGTGTTATAGGGAATATGAAGGAATGAAAAGAACGTCTTTATATATTTATTTTTTAAAATATCAGATGAGCTTGCAACAGTAGCAGTTAATGTCCATTCCAAATTTTTATTTTTTTAATGTTAGAATATTATTTACTTATACTTGTATTTGGCTGATGTAAAATACAGTTATTTTGATGTAATATGTTTTAACAACACATAAACCAGTTCAATTTTTTTTTTTTTTGGCTTTGATGCTATGGAATAGGATGTAATTTTTTTACTACCAAACTAGGAAAGGGGTAGGGGTAGCATGGATTGGCAGTAGTAACTGGTTTAATTTCATGTGTCCTTTCCTCTGATTGTGTTGCTTTTAAATTGTCCACTCAAACTAAATAGTGGACTGTAATGTTGGTGTATGCTTCAGGACTGCGACCCATTCCAATTTTAACTCGAGTCCTTCAGAAAACACTGATCTGAAAGGGTTCCTCCTCTGCCTTCTGTCTACAGGTTAATCATGAAGTCAGAAATTTGCCAGTTATTTGAGCAAAACACAGTTTTAATGAAAGTTAATATGATCTTTCTTGTTATGTTCACTATGTATGTTATGCATGCTGGAATTTACTCTGGGGAAGGAGAAGAGGCTCAAGAATCAGATTGGGGTGACCTTTCTTTGCAGTAACTGCAGCTGTCCTCTCTATGATGAGAAACATGATGAAGATATATTACTGACCTTGCATCTAAGCAGGTATAGATAGGCCTATGGTGAGGATTCTCAAATTTGGGAGGTTAAAATTAGGCCCTTTAATCCCTACTGAGCTGCCTAAGTAAGTGGCTCAACTTAACCTTTCAGTCCTATTAAGTGAAAGTGAAAAGCACATTTGAAAATCAGATTGTAGTACTTGTGTATCTAAAGACATGTAGGTGCTTAATGTTGGCCTCCAGAGTTTAAAAAAATGGGCTTTTATATTTTAAGATATGACATGAGTGCATGAGTGCACTCTCAAATGTCTCAGAGTATGGTTTGATGATCCAGCATTACCTGCTTAAGAGAAAGATCCCCCCAAATCTGTTTTCTCTTCTGAGTGTTCACATACTGTTGTGTCTAGTTTCAATCAGTTTGCATCCTCCTCTTGATGACTGTGGCACGTATATTTGTTAATGCAAAGACTGGTGTAGACAGTTAAGTTCCAGCACAAAACATGTTTCATGCTGAAATGTGATGAATTTCTAAAATGTCTGTGACAGGAGAGGCCAGTGTAGTTGAGTTAAGGAATTATTAGGTAGGCAGTCAAATCAAGCTAATGAGGAGACATCTGCATTTTCTTTATTGAGGACAAGGTTTCATTTCAGCTCTGTAGATCTGCTGGCTGGGTGCTGGTGGAAGGAGCACTCCTGCTCTCTCTTTGTCCCCGGTAACGTGCTGCGCTCGTGAGTACATCTGACAAGTCAGTTCAGGAAGAAAACCCATCGGAGAACTAAACCAGGAAGAAAAACAGTTATTTTCCCAGGTTAGCTTTACAAGCTGGCTTGCTCAGGGATGAAATGAGAGGAAGCAGAAATGGTATTATTTGGTTGACTTAGCAAGAAGGTGAAATCTCACCTAGAGGCATGGGCAACTTATCTCCTAGAGAGCAGGAAAAGATAACAAAATACAGGGGAGAGATTTGTCTAGGCCATTTGGAAGACTTAAAAGGAGAAATAAATTTTAATAGCTAATGTGCTCTACTGCAGGGGGATGCTTTCTAAGGGTGGTGTTCTGTAATGAAGAGGTTTTCTCTAATGAACACAACATGACACATAAAAGCATGCATTAAGAAGGGGATCCAGAAAGTTGCTTTGTTAGGTAAGGAGTCAGCTGGCTTGTTCAAGGAGTGATTTAATGTAAGTAGGTTTAAAGTGCAGTTTTTCTGTCATTGCTTATGTCTTTTAGAAATATTTGTAATAGGTCATGCAATTTATGTTGGATTTATTGGCATTTCATCCCAGCTGGTATTAATTTTGGTATCATTTTAAAGTTACCAGATACTAACAAGCCATCACTCACACAATTTTTGGGAAGTCTATAAACTGGGGTAACTTAGCAAGTAGCTTTTGATTGTCTGGAGAACATGCTAATAGAGCTGCAGAGGCTGCATGGAGGATTTTGTGGTAACTGTCAGTCACTCTGGCATACAGCAAGGTACTATAGCAGCTATTTCCATGCGGAAAAAAGCTTTAAGATTCCTAGTGCAGCAGCCCCATCTCACAAAGTGTTAATCTGCTTGTTTAATTTCATTTACAAAATTCTGACATGTTAACTTTGTATTGGCAGATTTTGCTGCAAATACTGAGTATTTGGGGCTCTGGCAGAAATCTGATCATGCACCTGTGTCTGGCTCAGGGCAGGTCTACTGCTGAGTGAGCTGGTAGTGCACAAATCTGGTATCAGTTATGAAACTGAGATTCTTGTGGATATGTCGTGTCCTGAGCACGGTCGTCCTGGTAGATATAAAATGGGAAAAAAAAAACCAAAAAACCACCAACCAAACAGTAATTGAAAATAGAGATTGTAAGACCTTGTCATTCAAGCAATGCAAAATGTGTAACAGTGAGAATGTCTAGAAAGTATCACCAACTTCACTGAAATGTAATTATGCCTACTGCTAGTTGAATCATCAGTAGCCAATGGCGTAAGAATATTCTTTTGCTATCTAGTCAAGTAGAGGGAAAGTAAGTTTCAGAAACAAAGTTAATAATTTCAGTACAGTGAATGCTATCTACAGTTCTTAGGACTAATAATGTATAAAAAAAAATTAGTGACATTTTCAAGAAAAAATGTGAAAAGGCTTCTGATCTCAAAGTGAGATTCTTTGCAGAATTTTGATCATTATAGTTGAGTTACTACTTAAAATTGTAGCTTAGAATTGTGTAAGCTTTGTATCTTCCTATATTGTATATGTCTTTATGATTGGAATTTTTGCTTTTCAATTTTTTGCTATATCATATATTTCCGGAACAGTGATGCATCTCTTCCTTATAGCATGGTTCAGGTCATGCTTTATTTCCTTCATCTGAAAAAGACCATAATGGGCCTTTTGGGTAGTTAATTTTTTTATATGTTTGCCATCCTTTAATAGAAAATTTTAATAGAGCTTGCTCAGACCCTTTTACTTCACACTGAAAATCATTATATGTCTCGTGTAATTAGCACTGGAGAGGTACTTTTCTGATTACTTGTTTTTCTGTAATAATACATTTTCTTTCATACCACATTGTTTTAAATTCTTTGAACCTTAATCTTTACTGCACTAAAACTGGAATGAATCTTTGATGATGTCAGTTTGCTATCTTTTATGGAGATCTTTCACTGAAATCAGAGAATGGTGCTAATTTGAATTATAAATAGTACTTTGACATGAGTTTCCCGAGTTACTTGTTGGACAAGCTGTGTAACCTTGTATTGGTTTTACTTGCTATATCCTTATCTGTGTGTTGCATTTGGATTAGTCATTAATAAAGAATGGAGAGGTACTTGGCACAAAACGAGAAGTACTGAGTGTTGCACATGATACCGTGTATGGTCTGTTCCTTTTGCACATACATGGCGTCTGGTGATGGCAATGCGTGTTGGACGTGGGGCAAATTTAAAGCTAGTTTCACATCACTTTGTCCAAGCTCTGTGTCTGACTCTCCTCCCTTCCCCTCCTGCGACTGACGACTAACAACAGTCACTGCAGTGTTGATGTAGCTGCAAAACAGCTAGACTTTTTTTTTTTTTTCAGACTTACTGCTGTTAGTATTAGACTGGAAAGAGGGTAGTAGATTTTGAGAGAGCTTGAGCAGAGAGTGGGGTCATAAGAAGCTTATAAGAAACAAGGCGAAGAAAGACTCCTCTGTATGGAGGAGAGCGAAATTTAAAGGAGAGGGAGAAAAGAGGCTGTAAGTATGAAGAGTAGAAAGATGACTGGAAGAAAAACGAGACATGAGGAGAGGGAGCTTTTTAAAGAGGTGAGGCATTTTCATTCCATTCCAGTGATACCTAATCCTCATACTGTGTGTCAACCTTCCCCTCCTTTTATCCTCTCTATTGTTAATATGAATTTATCATGATAATCTACTATCTCTGTTTAATGTCATGCTCTATTAAAAATTCCCGACGTCAGCCATTATCTTATCACTTTCTCATTCATCGCAAAGAAATAAAGGTGGGTGGTTGCTGTTGTTGTTATTATTATTGTTGTTGTTGTTATTATTATTAGACACCAAATAGCACCAATTCACATATGTGCTAGGTACTCATTTATATCAGAAGTCTGGTTGCCAGTAGCAAATGAGTTGTTCTGTTTTGCATTACACCATTATTAGTGGCAGCTGCATCAGACAAAGTTGAGCAGATCTGGTGTACTGCAGTGATGTAAAAGATGTTGCCCTCCTCTGGAGCTTTTCAAAAACCTTTTCCAGTTTTTGCCAATTGTGTATGGTGTGGTTTCAATATGCAAAATGATTGCAGAATCTTCTTTCCAACCTCTGTTAGATACTATTGGAAGACTGAGTTTTGCCACCAGGAAGGCAGAAATTTAGGATCATTATTTTAATCTCCTTTTTTCAGGTATCCAGCTACCAAAGGAAGATGAGATTCCAGTACCTGTGACTTCAAGCTCCCCAGTTAAGGACACTGGGGATAATGTTGATCTTGCCATTGAACAGGAGGAGAAGATGAAAGAGGAACCTCTAACCATCTCAGAACTGGTATACAATCCTAGTGCCAGCTTGCTGCCCACTCCTGTTGATGATGAAATTGACATGCTCTTTGATACCTGTCCAAGAGTAGAGAATGAGAAAGATGATACAGATTCATTTGAGGAACTGGAAGCAGATGAAAATGCATTTTTGATTGCAGAGGAGGAAGAACTGAAAGAAGCTCGGAGAGCGCTTAGGTGGAGCTATGACTTTCTAATGGGCAACATAGAGGTGAATGCCTTTGTGAAGAGTTTCTCCAGACTTCTCCTTGTAGGCCTTGGACTGTTGTTGTTTGTGTTCCCTCTTCTCCTTGTTCTCTTGGAGTCGGACCTTCAGATCTCTTTTCTTCATGAAATCCGTCAGACGCCGGAGTTTCAGCAGTTTCATATTGAATATTACTGCCCCCTTAGGCAGTGGGTGGCTTGCAAAATAAACTTCATTCGTGATATGCTGGGCAGCTTTTAAATTTTAAATAAATATGATAGAACTAAGGGCTATATTCAAAATGTCAGTTAGTGCCAGCTTTCCATAATGCCCCTGGGGCCATCAGTTGGTAGCTGTCTTCATATCCAGTTCATTACAGACACTTAAGGTTCTTAAGTTCCCTTTACATACTTAAATTGCCCCTTTAGTTACAGGCTTATACAGTCACCTTTCAGTAACCAAAACGAAGTTTTATTTTAATTGCATTTCAGACTTCCAGCTCATCTATGACATCATATAAGATGGGGTCACAATAAGCTTCATTGTCCTTAACCGTTCAATCCAGGACACTAAATCCAATAAAACTGAAAGAATAACTTTTTTGAATATATTCCTTAGTGCAGCAGTCTCTCCTAACCAATGCCTATACAAACAATGTTTATGCTGAGGTTTTTTGTTTTGTTTTGTTTTTCTGTTTGTTTGGTTTTTTACATTTTTATGTGTCTAAAATATTTTGGTAAATTTTTAGCAAAAGACAACTTCTGATGTTATTTAAATGTAAAAATTGGTAAGAATAATGAGCAAGGGCATGTAGGGTGTTTTTAGTGTTTTAGCAATGATTTGTTTTTAAATTACTGGCAGGAGAATAAATGAGTTTAACATAGCTTTATACAGAGGGACTGTGGTTTGGGAAATATATAGAAAGTTCACTCAAGTTCAGTAGAGGCTGCCTGGGGGAGGTGAAAGGACACCAAGTACGCAGAGGAATTTCTGAAAAGCACAGTTATAAAGCTTGGGGAAGTGAGCAGAACCAAAAGTAATGATCCTTCCTCTTACCGATCAGGTTGTCTTAAACTTTATCAGTGCTGTAGAAAGTCTCAACAAGATAGTCCAAGTATGTTTTGGAAGAGAGTGAGTCTTTAGTCTAAATGTAGATTATTGTACATAACATGGAAGAAGATAATAGTAAGTAGCAAAAAAAAAAAAAAAAAGGAAAAAAAAAAGCCAAAACCCTAGCTATATCAGTAGGTGTGACCTACTTATAAGAATGATAGAGAAGAAAAATGTATTCCTTTTTAAAAGCATTAGGCTGTACAGCTGACATAAAAGTATTCTACTGACTCACAGTTAAAAGCTTAAACACTTTGAGAAGTGCATCTTCATCCTTGATGCCTGTTATTACTAATCTTTAAGACAACATATTTTCTGTGCATACTAATATGCTTCCTTTCACATAAAACTTTCCCTGTTATTATGAGCCGAGTTACATGACCTAATGCTGTTTCATGTAACATGGGTTTGTATATCTAAAGGTATTCCAATATAGCTTAGAGAATATACTTAAGTAAGATCTTGTCAATGCTGAGAACATTTGAAGGCCCTCAAATGTACTACAGAGGTTATATTTAAGACGAGAAAGTTTTTATTCTTCCCCTCTCCCCTCTCCCCCTGCCTCCCCCAATCTTAGTGCAGATGTATTTCGTATTTGAACTAGGGAACTCTGATTTTGTCCTCAGAGTCTTTCTCCTGCTTAGAGATTTATGAATTGGAGACATATTTGAGGCTGTTTTATTAGATGTGCATTTAACACATTCTAAGAACATCTCTAATTCCTACTGAATAAATTCCTTTAGTTTCGGTATCAGAGGATCAATTTTGCTTGGCTTTCTCATGTAAGCCTTTGCAAATGTCTAGCTTGAAAATAGCAGTTTCCTTAGAGGATTTCTCCTTCCCTTCTAATCTTCTCCAGTTTTTAAAGGACAAAACAGTTACAGGGCTTAGAAGTTCCTTTTCTGAGTTGAATGCTTTTGGATTGCTATTCATTTCCCAACCAACAACTAAATTGAACAAAGGCCTTTTTTCTCTTGTCTTTGTTTATCCTTGCCAATCTATTCCCCAGAAGAATCATTATTGATTAGTTACTTGATGGGTATTTCTTCTTGTGCTACTTGCAGCTAAATGATCCTTTCCCATTGGGTAATAATCATTAAGCCTAATAGAAATGGAGAGTGAACTAAAGTAGACATTTGGCCTTAACGGGAAATTATTCACTTGCATTGTTTATGAACAAAGGTGTTGGAAAAGGTCTTTCAAGTGGTGAAGGCTGTGAGAGCTGGCATTCTGCTGGACTACGGGGACATGGTTCCATACAGGCTCCTTATATCTGATAATTATTAAAAAAAAACCAAAAAAGAGTTAGATCCTGTGCTCAAAAATACAGTCATGTCCCTGGAAATTACAGCACTCCAGATGTAGGAATATTGTTATGCTTGATTTAACTCTGTCAGAAAATAGCTGAGTTGCATGAGAACATAATCTCAGAAAACGTGCAGTGCAGTGAGGTTTTATGTAGGGTTAAATGCAAGTGTGTGTGCGCGCATGTGACTGCCATTACTAACCATGTGCATACATTCAGGCCTGGCCTTTTAAAATTCTTTCCTTCCTTCCTGATACTCTCTGGTCTATCAAAGTAATTTAACTGAAAGTCATGAGAGTCCTATAACCACGTAATACACACAGAAGGATATGGTTGGGAATGTTCAGAGAGAGTAGCAGTCTAGTATTTTATTGGTGGGGATAACAAACTTGGATTATGGAGCATCTATAGGTACAGTATTGTGTATTTCTGTCTGTGCTTGGATTATATTGTAAAATGTTATGTACTTGAAATCTATTTTGTGGTTTGTCTAACATTTATAAACACAACTCTGGGAAGAATTAAAAATGGTTTTATTTCATGGAGACTAAGGGGAAAATATACCTGTAACTTGAGCCTTATCTTTGTACAGTGAATTTCACATTTCTATATGTCAACATCCTGATTGTTTTGTATGTTGATATGATGGCAGGAATCCCTAATAAAAATACTCTAGAGAAAGCTTTCTGCAGTTGTGACAGTTCTTATGGTGAAAGATGTTTCGTAAGTAATAGTTTTTGTTCAGAATTACTCAGTACATGATATAGTACAGATTTCTTAAGACTTTTACAATTTTTTTTTACTTTTTTTTTTTATTCATCAGCTTGAGACACTAAGAAAGTGCTTTAAAATAAGATGTTATTAACATGGCTTCAGATGCACTAAGCAAGGGCATAATGGTTTGCCTAGTTACCACGTAAGAGTTAGTCACAGTGTTGAATTTGCCCCAAAATGAAATTACTACACACAGAATACAAATTGAGAAGTCTGGTTTTAATGTCAGGCCCTGTCTGTAGACATACGGCTGCAACCTTTTGGTAGGCAGATCTGGCTAGAGTGTTACGCAAGACAAGCTGTGCCACTTCTGGATGGAGCTTGCTTACATGAAGTTGGTTTGGAGCTCAGACAGTGCAAAAGTGTCTGGTAAAAAACATACAGTCTGCAAAGAGGAAATTGAACATCATTTTGGGGCGCTAAGTCAGAGAAACCAAGGCTACTCTCCTGCGCACATAAAACATTTAGGTGCCGACATGTCTGTACTGAATAGAAAGTTCCAAAATCTAAATGGACTCTCTGGCAATTTGAAGTGTAAAGGGCCAGGACTATATAGTGCAGGTGTACCTATTTATTCAAACGGTGGAGGTTATAACACTGACTTCAAAGGGGGTTGCATTCCTTCTTTAACATAAGAATACAGCATATCCTCTTCAACATTGTTTGCATTCTAAGTACTTACCACAGTTTGTGAAAACAGTATGTGTACTTTGGGTAGAAATGCAGCATTTTTCATAAATTCTTTCTGAATAATCACACACAAAATTTCTCTAAAGTGACAACTCACTGAAATGTCACACCCAATACGCATTTGAAGAAATCAGGCTGCATTAATTGGCGCTAATAGTAGCTGTAGGTAACTGTTAGAACTCGACAACAGCCATGTTGGCCCAACTGGAGATCACAAGCACTGGAACGCAAGAAGCTTCATCTGGAAGTCAAGGTATGTTTCTCAACTTTTTGTTTTGTTTCGCTGTATTTTGGTTTTGTTCAAATCCCAAAGGAAGTAATTGCCTCTTCTGTATGTACGGATTTGCTGCAGGTTTTCTTACAGCTGTGTTTTATGGGGGAAAAGCTCTCTGAGACACCTTGTGAAGATCTCTACGGGCTGTTAAATTCCATGCTATGAGACTTTGATCCCATAGTCTTATGTCTTTCATTCCACCCCTCTGCAAAGGCAAATCGTTGATCAGCCTTATCCTCGGAAATTGGTAGGAGCTGCTCTGACGTTTTGATGCTGTCTTGACTGCAGTTGTTTTGTTTAAGGCAGGTAATTGCTGTTCATCTCAGCCAGATGAACTCCCTGCAGCAATTCCATCTTACACTGTTACAAAGCTTTGCAGCGTGCCCTCTGCATGTCTTGTAGCTCCCTCCAAGAAAACATGGGCACTATCTGTTCCCTGTGAAGTGGTGCTTAATGAGGTGGTGGGAATTTAAAGCTGTGGCGTAAATTTTATCACAAAAGTTTTCTACTATAACCAACCACAGCTCAGCGCTTCTGCATTACAATGAAGAGCAATAAGGCATCAATTTCTACTTCACAGCCATGTAGTGGAGGAGTGCAAAAATAGTTACAAAAATAACAATGAAACATGAGCATGAAAAATTCTGACTTCTCCCATGTTAGCTTGCCTTTAACTTTGGTGCAGATACGTTTGCTGAGCTCACAAAATGGCAGATACTTCGGAGGAGTTAAGTGGCCCCTAGAATCTTCATCAGTGTCCTGATGAACAATTACCACCTACTAATTGCTAGTCACGAAAGATTAAGACAACATAATTGGTTTAAATGGACTAGAAATTGAAGTGAAATACGTTACATTTCTTTGACTGAAGAATAATTAACTATATTGATTGAATAGGGCATGTATTACTGGAAAGAGTTGTAGACAGAAGAACATGGAATGCCCCTCAATTGCGGCCCTATATATCCTATTTAGAATCTGTAATTAAAAGATCTACTAAATGTAATGTCTTCTGTAAAGTCTGGTTTTAAAACAACTTTAAAATATTTTCTGATTTTCAGTATTATGCACAGGAATCGTTTCCTAAAGAGAAGTTTTGAGAGGGCTGCAGGTATTTGAAATTAGCTTCTAGGGCAGTGAACGTGGCAATAAAAACTAAAATGTCAACTAATGTGTCCACTACTTTTCTCAGATCAAATCTTCAGATTCCTCTTCCCACAGGTAGAGCTGGGTGGACACAATGAGATACACTTCAGGTATGGGAAAAAAGAACCAAGCACAAAGTTGCTTAAATCTCATTCTTGGGATCTAAGTCAACATCTGTAATCCTCACTCAGTAGGTATATGAACACTGGAATGCCAAACTCAATAGCACATCATCTCATGATCTTGTCGTGATGACCACCATTCCTTTACGGGTTTTGCCTAGCTGATGGCATGTGCCATTTCCGGCTGAGATCCTGGTATGTCCACAGGGAACTGTATTAAGCCAGAATAGCTGAGTTGTATTTTCTTTGGACAGCCCGCCAAAGATATTACTAACTCCATTACCTTTGAGACCATTATTCTATCCCCACAATTTTTTCCCTGTTGGATGGGAAGTCCTCTTCCCTTCTTCCTCCTTCCTCCACCTCCTCCCACCACCCCCCTTACCCCCCCTCTGCCACCGGCCTTCCTGACACTGCTTTGCCCAAAAGTTATTTTGGAACCACAGAAATGAGGTAAATAAGCATGTCTCTAAGGAACATAAAGAAGAGTGTGGCCAGCACGTCGAGGTAGGTCATCCTCCCCATCTACTCTGCCCTGGTGAGGCTGCATCTGGAGTAATGTGTCCAGTTCTGGGCTCCCCGGTTCAAGAAGGACAGGGAACTGCTGGAGAGCATCCAGCAAAGGGCTACAAAGATGATTAGGGGATTGGACCATCTTTCTTCTGAGGAAAGGCTGAGGGACTTGGGTCTTTTTAGTCTAGAGAAAAGAAGACTGAGGGGGGATCTTGTCAATTCTTGTAAATACCTAAAGGGAGGGTGCCAGGCGGATGGGAACAGTCTTTTTTCAGTGGTGCCCCATGATAGGACGAGGGGTAATAGGCACAAACCTGAGCACAGAAAGTTCCATCTTAACATGAGGAGGGACTTCTTTACTTTGAGGGTGGCAGAGCACTGGCACAGGCTGCCCCGAGATGTTGTGGATTCTCCCACTCTGGAGACATTCAAAACCTGCCTGGGCACTGTCCTGTGCAACCTGCTGTAGGTGACCCTGCTGTGGCAGGGGGGTTGGACTAGATGATCTCCAGAGGTCTCTTCCAACTCTGACGATTCTGTGATTCTGTGAACATGATGTGGTACAAGTACACAGAGACAGGATTGATCTCTTCTAATGTGAGAGCAGTGCCTTTGCCTTTGCAATAGCATAGCTGGCATGTTTGTGTTCCTATTACTAGCCATGTATTCGTGACTTCCTCCTTTGTGTATGTTGTCCTTCTGATCAAAGTTTCCTTTGCTATTCTGATTTCATCAACTATACGCCACAAAACACAAAGCTCCTCCTGTCAAAATCCTAATTTCCTAAGCCTGTCCTCATCTTCCATCTCCCATTCCACACATTCTGGACCTCCAAACCATTGCACTGAACTTCAGCACAGCCCACGGCTCTGTCCCCAGCACAGTCTCCATCCCCAGCTCCCTGCTGCTTCTCTTACCCCTGTGCAGCCCCTGAATACCCAGCATCAGAAACATTTTGAGACCAGGTGGAGCCTGATCTGCCTCCACAGCAATGGCTGCACCTCCTAAAATGCACACACAGACCCGTCCTGTTGACGAACCAGGGAGGCTTCAGAGCTACGCCAGGGCCCCTGACTGCAAGGGCCACCTTAAAGCTGCTTGTGAACTGTGGTTTGGCCATCCTGGCTCATAGGAAAGTGCAGCTGTAGCAGCATTTGTCAATAACAGGGCAGGTTAAGTCTTTGGCAATGCATTAAGGAGGATATTTCCTTTTCATTCTTCTGGTTATTTACAAAAAGCGCAGCTTTTACACTGAAAGGGCTGTTTCTGAAAGAATTCTGATAACATTAAAGTGAGAGACAGTTCCCGGTTTCTTTCCCATCCTTTTTAATTCAGTACTAGTTTGACTCATAATTCTCCTGTAAAACGTGTACAACTGATTCCTGTATATTGTGTGCTGAACTGTTATCTTTTGCAACTTGCATTGCAGCACTTGCTGTCCTTATATATTTACTAAAAATCTACAATTACAGCAAATTACACTGTGATCCAGCACTCAGGATGTTTGTAAAGTACAGTAGCATCTGTTTCAAAGATTTTGGCTCTGTGGGTGTCCCTACTTTCCTGTCTGTGAATTAATACCTCTGAATTTATGGTTGTACTTTGCATATTGATTTCTGGAGTTATCAGGACTCCCTTGGAATGACACTGAGAAATGCATTTAGCAAAAAGAAATCAGCAGAACTCTGAAATCACAAGATATTCACCCCCAAAGGCTGGAGCTATTAATCACAAAATAACAACATAGAAAAAGGAATACAGCACATTTGAAATTATGTAATCATTACTGAGCATTAATAAAGCAGACCTCACATCTAGCTAAAACATTTTACAACTGTGAATGTATGCTGGAAAGCCTTGCTAATTATGGGGGTTTGACTCTCTCCAAAGATACTCAAAGCAAGGAGTGTTGTCCTATTTGCAGCTACATTGATCTAAGTGTTCAGGTCCCATATAGATTTTAAGAGAAAAGGGAAAAAAGTGGAAAACTACAGCTGTTCATATTATTATCAGCTATAAACTGATACACTTCAGAAGTGTAAGCACCTCTGGTTGTTTTATTATGAGTTTCTTCATGTTTTCTTTATCCATATCCTTCCTGGATATGGTGACAGTGTGGTAGGTTTAGCCTGTTGGAAATGCTGTAGTGGATCAGACAGGAGCTAGTGATGTGGGAAAAGCTGTTTTGGTAGTACCACATCCAACTGAACAAATATCAGCAAACAGTTGTGAAGGGCCTAAGTAAGACTTAGCAGAACATCCCAGAGCTGGCAACATTTGTCAAGACAATGGTAATCATGGTCTCCTGCATTCACTTAATTGCTGCTATGATGAAAGCCAAAGTTAAAAGTGTAATTTTGAGGCTTTGAATAATATTTTGAGGTTCCTCTACTCCCCACAAAACAACTAACCATTATAATAAAGGCGCTAACGTCCTACTTAGCTTGGTTAACTGTGTCATTCAACTCCATGGCAACTTTAAAATGAACTTATGTATGAAATGCATTTATCCTGGTGAAACACGATGAAGTTCCCACTGACTGGAAAAAGGGAAACATAACCCCCATTTTCAAAAAAAGTAAAAAAAAAGGCCTGAGGAACTACAGCCAGTCAGTCTCACCTCTATGCCCAGCAAGATCATGGAGCAGATCCTCCTGGAAACTCTGCTAAGGCACATGGAAAATAAGGAGGTGATTGATAACAGCCAACATGGCTTCACTAAGGGCAAATCGTGTCTGATGATAAATTTAGTGGCCTTCTACAACGGTATCACAGCATTGGTGGATAAGGGGAGAGCAACAGATGTCAACTATCTGGACTTGTGCAACGCATTTGGCGCTGTTCCGCATGACATCCTGATCTAATATGGAGAGACATGCATTTGACCAATGGACCACTTGGTGGATAAGGAACTGGATGAACAGTTGCACTTAAAGAGTTACAGTCAATGGCTCCATGTCCAAGTGGCAAGCAGTGACGAGTGGTGTTCCTCAGGGGTCGGTACTGGGACCGGTGCTGTTTAACATCTTCGTTGGTGACATGGACAGTGGGACTGAGTGCACAGGAGCAAGTGTGTTGATGACACCAAGCTGTGTGGAGCGGTTGACATGCTGGAGGGAAGGGATACCATCCAGAAGGACCTTGAGAGGTGGGCCTGTGTAAACCTCATGAAGTTCAACAAGGCCAAGTGAAAGGTCTTGCATGTGAGCTGGGGCAATCCCAAGTACAAATACAGCCTGGGTGGAGAATGGATTGAGGGCAGCCCTGAGGAGAAGGGCTTGGGGGTGTTGGTTGATGAGAAGCTCAACATGAGCTAGCAATGTGCGCTTGCAGACCAGAAGGCCAACCATATCCTGGGCTGTATCAAAAGAAGTGTGGCCAGCAGGTCGAGGGAGGTGATTCTGCCCCTCTACTCCACACCTGGAGTACTGCCTTCAGCTCTGGACATATGCCTTCAACATAAGAAGGACATGGACCTCTTGGAGTGGGTTCAGAAGAGGGTCACAAAGATGATCAGAGGGCTGGAGCACCTCCTGTGAAGACAGGCTGAGAGAGTTGGGGTTGTTCAGCCTGGAGAAGAGAAGGCTCTGGGGACAACTTATAGCAGCTTTCCAGTATCTGAAGGGGGCCTACAAGAAAGATGGAGAGGGACTTTTTACAACAGCATGTAGTGATAGGATGAGGGGTAATGGCTTCAAACTGGAAGAGGGAAGATATTAGGAAGAGATTAGATATAAGGAAGAAACTTTTCACGCTGATGGTGCTGAGGCACTGGAACAAATTGCCCAGGGAAGTTGTGGATGCCCCATCCCTGGAGGTGTTCAAGGATGGGCTGTGAGCAACCTGGTCTAGGGGTAGGTGTCCCTGCCTATGGCAGAAGGGTTGGAACTAGATGATCTTTAAGGTCCCTTTCAACCTAAACCATTCTATGATTTGATGATCCCAAATATAACCAGCATCACCAGCTACCTTAAACTCTATTGTTCCTAATGATTTTATTGTTACGTTGTATGTATAAAGAAACTAATTATCATTTAAGTATTTTTTTTTTTACTCATTCAGGCCACATAACTTACTGCAAGTCATATAATAAGCAAAATGGAGGAAGATTCTACATTTCTCTGTTGTAAACACTTGTTCCACCCGAGTTTGCTATAAAGAAGCAAGATATTTTATGTTTTTGTGTGCCTTTTGTTCCAAACTGATGAGTGGGTTACAGCAACTCAGGTGTTTTTAATGTATAATTCACATATTCTAATTACTAGCTTGGCTTTATCTAGAAAACTTGCACCCACTGTCTCTAAAATAACGGTAAGTCAATGACATTGCAGTTATTTCAGTACTTTTAATACTTCTGCTAATTTTATAAACCTAGGTTTATGTTGCTAGATATGTAATTCCTAAGTAACTGTGAAAAAAACCTATACATGTTAATTTGCTTTGGCCAATTAAAGACAAAGTATATGAGTATTAGTATCACACCTTTGCAGATACGGAAATAGCAAGTTTCTAACAAGGTTGTAACTAAAGTGTAAAATATATTGCATGCTTTCAGAGAAAAGGTATAGACAAAGTATTAGAAAAAGCTGTAAAAACCAAAGCTTATGCAATTTGTATAAAGGGCCACAGCTGTCAGTTGAGATAAAATTTTTACAGCAGATATAATAACAAATTTTGTTAATTGTTTACTACCTGAATTCTGAGCTTAAGCAAGATTTGGTGAATATGAAGTGTCCTTATCTTCTGTGTTGCTGGGGAGCAGAAATCTTTATTTACCGCTGAATACAAAATGACCTATAAGTTGCTGGTCCTCATTAAAAAAAGTGGTTTAAGAGTGTCCTCTTGTGGCACTGCAGAATAGTTCATCAGAAGTTATCATGCACAGAAAAACTTTTAAGAATTGGATTCTGGTATCGGCTATATTTCTATCTTTTGCTTGGGGTTTTTTTTGCAGGTTTTTTTTGGGGGGTGGGAGGGTGGGGGTGTGTGTGAGGTGTTGGGGTTGTTTATTTAAAAGACACTAAAGAAATATCTGCAAATAGGTTTAAATTAGGCATTTATAGGCATATAGGCATATATAGGCATAACTCTTTCAAGTTTTGTTAGCCTGGGAATAACCTTTTACACCAGTTCAGGAAGATACAATGCCAAAGGTCTCCAGTGGCACCTCTTCTTGCCACCCCGAGGGGACAGTGCTGGGTGGCCCTGGTGTTGGTGGAGTGGTGAGTGTGCAGCCAACGCACTTAGAGCTCTGCTGTTGACAGTGGTACCTCTGTAGATACATGAACAAGTGTATCTCCCTATATATGTATTATATATTATACCCATAGCATTTTGTCTGTGAGGGGTAGCGAAAGCAAGCTCCATTTAAGTCATAGGCTGGGCTCGTGTGGTTGTAATGACCCCCTCTCTGGCACCGTGCATCCCTCTGCACGCCAAGCTCACCTTTGGTCATACCTCTCAACCCCACTTGGAAATGACAAGCATTTATTATACGGTCATGTTTGGCTGATGGTATCATGGATAAATGCAGCTAACTACAGCCTACATGTTTCCAGTCTAGTCAAATGGGAGACCTTCAGTCATGTTCTCAACTGCCTGTCCTGCGCTCTTAAATTTACTTTGCACCAAACATTAAGTAATGACAGGTGATTTTTAGTTTGCTGCAGCACTGCTTTAGGTCCGGTGTCCCAGAAGTTAACAGAGACGGTTGTGATGCTCTGGCAGGGGGTTGGACTGAATGATCTCCAGAGGTCCCTTCCAACCCTGACCATTCTGTGATTCTGTGACGTTGTACAGCATCACAGAAGGGAAATGTGTTCACCCAGGACTGATGGCCTCTGCTGTGCATTCACCTCCTTGGTTGCTCTATAAGGTCCTAATGACACACAGAGTTGCAAGTCTGTGTAGGCAGCTGCTCCTGAGCAGCGTGTAGTCGTAAGGGAGATCTCAAGTGTTTGATACCCAGCTGGAAAATTTGGCTGTAGGTTAAGATTGTGCCAGAGAGCAGACATGTAAAAAGAGGGAACAGAAATGAAGACAATACAGCTGTGTCGTTGATGAGGACTATAATGCCAAGCTGAAATATTTCATTTATAAGGGATTTTTTCCCCTGAACAATCAATTACTTAAAAGAGAACAAGGTCACTGCAGTATTCTGGTGGGGCAGTGCTGTCCACTGACAAGTTTGGTATGAAAAGTTCTGCCAGCCCTGTTGATGTTTGCATTGATAGCACAAGTGCCTCTGCTGCATTTCACCAAATGGGCAAAACTGAAAATTATCAGCTGCTTCAATTTATGTGGCCGCTCTCTTGAAATTTATGGGAAAACTATAACTGGTAAAATTGCATCTGTGTCCTGTCCCTGAAAAAGCCTTGAGGTGATACAAAAGAAATAGTTAACTACGAGAAAGCTGCCCAAAAGGCAGATGAGAGCAGAATACTGTGGAAACCTTCCCTGGCAACAATAAAGGGTAGTGGTCCATATAACCAATACGTGTGTACTAACACACAAAGCACAGTTTTAAGCTCCAGGGGGTCTCCAAGTCTAAAAACATGGTATTGTTATGAAATCTTCTTTTCCCTCATAACCTGTATAGGTCAGAAGTTTGATTTTGTTCTTTTCTCTTAGTGGGGAAGAACAGCTGGTAAAAACTAAGACCCCTTGATCCGAGCCAGAGAGCTGTGGTTTTAGACTTCATTTTCAGAGGACAGAAATCAAATAATATTTGATAATTACCCTTGGAGAAGGCAGGCAAGCAAAAGTGTGTGGGAGAGGCTTACTTTCAAAATTATTGTGGGCTGATAACCTGAAAACCAGGTTTCTGAGAACAGTTATAAAAAAGCATAGTATAATTTTCTTACCCATTCAAATAGCGTTTGCAAGATGAAGCTAGTTTCTATGTTCTTGGGTGTTGATGCTGTTCCTGTGTTATTTGTAAATTATTTGTGAATGGCATTTATGTATTTTATTTTGCTTTTTATCAAACCTGCAAGACTCTGAGTTGCATTTCTTGCTGTGCCAGTTAAGATTCTGAGTCAATTGCTTAGCTGTTGTTTTTCTTAAGTTAGGTAACTGAGAAAATGTTTGTCAGCCTCAAAGGTAATGTTTAAAAGGTAGAAATGCACAAAGTTATTATTACTCTTGTGGTCTAAATTAGAAGTGGAGAATAGAGCACAGTTGAAGAATTTAGAAATAAAAATAGTTAGAAAAAAGCCCTTGACATGTACAGGGAATGTCAAGTCCTGGGATCTTAAAAGAACTGTGTGGGAAGGGAACTTAGGCTGTGAAATCATGAAAAAGTATTTTCTTGGAAGAAACTTGAAGTAAGTTTTCAAATATGACCTGTTTTTCTGCACTGTCTCCCCTGTCTTCCATCTCTTATTTCCTGCTGTCTCTTACATAGCTTACTTATGGCTGTAGGTATCAATTGTCATCTCTGTTGTATTTTACAAAATCATATGATAACTTTTAATTTTTTAAGCATTTCATTTGATGCCTATTTTGTTACAGAGGTCATTCACTCCCTACAAATATTAGAGGAATTTTCCCATGTTTAGCTGATGGGTGCCATTTTGATTTGATTGTCCTTCTGACAGTCTTGTAGTGCCTCATGCTGCCTGCTGTGCTGGAATCGGATGGGCTGTGCAGACTGCTTGGATTCACTCCAGCTGCTTTGCTGATGTGGATGTTGTTCCTGGGGCCAGCAGGTATGCAAGAACCTTTTGTTAGAGCAGAGGCTGGAAGGAATGATTTTTCTTTTTTTTTTTTTTTTTTTGGCTTGCTTTGATACCTGAGCCCATGTGTCTTCTGCTCCATAAGCAGAGTAGCCAAAGTAGGAGGGAAGTTAAAGATCTGTGTCAGTCCAACCTATCTCGAACCTGAGGAATGATATATGACTTGCAGGTTCTGACTTATTTGCTTAATATGAGTCAGCCTGCTTAGGTGAGTTACTTGGGCAAGGGACTAAAATCAGGGTGGGAACATAAGTCCAAGAATATGCACTGTTTCACCTACATTCTTGGTCATCTGTACCAGTTCACCTTAGTGGCTTTACACCTAGTGGAAGCTTTGAATTTTAAGAAATCTGGCTTGCCTTGACACTATCTGCTGTCAGTTTTGCCTTGGAAGAATTTGTCCTAAGAACAGCCTCTGAATGAATTTGTTTTATTGATCATATTAACTTGGAGAATTGATCTTTGGAAACACAAAGCCAGTCTTAGCTGTGCTGTCAATTCAGTTGCCTCACTGCTCCCTTTTACTTATCATTAAAATTGTAATTGATTACCTTGTAGTGTATTTTATTGTCTTGCTTCCTCAAATAAAAAAGTAGCAATATAAATCTGAGGGCTTAAATACTCAATGAAGATACTAAAAAAATAATCAACACCTACTTTCAAGTGAGTACTTCAGCCTGAAAGACACGTTGCTAAATTTCTTTCATATTAAGGGAAATTCAAGATTACAGACTTGACCATTGAAAAATGCTTTTGAGAGTAAGCCTTACCCACATCTTATTAATATACTCAGTCACATGCAGAATCATGTTATCAACATTTCCTTGTCTGACAGCATGGTCACTCTGGAAGACAAATGTTGGTGTTAAGTTGTAAGAGACAGAAGACGACACATTTTTATGTAACGTGGGATACCTATATGCTTTAAGTTAAGCAAGTAAAAGGTTTCTTGTAAGATTAAGGTCTCCATCTGTAAATAACTGAAAATGGACGGAACGTTTCCTGCTATTTACATCACTGCTTCTTTTCCTGCAGTAAGATCCATGAAGATCTAGATTAACAGAAAGAAAAAACAGTAATATCAACATTATTGTGGCTTTTGAGTTTAAAAGCAAAAATCAAATTCAATATTGGAAACAGGGGCGGGTAGCCTGGGAGGAATACAGAGGAATCATTCGAGCAGTCAGGGATCGAGTTAGACAAGCTAAAGCCCAGATAGAACTAAATCTGGCCAGGGACATTAAGACAAAAAAAAAATCCTTCTTGAAGTATGTCAGCAAGAAAAGAAAGACTAGGGAAAATGTGGGCCCTCTCCGGAAGGAAACGCAAGAACTGGTTACCCAGGACAGAGACAGAGCTGAGGTCCTCAATGACTTTTTTGCCTCAGTCTTCACTGGCAAGGAGTGCAGCCACACTGCCCATGACTCAGAATGTAAAGGCAAGGATTGGGAAAATGGAGAACTTCCCACTGTAGGTGAAGATTGATTGCGAGACCACATGAGGAACCTGAAAGTGCCCAAGTCCATGGGACCTGATGAGATACATCCGTGGTCCTGCGGCAACTGGTAGATGAAGTCGCTAAGCCACTAGCCGTAATATTTGAGAAGTCGTGGCGGTCTGGTGAGGGTCCTGCCGACTGGAAAAGGGGAAACATAACCCCTATTTTCAAAAAGGGAAAGAAGGACAGCCAGCATGGCTCCACCAAAGGCAAGTCATGCCTGACAAATTTGGTCGCCTTCTATGAAGGCGTTACAGCGGCAGTGGACAAGGGAAGATCAACAGATCTCATCTACCTGGACTTGTGCAAAGCATCTGACACCGTCCCACACGATATCCTGGTCTCTAAATTGGAGAGACATGGATTCGACAAATGGACCACTCGGTGGATAAAGAACTGGCTGGACGGCCGCGCTCAAAGAGTTGCGGTCAACGACTCAATCTCCAAGTGGAGAGCAGTGATGAGTGGCATTCCTCAGGGGTTGGTACTGGGATCTGTACTGTTCAACATCCTTGTCAGCAACATGGACAGTGTGTCGAGTGCAACCTCAGCAAGTTTGCCGATGATACCAAGCTGTTTGGTGAGGTAGACATGCTGGAGGGGAGGGATGCCATCCAGAGGGACGTGGACAGGTTGGAGTGATGGGCCCAAGCCAACCTCTTGCAGTTCAACAAGGCCAAGTGCAAGGTCCTATATCTGGGTCAGGGCAATCCCAAGCACAAATACAGGCTCGGGGGGGTATGGCTGGAGAGCAGCCCTGAGGAGAAGCATCTGGGTGTGCTGATTGACCAGAAGCTCAGCATGGGCCAGCAACATGTAATCACAGCCCAGAAGGCCAACCGCATCCTGGGCTGCATCAAAAGAAGTGTGCCAGCAGGTCAAGTGAGGTGATTCTGCCCTTCTACTCCACTCTCGTGAGACCCCACCTGGAGTACTGCATCCAGCTCTGGAGTCCCCAACATAAGAAAGACATGGACCTGCTGGAGCGTGTCCAGAGGAGAGCCGTGAGGATGATCCGAGGGCTGGAGCACCTCTCCTATGAGGAGAGGCTGAGGGAGTTGGGGCTGTTCAGCCTGGAGAAGAGAAGGCTCCGGGGAGATCTCGGGCCTACAGGAGAGCTGGGGAAGGACTTTTTACTAGGGCATGTAGTGATAGGACGAGGGGGAATGGATATAAACTGGAAGAGGGCAGGTTTAGATTAAACATTAGGAAGAAGTTTTTCACTTTAAGGGTGGTGAGGCACTGGAACAGGTTGCCTGGAGAGGTTGTTGAGGCCTCATCCCTGGAGGTGTTCAAGGCCAGGCTGGACGTGGCCTTGGGCAACCTGGCCTAGTTGGAGGTGTCCCTGCCCATGGCAGGGGGGGCTGGAACTTGATGATCTTCAAGGTCCTTTCCAACCTAAACCATTCTATGATTCTATGGAAAACTTTTCTGAAAAAGCAACAAACAGTTGCATGCTAAAATCCCTAATGAAACAAACACACCTCACGCTCAAGATCTCAAGTTCATATGGGCCAAGCGCTTCATTTACTATGAAAAAGGAAAGGTTACCCATTCTAATGCTGACAACAAACCAAAGTTAGCAGTTTGAAGGGGAAAAATTTTGCATTCCATATTGAAGACAGAAGAGGATGGAAATCAATTTTTTGTGTCAAACAGCACTCAGCCATCCAATGAGACGGTGAGAAATGATCCAGAATATCACATTCAGGAAAAGATCTGATAATAATTTCAGGTACAGAAGTATCTAGAAAATATATAGGGTAGACTCAGAGTAAAACTCACAAAAGCAATTGTCTATCAACAAATTCACCGTTGTACCAGGCGCATATCTTTTCTCAAGATGATGAAAGTGAGAAAGCACCATTTAACAAGATGGAAAAAACTGAAGCCAAGGTTTGCTTGCTTTTTTAGTTTATACTTCTTATAAGATATTTCTTATGTTTACTGAATATTCCAGTGAGTGCTTTAGTACTGATTTTTAACATGGCAGTGTCCTTAATCCTTACCTTCGGCTTCAATATTTTTCTCAATTTTTTGTGTATTGCCTTAAGGTTATAATTGTCCTGAGTGTAATTCAATTTAACTCAAAGAAATCAAATTACAGTTGTCAGAGCTTTGTTTTAATACACTCTCCAGTGAGGTGGTAGACTACAATGAATACATCCTTTTAATCAATGTTTCTAGCTGTTTGAACCACATACATAAATGGGACAAGATAAGTCCTGTATTGTTAATATCCCGTAAGTTCTCCATAATCTCTGCAGTAAATTTTCATTCTAAGGCCTCAGAACTTCATTACTTTTGTTTAGTAAACAGACAAATATTTAAGACAAGGAATGGAAAAAAGAGAAAGCTTGTATACTTAAAGAGAAGAGATTGTTTAGCATGGATCAGATTAGGATTTGCACCAGATGTAAACCTAACATAAAATGAGTTTAAAATGAGAAAAAAATTGAAGTAGTTGACCTGGTGAAAAATCAAGTGAAAATCAACCCCTTTGGAGAAAAAAATATTTCAAAAATAGTTGCAGAAAAGGGCATTGAAAAAACATTTACATAATAAGTACATGTTTTTCTATTTCCACCTTCATTATACACATTCTTCTAAGGCCACTTACAGCACCAGGAAACTGAGTGCAAGTGAACTTGCTGAGCCCTTCTGGGCTGGTGTATTTTGAATGATCCTGTTTTCAGAGTGCAGAGGAATATTCTGAGTAGTTCTTTTCCACTAGGTGCAAAAAATACCTTCCAGTTAAATTCAAGACTGAGTGAAAAGGTCTGACATGAAGACTGAGTCATTATGTCTGGGGACCACAGAATTACTGGATTGCTACAGATGGGTTATGCATAAAGACTGAGTTGAGTTGTGGCATGGATTCTTTCCAACCTTTGGAATAAATTTGTTCTATGTTCCATTTCTTATCACATCCTGAGAAACTAAGAAAAAAAAAGATCATGGATTTGCTGATTAACTAGTTAACTTCTTTTATTATGTTCTGAAAACATTGTTTCCATGTTGTGTCAATTCCAGACAAGGGAAAACATTTCCTTCTTGGAAATTTACCATGTCTGAGAAAGTACAACAGAAATTACCTACTGAAGACAGAGTAGTAGCTCTTCAGAAGACTAAATGCACATAACTAAAAAATTTCACTATAAGTATCACCTAATTTCTGTGCTTGCTACATCCATTGCTTTCCCTTGCTTGTTTTAACTTCTGCTCAGATCTGGTGTCATGAATTCATTCAGTGACAGGTTGAGCAGCTGAACATTGAATAGTTGAAGCTGCTCCATCTCTTACAGTCAAGTTTGAGAAGCTTACAAGAGGTGGCATTAAAGCATAACCAAATAGTCTCTCTTCAAAACAGTTTGAAGCTATTCTTGGTATAGGGGCTGAAGTGATATTCACAGGTAAGATTTTGAAAGGGATATGCCCAGTTCTTTAAAGAGATGATCAAGTCATCTCCAGCTTTTGTATCTTAAGATGTTATTTGAAGTAGTGCAGACAATAAGCAGTGCATTAAGTTTTAGAATCTGTAAACTACATGAAAATGATACATATCTATATAGTGTAGACATTATATATCTCTCTCCATTATTGTATTGGTTGATTGTAATTACTTAAACAGCTTGTGTCTATAATTGGAAATGGTGTAGACATTTGCACTTTTACTATTGTTTTGCAATGAATACTAGCAGCTACGGCCCATCTGAGTTTATGACACTTCTCTCTTCCATCCACAAAGATAGTCAGTGACTCTACTTCAGTAGACACATGATAACATTAGCATGGGTAGCCTAGCATGCTAGTTGTTTTGCTTCCCAAAAAAGGCTGTGAATGCACATGGGATCACTTGTGGCTTTGCATCATTGCAAAAGCTATCTGGGTAAAAGGCGGTTGCCCTATAATCACAGGTGCTTTAGACTCAGCATGTTAAACAGGATTTAATTTCTCCTCTTTTTTAAAGTTTATGAGTCATTCTTTTTTTTTTTTTTTTTTGGAAATGCACTTCTGGTATTCTGCAAAGAATCTTGTCAGCAGAAGTAGTAGGATGATTTTCATGCATAGTAATCCTGTTAGCACATCAGCTCTCAACTGAAGCACAGGAGTTGAAGTGAAAGGCAGATGGCGTGGCACTCTATGTTCTCACTTGCCGTGTTCACAGCCTTTTAAGCATCAGTTTACTATGTCCAAAATTACTGGACCCTCAATTCTCTACTCTGCCCAGCTATTTAGCTTCATGTATAACTGGAGCAACGAAGTGGAACTTGTAAGGCTGATGGTAAGCCAGCAGTCTTCAATCCACCACACTGCTGAACTTGAGCTGTGTTGAGTTCAGTCTAGAAAACAGTGTCAGTATTTCAGTATGGTGTATAGAAGCCTAATTTGCTTCATGCTAGAATAATTCATCAGCTATTAACTATTGACCACGTAGCAACTGCAGTGACAGAAATTAATGTGAAATCACATAATAGCAGTGACTGAGATAAAATACTAATTGAATGAAAGACTGGCAAATACATGGTTCACTTGGTGAGGTCTGATTTCTTAGAAATAGGAAAGACATATAAAAATCACATAATCTGTCTGCCTCCTACTGTAGGATGATTCCCTACAACATAGTGTCTTAGTAGTAGTTAGAGCTGGTTTTATAGAAAGTATTCCTCTGCATGCTCAGACATCTATAAGACAGCAATTGTGCCAAGTAAGTACAAACACAAATGATCCTGGCACAAAACTTTGCCTCCAGTTGCCTGTGCAAGTAATACGGAGGCCCAATAGACCTTTGAAAGACTGAGCTAAAATGCAGAATAGATCCCCTAACATCATAGGGCTTTTTGAACTTTTGCATTGGAAGTTCTTAGAAATTACAGTCTGGCCAGCTGTATAGTGGTTAAAATGGAAATAATGAATTACTCATGGAAAATTTAGAAATTCGGTATTGATCCTGTTTGGCCTGTGGTGACAATGTATATATTTAAAATTCTAGTAGCCTATGCCAATGCAGGTTGCCCACTGCTTATGTATTTATTAATTTGGCTTTTTCTTGTATCTTTCCTTACTAAAAAAAAAAAAAAAAAGAAAAGGAAATTTTTTCTTAACTCTGGGCTTTCAAAGTAATCTCTCTGTCTTCTAGAGTCCAGCTTCAAATACAGCCCACCTTTCAAAAATACAGTTCAGACTACTGAGATAACAATGTATTTGGTAAATATGTACGTGTAAGCTTAGCTATGTGTTCAAAATACTACATTTGACCTTAATTTTTGCAAAGCCACAAATCTACCTCTAGATTTTTTTTTTTGGGGGGGGGAGAAGGATAGACTATCCTAAAGATTATTACTTTGCAATTCCAAAGGTATGAGTATCAAAGTTGACTCAAAAATGAAAACAGCACAGTCTTTATTTGCAAAGCTGTTCTCTAGCTTATTTTTGCAAAATAGCTGCCTTGCAGTGTGTGGTAATCAGTTTTTAAAGTAGGGACTAGTAATCTTACTTCCAAGAGTGTCTGGTTCATGCTTTAGACCGTGTTTCTTATTCAGGAAAGTCAGATGGCATTAAAATAGGTCTGAAGAACAAAAGAAATTGCTCACCTCTCCAGTATCTGACTTTGCATGCTTATTTGCTTGGACAAGGATTGACTGCCTGAGACTGTACTGTATTTGTTTATCATCCCTTGCAATTACATGTAGCTTTAATCTGCTTTAAGAGCAAGACAGGCAAAAGTGACTTCTCAGTGTGGTTTCTTCTGCCTGATGAGGTGTGGCTGTGCATCTTCTCACTGCGGTCCCATAACTGTTGCTCAAGTTTGGGTTGGCTTATTCCACTGGCTTGCAAGCGGTGAATTGCTTTTTAAGTACATTCCAGTATCTCAATTAAGATCAGTAAGCAGAAAGGGAAGAAGTCTGCTCTGGTGGGAAATAACAAATGAAAACTCTAAGAAACACCCTAGTAACCAATGATATATATGGAAAACTTCTAGTGACATTTTTATGTCTCAATCAGGTAGTTATATAGAATCTAAATAACTTAGGGTTCATGGCTGTTCAGACCTAAAATTTGTCAGTACAGGCCCAACTCTAATTGAGTTATAATTTGTAGAATAAACGTCTGTGAATATTGTATTTGCTCAAACAATAACTCCTGCTAATATTATACAGTCGTTGTCATAAATAACAGATTACCATTGAGATCTCATGTGAATATTTTCATTTTTAGGAATTTTTTGAAGATGAAGAGTCTGCTCAGTCTGCAAATAAATTTAATCTTTTATAAGCTACTAAACCCATTTCTGAAGTCATAAATTGTAAAGATTTCCTTTGTCTCTAATGAGTTATGTGGTGGAAAGGCGGAGTTTGGAACAATTTTTTCTGTATTGATAATCTATGCAGACCATGGTTACCAAGAAATGTATGTCTGTCTGGAGGGGAGATGGAAAAGAACTTGATTTTCATGGTCTTATTGGAAATTTGTCATGTGCACTGTGATATGTAATGTACCCCTTTTTATTAATTAAGTCTTTTTAGATATGCTACCTTTTAGACATGTCCTGTTTTTCTTTATATATGAATCTCAATATAATTGGAAATTAAATTCAGTTTAGGCTTGTCCGTGTGTTCAGTTTCTGCATTATGGAGGATAGTATTCCATACTGTTCCATTTTTCCTGGAACATAAAAAGACTGCTTTAATTTACTAAACCACTTTCATTACAAAAAGCCCTTGTGAAATGTTTTATTTTTTCATATGTTATAAATCAAGACAATGATAACTTGCAATGTCTTAAGTAACTGCATTATATGAAATAACAACAGATATTGCTGTACTTGTTCCAAGTGATGTATTAAAAAAATAAGAAAAATCTGCCGAGCATATTTATATTTAAGTTCTTTAAATATTCTTACACAAAATATAAATGTGAGACTATTGCAAATACTAGTTAATAACCCTTGATAAAATGTGACTTGTAAACTATGGTAATTGGATTTTTTCAGTAAATGAAATGTTTCAATTCAGTAAAACTCTCACATACTTATCTCTTGTAAGTAATTTCCTCTCAAGGTCCCCTCGTAATTTTGTTTTCACTTTTAAGTTCACCTTGACACGGTAGCTATGGATTTTCTCCAGGTACTCTAAGTACTCCTACATTCAGTACCCAGCTAAATGTATACATGAATGTAAAACAAGAATGAAAAAAAAATTGCTTTTATGGTAACAAAGGAACACATAAATATGTGCCATCTCACTAGGTCTGATCCACATACTAAATCTGAGAGATTTTACTTGAGGAAGTTTCCTGTCATGAAAATGTTTTCCTGCTCTTCTCCTTCAGAGATTTTGATCACTGGGGCTCACGTGCATATGTAGGTAGGGAAATTGTAAGTTTGTGATCAGTGGCATCTGGATTCAGATCTTTGCCACAAATGTTTGTTCGTGACTGGGGTAAGTCACTGAACCCAAATTTCTTTAGTTTGTTTGTACAGTTTTCCAGAATCTTTCACCCATGGGAAACCTTAACCTGTTGCAGAGAAATAAAAAGAAAATTCAAGATTTTCCATTGTCAAACAGTCTTTCAGTTTCATTGGTCTCAAGAATCTAAGTCAAAATATAATCAAATAAAAGCACCAGCAAACTTTTATCCAAAGACCGAAGAGGAACAGTTCCGGCATAAAGCAAAAGAAAATTAACATGCACTGAGTGACCTGAGTGGTTAACTAGGGGAGGTGGCTTCTAAAAAAAGAAGAAACTCAAGGCTGTGACTAAGGAAGCAAACAAAGCTGTAGGTCACCTGCTGTAGGTAGCTCTGTCGTGGCTTATGTCACGTTCTCACAGTGAATTCCTGAGCAAATACTTACACCTTGCCCAAACAAACGTCAGGTGTTGCATTTCAGTGGTGCTGAACAAATGTTCCAGCAACCAAGCATGCTGTTCCTTTGGAGCGGTGGTGGCAGCAGCGGGCAGGAGCCCCGTGGGTGGGCAGGCAAGTCACTGCTCAGCCCAGGTGCATCGATTGAAGAGCTTGCCACAGAGGAAGCCAGCGGGCCTCTGTGCAGCTGCTTTGCGCTGTGACATAGACTATCGTATATAATGTAAAGTCATCAGACAGGCATGGAAAAAAAGAAGTCAGAGTCTGGGATTTTTCCTCTGGTGCTTTTCTTTTAATCTGCTTTGGTTGCTGTGCGTGTCACGAAGAACCAAAGCTTCAAAACTTTTTTTTTTCAGTTGTACATGGTCAGTTAAATAAGAAAACTGCTGTCAACTTCTGCACAGTGATGATAGGTATGTAGTACTTCCAAAGGCAGCATATATATTCAATTTCCAAGACTGATTAAGGCATACTATTAGGATTGACAGTAGGTACTTCTGTACATATTTTTCTGTGCTATCAGTGTTCTCCTACTAATAACACACAATTTGCAATTATGAAGGTAATACTGCTTCATTAGCCTGTTAAGAAGCCTCTAACAACTGAACCTAGCTTTTTTTCTGAGTTGAAGGCACTTTGTTTTGTTGGTTAGTGTGTCTTTATCTTGACCTAACGTTTCAGACTAACATACTATCACATTCAGCCCATGATGTTGATACAATTATGTACTTCATATATGTATTTTTACAGATTTCATAAATGCCTGTGTTCATGTTTTATAAATGTAGCTTTCCACTTTAACTGTTCCAGTTTCTTAACAGGTATAATTAAAAGTAGGAAAATACAAGGATGAAGCCAATCCAAAGGCAGCTTTTTAAAAATCTGCCTGCTGGAGCCCAGCTTTTATTGACAGGAAGATTCATAGTAGTATAAACAGGGATCTTAACAAAACTCCCCTCCAGTTGCTGGCACAGAAAGTACGGCAGGATGGGAGAGATAGTATTCCGAATGCACTAAGGCATGAAGATCCTGGGCTTCTCCTGTAACCAGCTACTGTAGGTTATTCCAGCCATTAGGGTTACTAACATGTATTTTATACTTAAGAATATCTTATTTTTAAGAAAAAATACAGATCTGTGTTAGCTTATTGTATGTATTCTATAAGGAGACAAACAGACTATCTCATCAGGGTCAATCAGAAATAATAAAATCATTTAGCCCCACTGTAGTTGTAAGTGCAGATAGCAGCTTTGGGTTCATTGATAGTCTCTCAGCTGGCTGTGCAACACTCCATCATGCTGGGAGGTATCTCCCTCTGCAATTTCTGCTCTTTGGTGTTTAGAGTTTATGTCCCTGAAAATCTAGTCTTTTTCTGCTTCTAATTTTTAGTTCCTACTTTAAATTTCTGTTCTTAACCAGTTATTTAGATATATTTCTTGCATTTTGAGGTGCTCTGGGCCCAGTCTTGGAGTACCAGCAGTTTCTGTCTATGTGAATGTATCTTGGGAGAGTTTACCACCGTCTCTAAACAAAGCCCTAGCTTGACAATATACTACATATGACAGGTGATTTATATGTACAGTTTGAACTGATGTACATTGTGTATAAAAGAGAAGAAAGAGATTAAATCAGTGTGTTGAAATGGCTAAGGTTTGTCAAGTCACTTAACATAGAATCTGTTTTGTACTTTGGTCTTTTTGGAACTGCAATTGAAGTTAATGGAAGTAAGTACTACGGTTGCTTTAAGTTTTGTTGTCAAATCCTACAGTGTCTTCTGGCACACAGAAAAAGATCCTAAGGTGATTAACTTAAAGTAAGACAGCACATGCAGTGAGAAATAGCAGATTCTAGATCTTTTGTGCATTAAGTTTGTTATTGCTGTTGTGATCATAGCTGTTTGTACAGCACCTGGTGTGCACACGGTACTCTTTGGACAAGTAAGCAAAGTATTTTAGCTTTGCTTTTGGTTAAACTTAATGGTACTTGAAGCAAAGGACAGTGAATAAGTAGGAATAACTGATAACAGGATCTTAATATAGTTGTGTGATGTTATGAAATCCTGAGGTGTAGATGCTTAAAAAAGGGAAAATGGAGCACTTATAAATGGCTGCAACCAGCTATTTAAACAGTGCCCTCAAACGTTTCCCATTAGTAGAACAGACTGTAGACACTTTTGCATGAGAGTATAAACTCGGGCTGCTGTATGTTGAGGATCTATGCAATAATGAGTATATGAAAAGCCCTATGTAATACCGTAACAGCTATTATCCTGGATTGCTTCAGTTTGGATGCAGAATATAGATTAGTGTACATTAGCAGAGCAGTCCTTCCAGCTGAAGCCAGTGTACGTTGAAGATTTAAGTAACCTCTGTAAAATAATTTTGACAACTGTTGGGGAACTTTTATGGTACCCCTCGAGGTGAATTAAACACAGGTTTGTGCTTAAAATATAAAAGAAGAAGTCAATGAATGATGCATTGGGCAGAGTCCCACCACAAGACACAATTCTACATGGAGTCTGCAAAGATGCATCACAAGCAGATTCCCCATATACACTAATCCCTTAAGCGGCTGCATGGGCACCTCAGCCTGGCCATGGGTCCATCCCCCAGCCCAGCTTTGCTACCCAAAGGTGGCCCTTGAGCTTGGGCCCCTAAGTGCTCCCGTTCCAGGATGGTCTACTAGACAATGCTGAGGCTGTTTCTTATCACCAAGGGAAACTTCTTTCCTTTGCAAGGAGTAGTTCCCTCTCCTTCATCCGTGCTTCCAGCCAGTTTAACCTCTTCTTGCAGCTGGGCCTCCTTGTCCCATGCACCAGACCATTCCTTTGTCTCAAATTACCACTGCTGGACAGTTACAATTAGAATTTCCCTTTCACAACTAAAATATGACTACTTCCTGGCATCCTAGATCAGGTTTCTTCTGCATGCCTTTGTGCACTGAGCCTAGCAAAGTGCAATCATTTAATCCTTTGTTTATCTGTCCAGGAGATTCGGGGTTCTTTTCTTTCTTGTTATGCATTGTATGTATCTCATGATATTAAGCAGCTAATTCAAAGGCTGTTTCAGGTATTTATATAAATGACTTCCTGCAGTTGGATCATCAGCCAAACATTTAAAACAGAGAAGAAGGGGAAGCAATTGGGGTGACCTTTATTAGTGCTGTGCCACACCCACAACTTTGGGGAGGACTGTGTTAAAGTTTGCCCTGGAGCAGTGTTTCGTTATGAGGTTGCTATGGGCACAGGTATACAGTCTGTTGCAAACACAGACAAGGACTGAACTCTCCAGGGGGGCCTTTTATAGAGATAAGTTTCAGTTACTTGGGAAATGTTGAAAATTTTTTTCGGTGGTAATGATCAAACCTTTGCATAACAAATCATTAGCAATTGCGCATTTATTACGAGTCTTTTAATTACTTTATTTAGATATATGCTAGAAGTCACTCAGGTTCCCTTCTGCTCAGATTTTGCCTTGGTGTTGTCCCATGCGTCCATTTTAAGTCAGTTGTCTGCGGAGTCAGCCAGGGTAGTGCGCTTTCACACAGTGAGCAGCTCAAAGTAGAGAGTCACAGCTGGAAAGAAATAAAGTAAAACTCCGGGAGTTAAGATCCTTTCAAGACCAAGATTAAAAAAAAAAAAGGTTTTTCAAGCCAAGGAAGGCCCTGCCTAGATGAAAACCTTTGGCAGATTAAGATCATGTTGAGGGGTTAATTCAGAATATAAATTTGGAATTTAGAATCTGTTTTCAAGTATGACCAGAGAAATGTGCTTTAGATCATGAGTTTACTTGAATGGTTTTATTATGCTTCTTGTGTTAGCCCCGATACCCAGAGCCTTGTTGAACAGGCTCAAGCAGTGCAGAACTAATTAGCTGACATCAAAGACATTTCTTATTTAGAAGTGGATGAAGTCGACATGAACTACCTGAGAAACATGATCGCTTTCTGGGAAGTAATCAGAGCATGACTGAGGTTGAGCTGTTCTTTACGCAAAGCCTGACATACATCCTAGGGGAAATTGCTAATGTAAATTTAGTTTTTAGCAAGCACAAGGTAGTCTAAGCGTTATCATAACATTTTGAAACAAATAAAGAAATTTAGAAAACACCAGAAAGTAAGGTTTTTTTTTCTCATGCAGCTAAAAATTAGGAGTAACAACACTATAAAGAAAGTGATAGCACAAAACCAGATGAGCAAGAAAAGTGTCTGGTGGTTTTATTCCAATGATGTTAAGGAAAACAGAGCTTTGTGAACACCCTGTGCGAAGAAACAAAATAACATCAGTGAAATGACTGCCTTTTCATAGGTTCTCCTTCTAAGACAACTAACCTAACAAGAATCCAAGAGACGTTAAAATCTGATGTAGCATCTAATCATCTTAAAGAATAACCAGTACTCAGCAGAAGCACTTTTTTCATATCCTTGAAATATTTTTTGTAACAGCCTCAAATGTGCCTCATGCTAAAAATGTCTGTTTTGAAAGGCAAGGAAAAATGCTTTTCTAGAAGTTTTACACATACTTGTAGAATGGACAGGACTACAGGAGTTTTCACCTTTGACTATACTCAAATGGTACCCCTTCTTTGTGTACGCTGTGTAGTGTAGTGCTGTGATTAGTGGTTCAGGAGCTAGAATCCATGTAGCCACATCAGCATGGCTCTGCCCTTGCTAATTAGGCTGATTGGCAGAGCTAATTAACCTGGATGCAGCATTGTGCTGATGCAATTATACAGCTTTTTGGAACCTAAGCTAATATTGTTGCATGGTAATGTGGCGTTCCAGTTCATTAATAGTTAGATTGGCTGTTTCCCTGGTATGGTATTGCATTCCCTGGTGTAGATGTGCGCACAAAGGACTTTGCACAACGGGCAATTTCTGCAAAATTTCCAGAAGCGTTGACATGAAGCTGGAAACACTTGGAAACTTAAGGTAAACCAGGTTGCCTTTGCTGTAGCTGTTCTTCAGTCTTGCTGTAGTAAGGCTTGCACTAAGCAGATAAATTTGTAAAAGACTTTAGTCATATTCATTGAGACTAAACTTTAAAGGAAGAGAGGAGAGAGTTTTTAGAATGTGATGCCATTATAGACATAGCTCATCAATAGCTTTGCGTTTCTTTATTTCACGCAGTCACAGAACGGCTGAGGTAGGAGGGACCCCTGGAAATCAGCTAGTCCAATGCCCCAGCTCAAAGTGGGTCAGCTAGAGCAGTTTGCTTAGGGCTGTCTCCACATTAGCACTGAATATCTCCAAGGATGGAGACTTAGAGTCAGGAAGTTTTTCTTACGTTTAAACAGAATTTCTTGCATTTTGATTTGTGCTTATTGCCTCTTGTCCTGTCACTGGGTACCACTGAGAGAAGTCTGGCTCTGTCTTCCTTACACCCTCCCATCAGGTAATTATACACACATAAGATCTCCCTGAAGCTTCTTTTCTCCCAGGTCTCTCGGCCTTTCCTTCTGTGACAGGTGCTTGTGTCTCTTAATCATAGGACATCATTCTCCTTCATGGCTTGCTAGAATTGGTCCAGTATGACCGTGTCTCTCTGGTACTGGGGAAGCCAGAGCTGGACCCAGCTCTCCAGGTATGTATCACCAGTGCTGAGTAGAGAGGGAGGCTTACTTGCCTGGACCAGCTGGTGACGCTTCTCCTAATGCAGCCCAGGCAGCTGTTGGCCGCCTTCAGTCACTGAGCTGCTTGGCTCATGTTCAACTTATCCACAGGACAGACTCCCAGGTCTTTTTTATACCAAGCTGGTTGGGTGTTAGCCTGTTATGGTTGTCTGGTTATCCCTCCCCAGATGCAGGACTTTGCCTTTACCTTCATTGAACACCATGAGATTCCTGTTTGCTCATTTCTCCATCTTACTGAGGTCCCTCTGGATGGCAGCACAGTCATCTGGTGTATGAGCCACACCTCCTAGTTTTCTATCATCTGCAAACTTGCTGAGAGTTCACTCTGTCTCATCATCTAGATTGTTAACGAAGATGTTAAACTATATTGGTCACTGGATTGACCCCTAGAACTCTACTCCACCAGTGACAAGCGTCCAACTGAACTTTGTGCCACTGATCCATAACCCTTTGGGACTGGCATTTTCACCTGATCCTCTCCATGCATGGTAAGTCTTCCATCCTCTAGAATTTCCTCCAGGTCTTAGGGGACTGAGATTCCTGGAGGCAAATCCTACCAGTAAAGACTTAGGTGAAGAATGCACTGAGCACCACAGCCTTTGCCATATCCATTGTCACCAGGTCCCCCACCCCATTCTGCAGCACGCCTATTGACAGGCTGAGAGAGTTGGGGTTGTTCAGCCTGGACAAGAGAAGACTCCGGGGAGACCTTATAGCCCCTTCCAGTCCCTAAAGGGGCCTACAGGAGAGCTGGGGAGGGACTCTTGATCAGGGAGTGTAGCAACAGGATGAGGGGTGTTTTTAAACGTAAAGCGGGTAGATCTAGATTAGATATGAGGAAGAAATCCTTTACTGTGAGATTGGTGAGACACTGGAACAGGTTGCCCAGAGAAGCTGTAGATGCCCCATCCCTGGAAGTGTTTAAGGCCAGGCTGGATGGGGGTTTGAGTAACCCGCTCAAGTGGAAGGTGTCCCTGCCCAGGGCAGGGGGGTTGGAACTAGATGATCTCCAAGGTCCCTTCCAACTAAAACTTTTCTATGATTCTATGATTCTATATTTTTGCTGCTGATATACCTGTGGAAATTCTTCTTGCTCTTCATATCCCTCAGGACATTTAACTCCAGGTGGGCTATGGCTTTCCTCACCCCATCCCTGTTTGCTTTTAGAGTGTCTCTCTGTTCCCGCTGAGTTACCTGACCCTGCCTCCAGCTCTTGAATGAGCTTTATGTCTGAATTTGGTCAGCAGTGTTTTGTTCATCCATGCAGGCCTCCTGTGGCCTTTACTTGATTTCCTGCTTGTTGGGATGGACCATTCTTGGGTTTGGAGGCTGTAAGCCTTGAAAATCAACCCGCCTTCCTTGACTCTTCTCTCTCCCGGGATGTATCCTATAGGATTCTTCTAATCAGGTTTCTGAAGAGGTTGAAGTCTGCTTTCCTGGAGTCCAGCATTGCAATCCTGGTTTTTGCAGTATTTCCTCCTCTTGTGATCCTGAACTCCACCACCTCATGGTCACAGCAGCTGAGGCTGCCCCTGACCTGTATGTCCCTGGTAAGTCCTTCCTTGTTTGTAAGTATGAAGCCCAGCAGAGCATCGCCTCTCATCAACCTCAAATGCCTGCCAGAAGGTTGTCATCAGAGCAGTATGGAAACCTCCTGACTACTTGTGCCCTGCTGGATTACACTGCTGCAGCAGTTGTTGGGGTTGAAGTCCACCCTAAGTATCAGGACCCGTGCATGTGAGGTTTTTGCCACCTGTCTGAAGAATAGACAACTGTTTGCTGTAGGTTTTATCTTGCTCCATTTTTTTGTGTTTTAAACTTATTTGAGTTATGGGTGCTAAGAATAGTTGTAGTACCATGCTAGTTGGTTTGAGGTTTGGTTTTTTGCTAATCAAGATTTTTCTTCCACTTTCCCTCTCAAGCATTTGTTATGGTTCATTAGCTGTGATGATATTTTCCCTGTGATTTGGATGAGCTTCTAATAATTCTGGCATTTACATACCTAAATTACCTTAACTTCTAATGGAAAAAAATTAACATAATTATAGCACATTAACTGTAAATTTATGTTGTCCTTCCTGAAGTCCCCCTGAAGTCTCAGTGTTGGTTGCAGAATATGCTGTTGTTTATCTGTCTTCTGTATGCTGTTCTGCGGGTGGCAGAAATGGGAATATGTTGGCCTTGAAATCTTAGTGCTTCAGGATTTACCGTGTCTCTCTGCTGTAAAAGCAAGACCTGAAGGGATATTTCCCTCCTATTTCTCCTTTATGATAGAGAATTTTCAGCTTAAGCTAAAACAAGGGGTATAGGAGTAAATGGAAATGGAGAGACAAATTTTGTCTTGGTACAGCCCTATAGAAGATGCAGGAAAGGGCAGTGGATCAATAGCTTGCTTGTTTTCCCTTGATGGTTATAGATTATTTCATTATTCCATCTTGCTTGCTTGCTGCATTGGCAGCCCAGTGAGAACTGCCCTTGTTTTCAGCCATTTTCTGTCAGATGGAACAAGTGTCCCTCATTTCCATGTACAGCTTCATTTGCCATCCCTCCTGTGAAGATCCATCAGAGTATGCTGCTTCCCAGTTTTTTGTTTGCATAATCAGTAATTATGTAACAAAACCCAAGATGGAATCCAGAATACTTCCTACAAAACAATATTGATTTGACTTCAAGTTTTGTAGCTTTTATTAACTTAATAACATGGTACTTTTGCCTTTATTTTAACTAGGACTGGTATCTATATGCAGAGGCAAAAAAATATTCTTTCATCAATAACAGTTTATAACGGTTATTTCCAAATGGCACTGTGTAACTATGGAGTGATGTTTTTTGTCAAGAGGTAATAGCATACCGATTAACAATAAAACTTTTCTAGAAGAAAACACACAGGAAATGTATGTGATTGAGTTTTATTGTTTGTTTGGGGAGCACTGGCCTTTACTTATGAAGTAATCAAAGTTCATCTGTAGTTCATACTGCACTCTAATGATGGATTTATTAGGAGAAAAACACACTGTGCATGTATGTTCTGGATCTAATTCTTTAACTGAGGTCTTTAAGTAAATTATTTTCAACCTATTATGACATCCAAACAATGGAATAGAAATATGTGTTTGTACTTCTTTGTGTATCAAGGTAACATGATTTTCTTTTTCAGGAAGGCAGATTCTGGTTGTAGATTACCATTACTGGAATGATGGGTGACTGATCAGCTTAGGGCTCTGTCATCCTCAGTGTTTCACTCTTTACCTTTGCCACGATGAAAACCAGCAACTTACTGATAAGGGGTGAGTTCTTTCATCACTGCAAAGAGTCTTTTAAGGTAATGCAAGGTTTTGTGAGGCAAGTCTTCTTTTTTTTTTTTTTTCAGAAATGTAGTATGGCGTATGTGCTGATATATTTTTGAATTTTAAAAATGTACCATTTTTCTACTGTAGCTACATTTCAGGAAAGTTTTATTCCACGTAAAGGTCTGCTTCTTTTTTTGTCCAAATTTTCAATATGTTTAAAAAATACATGTATAGCATATGGTGAGAGTTGTCCTTTTGTTTTCTTGTGCTCCTCCATTTGTTGTATTTACTTGTTCCCTCACATCTCAGTACTTAAATTTGTGCTGTTTGTGGCAAGCATGTTCCTTTGTATTTTGTACACTATCTGAAAAAGTGATGGTTAAGTCCTAGGAATTAGTGATAGACATTGCAGTGGGATAAAATGCTTGATGATAGTTATAAATACTACTGGGATACAAAAAGGATGTATTTATTTTAAGTAAGTTATATAGGGATAATGAGCAAATGTATAGAAGTTGGCCTTTTCATAGTAGTGTCTAAATAGCAACCAATACCCCTATTTTACAGAAAATGGGAAAATAGAAATAAAGAAGGTCTAGGTTTGTCAGGCATATGTGAGTAAAAGTAAGGATGTACATTCTACATTTGTTCTATTGATTTCTTGGACTTCACATCTAAGTATTTTGCCAACGTATGATGTATTTTAACTTACATGGTCAAAAATGGCATATTAAAATCTACATACTTTCTAATTGCATTTTGATTTTGCCAGTAACTATGCTTCCTAACTTATGTATGCCTAAGGAGTGAATTTACTATAGTCCTTCATATAAACATATGAAGATCCACATAGGTTTTAAAAGAAATAGTGTTTTTCAAACATTGAAGATGTATGGCAAGAGGAGTTTTTACTAGACATGTATCTCAAATCAGCTTTTCTTAGTAATAAAAATATGGCAGGAAGGCCCTGATGGTTTATTAAAGGTCTGTTTTACTGAACTGAAATAGTGACATTTCCTTGTGTTTGTATCATAAATTAGGCTTTCAGAGAAAAATGCAGACATTGATTAACTAACTTTGCAGCACTCCTGTTAAAGTACATAATTCTTATCTTGGTTTTACAGCTGAGGGAAAGAACAATTAACTTGGATGCACTGGGACAGTTTTTTCTCTGACTTGCACCTTTTATATAGCAAAGTAACCGAGAGTGTTCCTGGTTCATACCACTATAAATATGAGGAGATTCAGTTCCAAATAATTAATGATAATGCAACAACTTTAATGCTAATAAAACCTATCTACTCATTTGAAGAACATTCAAAAAGCCCAGAGTCAGGGAGTGGGACTGATAAATCTTTCTCACCTATGCAAGGGAAAGTGGGCTGAAGAACCTGTAATAAATCTTTGAGGTGTGGTTTTAGAAACCCATTATCCCTCCAGCAAATGCAACCAGCCTAAGTGCAATTAACTTTGGGTGCCTTTAACAAGATGCAGATGTTTAGATACATGATCTGTCAGTTGGCTCAATTAACTATACATCCTAAATATGTCTGCATAAGAGTCTGTCAGTGCAGTAAGATGCACTCCTCTAAACTCCATTTTACCACAGCTCTGTATTCATATGTCTGTGAGCTCTTTTAAATGGCAGTGTTATTTACATATTATAATGCTGTGGTTTCAGTGTATAACATGTATTTATGATTGATTACGCTCGCTAAGTGAGAGGCAACGTTAATGTTTCTTTTGAACTTGTAAACTTGGTTTTAAAAAATTGGTTAAGAAAAATGGTGTATGTTGCTTTCCAACTGTCTGTTTGGCCGTATGTCAAAAAGGCTCATCTCTACTGAAGTTCCATTACTGCGAAAAGTTTACAGTACAATTAGAAAAATAAAAATCCCCACATCCTGGAGCTGAAGTTGGTAAGGTAAACAGTAAGCAAAGTCCTACTTTATGCAGTGTTTTACTAGACTGATTGCATTTCACAGTGAGGTAGAGCTTACAGAGTTTCTATTTGCTTTTGTTGGTGTTCGGTTATTCATATTAGAACTTCCTTTTTTTTTTTTTTTTTTCTGCAAATGAAGTATACTGATTTATATTTCATTCCCATTCAATTTCTAAATAATTTGGGACAATTCTGACAGTTTTCTCCTGGCTTTTCTTTTACAGACAATTGGGATTAAAAATCTAGTCTGTTTTAGTTGTGCAAAAGTGTGTCTATCTAAGCGTGTCTATGACGTTGAGCTATGGAAGAAATCCTTAAGTTTGAACCAGGTAGTGGTCTCTGGAATGACTAATGCACGCCGTTGCCAGCAGGAAGGTGCAGACAACAGCCCTGACCAGGACAAAGCGCAGTTGGTCACCAGGGAAGGTTCAAACTGTGTGATATATGGGTGCATCTACATTAACGACCTGTGCAGCGCAACAAGGGAAGGACTGGGCATTGGTTTGACATGGACTGTTACGCCTCTAGCATTACATGTTTATATGGCACATTTACCAGCGATGAAGTTCATATCATTTGTCAGTCCTAGGCAAGCACTGTAAAGCTGTATCTAGCAGATGATGCAATACGGATTACCACGCAGAGGTTGTTGCTTTTATTAACAGAATACTGGACATGGAGAGTGAACTGCAGGAGACCTTGCATCTGCATTGTGAGTTAGGTGCCTTAACTGATGCCCTTGTGCATGATTTCAGCCCTGGTTGCACCACCCTGAGCACACCTGTGGTATGTTTGAGTGCATACTGCGTAGCTACAAGTATAGAAACACGGAAAACTTGCACCAACAAGGAACCTTTCCAGTGCACTTGTTTGCTAAAGTATGTTCACTCAGTGGGTCACCAAATAGTGTGACACTGTAATTGTAGACTGTAAATTCTTACCGTCTCTTTACCTCTATTTCTCATATTTAAAATGGGAATAGTATCAACTGTTACCTGTCCTGAATGTTGAGGACAATTTCTTGTTGTGAGATGTTCTGTTGCTGTAATGAAGGTCTGGTGCTAGACTTGGCTTTGAATAGTGGGCAGTATGTGGTATGTGGAACCAGGTGTTAAACAGTTAAGATAAAACAAACTGTTCTGCAGCTGCCATGTGGTAAACACTGCCGTGGCAAGTAAAGCAGTTCCTGTTGAAAAAGATAGTGTGTGATAATGTATGTTAAAGCACTTGAATTACATTTCCACAAACACACATTTCTGACACCTTAGTAGAAAATCTCTTACCATAACAGCAGTTAAAACTATACCTATTCCTTTTCAAAGCTGTATTCAACTTTTGTTTAGCGTACACAAATTACACTGGAATAAAATTCTTGTAAAGTATAAAACTTATACATGGAAGTCCTTGATTCTGGGTTGCTTTTGGTCAGTATTAAATGATGATTCAAGTACTCTTTGATTTTGATCTTTTACAGATGACTGAGGTAAATGTTTTTACACAGAACACATTTAATTTCAAACCATCCCCTCACTTGGATTTCTGTCTGCTATTAGTCCCAGCAAATTTAAGGTTTTTGTGTGAAAAATTAAAATATTTCATAACAAGTAACCACAAGGTGGAGCCCATGTCACCATGGTTTTGTTGTTTGCTTTTTTTTTTAAATACACTCAGCAGGTGATCCTGTGCCGTTTAAAGAGTTAAACATGAACATTTTACTTCAGTAGTTAGAAATGTTCAGAAATCTGTTCAACAGGACCTAGTGAAAATTTATCTGATGCAGTATATTTCTGAATGTCACCTTTATATTGGGGAAGGATTAAATAAGTAAGATTCTTCCTCTACATAAAAAGACAACCAAAGAAGGTACTGAAACTCATTGGACTCAGTTGGTATTTACTGAATTCAGAAGTTTTCCTATCAACTTCTATAAGAACAGAGTTTCATCCTAAACCTCTTAAGGAACACACACAAACCTATACAATCCTTAGTTTATGTTGATTTTTTTTTTTACTCTTTAAAGAATTTTCAAGGATTAACATAGATTAACATGGTGATCATAGCTACCGTATAGCTTTGATCAACCATTTATTGCAAAAACTCCTTTAAGCCCATTGTACAGTGATGAAATTGATACAGTGCTCATCAGCATATCAAGATTTTTCAACAGAAAAGTACAGAAAAGTAAAAGCAATCCATTGCCAAGGCTTCATATTACTAGGAAAATACGGTTCGGTGGGTGCTTTATTGAAATAAACAAATTAAAACATGAGCACAATGTAAAACTGGGGGGCTTAGATCTATAATGACTTCCCAGAGAACTGTCTCAGAATAGGACATATTTTGTGCAATTTGAATATATTTAACAAGATAGCCACGTATTTCCAGAGGAGAAGTAGCCAGAGACTTTTATCAGTAGTTACAAGAAGTCATTCTTTATAAGCAGTAATAAGAGGAAGATTAAGGAGAAATTATGTCATATTAGGTGGTCCAGGAAAGAGATTGAGAGACAATATGGGAGAAATATTTACATTAATTTTTGCATAAAGTAACTACAGTCACTTGGACAAAATAATTGATAACAGAGATAAATGGGCATGCGCTCAGCATCTTGTAGGGAAGAAACAGGTTAGATGATGCTTGGATAACTTAGATGTTTGCAATTGATCAGGCTTTTTGTGCTTCCTCCTGGGCCACTGCTCTTAAAGAGCAGTCAGATGAAACCTCAGCCATAGCATAAGCATTTATCATTGTGGTGGGAAAGGTATTGGTAAACTTTAAAAGCCCTTAAGTAGTTCTTATCTTTGAAAGGAGAAAAAAAGAAGAAAGTCAGGAATCATAATGTGCTAAGAATAACTTCCATTCCTGGAGAAATTTTCAGATAAATAATCAAATTTCACTATAAAGGTGAGGAATAAAAAGAAAATGGTAATAGCTACCCTTTTCCAATCAATCTAACCCCTTTCTGCAATATGCTAACAGGCCTTACAGAGAGAGTAACAACAGTAAATATCAAATAGGCTTTTGGCACTGTTCTCCATGTTGTTCTCACAAGCAATCAAAGGAAATGTGCTAGGTGTACGTATCTGCAAGTGAATGAAAAAATGTTTGGAATCTGTTTCCGGAGTAGATGGAAGTGATTTGTTTTCAGTACAGAGAGCATGTTTTGAGCTCTTTATAGTCTTTGGTCCTCTACTGCTGAGTTTTCAGTGATGATCCCTATGCTGCTGTAGGCAGTGCGCTCCTTACGTTTGCAGTTGACACCAAACTGAGGGGCTGTGCCAGGGCTTTGCCAGTCCGGATTAGATAACAAATTTGAGTATGTGTCAGCAATGTCATGCTGCTGCACAAAAGGCAAAGAACGAAGAAACCAGATAGCTTCTGACAGCTTGACTGTTGAAATGTCAGAGCTGCCACTGTTTATTGGTGTGGTGAAAGATGTACCAAAAACCAGGACAAAAAGTAGTGTTGTAGACAGATACATCATATGCAAATGTGTAAATACACAGTTGCACATACACAGGTACAGATAAACAATTTAACGTGCTTCATATACATATTATACCCAAAATAGGTAGCCTGTCTGAGGCATCAGCTGAGTAAAGTGGACAAATCCTTTAGCAGCAAACGCAAAGTGTCTGATAAAAGCAAGTGTCTTGCAAATAGATTGTCAGTTATATAAATTAACTAGTTTTCGTCAGAACATTAGCTGTGGCTGAATACTCCCTAATGAGAGCATTGGGCTGAATAGTAAAACTATTTTAAGACAGAAAGGATTACTAGAAATAATTCAATTAATTTCTGCAGCAGTTCATCTTTTGTGCAATAACCATTTCATTATATGCCCTTTTCTGTAAATTTCAGATCAGTGAATTGAAAAAAATCTGCTCTGTTAAAGCAGTTATGGGATATATTTACTAGTGTTTATTAAGTTTTTATTTGACAGCAATATTAATTCTTAACTGTGGTGCTGGAAAATTGGTGTTTTATGAAATTTGGACTACATACTCTTTCAGGTTTTTCTACTTGTTTCTCATTTAATGTAACTACATTTCAGACCAAACACAGCTTCCATTACTGGCAACAGAAAAGATCCTAATGGCTCCTGTGGGAGACAGGTTCTTCCTTTCCTCTTCATCCGTAGACTTTGAGGTTCACCTTAAGTTTATATGTGGTCTTCTTCCCAGTGGTTTACAGCAAACCTGAAAAAAACCCGACCGGTTGCACATCTGTGCACATGTGACTTTTTCCTGCATGCGCAGCAGAAACCATAGCCTGGCTATAAGGCCCCTTTAGAACCAGCTCCAGGCCTGGGCTATTTAGGTCTCTTTCTTCCAACACTACTCTTTCAACAATGTCTATTTAATGGCTTCTTATTTTGTTAGAGGGCAGTATCAAGAAGGGAGAATGAGAATATATATTGAAGAATAAGGAAAGTATGGATCAGCAGCATTCAGTCCGCTGTGCATGTCTTTAGTCTATTTTCAGTGGCAAAAGATATCAAGAGAGGAGAGGACCTGTACCTAAAACTAACCAGGAGATGACAAGAAATGCCATAAGGCAGGAATTTTTAGTAAAGGCACTTCAACTCTGGTATGGGAACTCCTGCATCTATCACAGGCTCTTTTGTGCTCCCTTCATGAAACTTCTCAAGGAGAAGTGAAGACTCAAGAATTCCCACATTCATGTCTTTGGTTCAGATTTTATTTATTAACTGATAATGGGGCTGATAATGATACTTTCGCCCTCAAAGGTCACTGGGAAGATATGTTTCTTACCTGTCAAGTGTTCTGATAACATGGCCATAGAAAATACAAAATTATCTTGGTAGATGGGTAGAGGTAGTGGAAGAATGTTAGTTAAAAATTAGATATAATTTTAGATCTTGTTAATATATCTATCTATCATGTGAAATGTGAAAGCCAGAGAAAGAAAGAAGCTTAAAATATTTTACTAGAGTCCAATGAGCCAATTCAGTAGAAACATTTCAGTCATAGTACCTACTGATTTGAAGATCACATAGGTGAACCATTAATTAGTAGTTGATTTTAAAATTATACAAAATGTAACAGAAATCTGTTTCAGCACTTTCTTCCACAGGGCAATAACAATAAATCTTTTTATTGGTTAGCACAATGGGAGTTTCCTGCCAAAATCAAACTTTTCTTCTTCTCTTTGGAAATTAATGTTCGTGTCCTGTCTTACAGAGAAATGATTTGTGGCATCATGGTAAAATTCTTGGCATTTACAGTTGCTTTCATGCTACAAGAGTGAATAGACTTCAGAGCAGGGGTAGAGATAAATCAGTTGCCAAGGGGACAGAATGTCAAGTAGAGAAAAACCACAGGGGATATCTGAGTGGGGCAGCCACATAATACCTGGCTGCAGTTCTCAGACGCTGGCATTCAGCGAGCTGTAACCAGCCCCCCAAAAAAAAGAAAAAAAAAAGGACTTACAAAGGACTTCAGATTGCTTTGTGAGGAGCGATTAGGGGCAGCCTTGTAATATGATTATCAGCTGCAAACCTGCCTTCTGTTCAGAGCACAGAGGGGAGCTCTGGTCCCAAAGGCTTCACAGCGCCAAAGGCAGTGGGGGTAGGGGGTTGAACATGCTGGAGGTAAATGAGGATGCAAACCCAGGTGCTGGCTATCTTCACACACACGGTGAATACACACTGGTTGTCCATAAGAGCGAGTGTGGTGAGGGCTGTCACAGTGAGAACTAACTGAAGATAAACTGCCAGTGGACTGATAGAGTAATTGCCCACCGTTGTTATCCTGCTGCTCACGCCTGGTAACTCCTGGGTATCAGGAGACAGCAGTGTGCGAGCTGCACGGTTCAATTTACAGTCTGTAAACTGACAGCTGTAGTGACCGTAACACCCACCCTTCACCCCTGAGAACAGCAATTCTGCAGGCTCAGGGGAGGCAAATAAAAGGAATATAGAAGTAATTACAATTCATTTATTTTAAGTTGAATTAAAACTGCCTTGAACTTATCTCCAGACTTTTGAACTCTTAAAACTAAAAGAACCAAATATGAACCCACAAGCTTCTTCCAGTTATCACTTCATTTGTAACAGCAGGCCGAGGAGACAAATGTGATCTTTACTGTCTGTTATTTTCTTGTCAACGACAGTGACTTTAATTAACGAAGAAGTTATTCTGTCCTTGAATGTAGAGAACAAGGGCATTGCTATAATATTACACTGAGGTATAACAACTTCAATTTATACTGAAGTGAAACTTGGCTGCAGTTAACCACATCAATAACAGCTAAAGTTTTGCTAAGGTGCACCTTATTCACACCTACAAAAACCCTTATTTAGTTTTGCAACATGTACGTAAACAAACATAAGGTAGTGCAAAGGCATATTTTTTTCACATCTAAGTAAAGTATATCCTTTATATGTGGAAAATACGTAGTGCACTAAGTACGTAGGCTTGTCTGTATATACCTATATATTTTATAAATGCGCTGCTAGAATCACATTAAAAAGAACAATCTTCAGCATCATCAAATCATTTTTTGATTGTGTGGATATAAAAATGAGAATGAAGAGTTGTACTTAAAGAATAGCAGCAGGATAAAAATTGCAATTTGAGAGTTTTTCCAAGTTCGTGTTTAGTGAAGTGAAGTTCACCAAGGCCTTCCTCTAGAATCATTCAGCACTGTTCAGCAACAAGGCTGCTTGTTCTTTTTATATCTGATATTGACTGCAACAAGCTGTAGTGGTCCTGTGGGGAGAAGGGACACAACCCTGCTGTATGGAAGCATCTTTTGTAAACAGCTTACCTCTGTTGATAAGTAGCTGGGCAGGATCTACTGACTTAAGAGTAATTTCTTTAGCAGAAGCTTCTTTAGGGTCAAAAGTTTTAGGAAAATGTGAAAATGAAGTCAAACCATCATGCACTGGTGAAGTCCACATATACGTCTTAACTTGTTTTGTTCATTGACACAAGTTTTCAAAAGTCTGCTGTATGAATTTAGTTCTTGGTTCTCGGTTGTACCAGAGCTCTGCTCACTGTACATGGAAGGAGAGTTTGGTGGCAGAGAACAAATCTTCACTCTTAATTTTCCAGCTCTAAAATCCATATACACCCTTGGGAATAGGAGCTTTCTGTGAGTAGGTCTCACCTTGGGGTTGCAGCTCCCTTCTGTAAGTCCTTCTTGCATAGGGCCACTACAGGCTTCCTGCTTAGAGGACTGGAAGCAAAAGGCACAGATATTTACTCCACTTGAAAGATTTCGATGCCTTTTCTGCTTGGTTGTATCCAGTTCCCACGCCCTATATGCCTCGTAAGTAGTAGGAAGGAGTTAGAGTAAAGTATTCCTGTCCTCTGAAGCCAGTGCAATTGTCAGCTTTGGGTTTTGTGGTCTTTTTAAAATTTTTTTTTTCTTTTCTTCCAAGACTGGAGAAATAGCCATTACTTCTTGCATTTCAGTTTGCAGGCCATTTCTGCTATTGGATACAAGATTACTGTTAATGCTTTAAATATCTTGTCTGAAGAATGTGGTAATAGGTAACTACAATTGAAATGACCTTGTGCAGTGATATTATCAGATTATTGTGACAACGCAGTTCTTTTGGCTTAACGGCAGCTAAGTTTTATCATCTGTGTTGAGCTATCTCAATAAAGGTGCACAGGTAGACTGTGTTTACATTGGAAGGTAGGTATTAATATAACTTATAAGGGAAAGTTTTCATAACTGTTGCCCGAATAGGGACGTAGCTTCTGCAACACTGTGCTTGCTTAGCAGAACAATAAAGCAGTATCCTACGCAGAATAACACTTGGTGATAACCTCTTGGTTTTGACAGCAGCGTTCTGTCTACCTGAAGGCATTAATCATTGCAGCTGGTTGGAGGTGTGTTTTTCACACTCCAGAGACAAAATGCTATGCCAGAACTTTTAAGTGTAGATTAAACCTTGAGATTACGAGTAAGTGACTTGGCCCAGGGTTAGAGATAAGGCAAACCCCATCAATTTTCCTACTCTCTGGTGTCTCTGGTAGCCCATTTACCTCCCTTTCACTGTCCTTACATCAACTTCGTTGAGGCCAGGTTTCGTTCCAGCTGTGTTTATGAGCTACACATTCAAATTACTCAAACAAAGTCATAACATGAATCAGTTCTGCTTGGGTGTGTCACCATCAAGCTCTACAGATTTAAGACTGCACACATTTTTCTCTAAGAGGATAAGAGAATTCTGCACTGTAACAGAGCTAATAAAAACTGGAACAGTAGAACTGAATGTATGAACGGCTTATTTCCTGGTTTTATACAATTTCAATTGGTTGATATGCCGTGTAACAACCTCAGTATCAATTTAACCGAATTTTGTGTTTGGGAGTATATAACAGGCATTAGACTTAAATGATTAGCTAGAAAAAAGTGAAACGCTGTGGAACATAAAGAGTTTGTCAACAGTGAGAGCTATCTTAACATTATATTTGCAGAAATAAAGCAACAAGATGCACAAGAATGAAAGAAGATGAGTTAATTTTTGCAGTAATTCCGTGTTTACATATTTTTTTATAACATACAAGTCTAGGAAGTGGAAGGAGTATACGGTGAATTTGTGTGTTGCACATATATTACTAATTAAAAAACAAAATAGTTTTTTTACATAAGGTATTTAGGCAGTAAGGTATACGAATGCATGCATCACTCTGGGATAAAAGGAAATCTTGTTTGTGTAGTAGCTAAACAAAAACAGAGAAATCAAGGGCATGAATTGTGATATTTTTTAACCACCCAAACAAAGTAGCACTCTGAAGCGGTCTCGCTGGCTTGTCATTGAACTTCCTTCTAATACATGGAATCAGAAAATATGTAAATCTGTTGGAGGGGGGGTGTTAGTGTGTGTTCCTGACATTCCATTTGTTATTGCTAACAAGTGTGATGCATAGGATGGAGAAGCTCAGAGAGGTGAGACCTATTTTTCTTTTGTTTATAGTCAGTTGCCAGTTCTTTTCGTCAGATGTTTGCTTGAGGTGGGGGCGGGTTATAAAAATAATTGTGACTGAAGTTAAGGACTATGTAGATGTTGATGTAGGTTTCTTCTGAAATGTAGTGGAACTGAGTTTAAGGCAGAAACCTTGTTTTGCTGGAGATGAGAGAGGCAGATGATCTAATAGCTCAGATAGATAGTCAATCATTTTTGGCCAGCAGAAAATTTCTCACTGTGATTTGTTGGGAGGAATACTGAAATACTGCACTCCAACGTTTTTCCTAATACAGAGTTTGTGCAACTGCCTCAGAACACCCTCAGTGTACAGTGAGGTGCCTGGATGAATTAAAATTTGGTCGTGAAATTGAGCCTTGACTCCAGCCCCCACCCGAAGTCAGGGCACAGGAAAGTTCTCTGATGGTGTTTGGGCAGTAGGTGAAAATACTGACAAAAGTCAGTCTCGTGAGTCACCTGAATGCAGTCTTTGAGCTGAGTGTGGTCTAATCTGATAATTTCTGTTTCTTTTGCATTCTTTAGACTGATTCTTCCAGCTGAAGGGGAAAGACAGCCTATTTCTGTTCAGACTGACCGTGGCTATCCCATTTTAAACTCACACATTAGCTGTCCTCTCTGGATTCACATTTTGCCCCGTATGACTTAGTCATATATATCTTTTCTGCTTGCATCTTCTCAGCAGGATTTTTAAATTTTTGTTTGCTTTCCAGGATTGTGGGAAATGCTTTATCTTTTGTTGTTTTTTTGGGGGTTGTCTGTGTGGGTAGAGTAAATATAGAGTTGTTCTGTGCTTATTAACTAGTCAAAAGATGAGTAGTGCTCAAACCATCCTATTAATATACATATTTTTAAGCAGAGTTCTGTAAGGAAAATTCTTTCTTACTGTTTCAAGCATGTAAGCGGTCCCACTTTTGTCAAGCTCAGCTGTAAAATTACATTTTTTGTATTCTATACATACAAATACATATGTATATACATACACATACTAATGAATAAGCATTAAACGACTTGCATTACCTTAAGTGCAAAAGGTAGCACATAATAAAATTAATATTTTAAACTAATGCCAATAATTAGTACATTTTATTCATGCAGGTACATTAATTAATAGGGTATTTCAGTGGAGAAATACTAAATATGTGTGCATAGACACTCCACACTGGTCAGTAAATGGGTAGCAAGTGCAAAGTGTCTTGGACCTACTATGTTAGCTGTACTGATCAAGTACAACATGTGCAAACAGTCCAGTGCATGTGAGATGTGCTAGCTTACTGTGTGTGTCACCTCTGTGTTTGCAGAAGCCTGAGATGTCCAGATGTCTTGTGGCCATACAGAGCACTAGTTTTAATCAGGCGACAGGAATGTGGCGATCCTGTACACATTGCTGGCTTGTGTTGAGCTTCTGGTCAATCAGCACACCCAGATGCTTCTCCTCAGGGCTGCTCTCCAGACATTCCCTGCCCAGCCTGTATTTGTGCTTGGGATTGCCCCGACCCAGATGTAGGACCTTGCACTTGGCCTTGTTGAACTGCAAGAGGTTGGCTTGGGCCCACCTCTCCAGCCTGTCCAGGTCCCTCTGGATGGCATCCCTCCCCTCCAGCATGTCTACCTCACCAAACAGCTTGGTATCATCGGCAAACTTGATGAGGGTGCACTCGACCCCACTGTCCATGTCGCCGACAAAGATGTTGAACAGTACAGGTCCCAGTACCAACCCCTGAGGAATGCCACTCGTCACTGCTCTCCACTTGGAGATTGAGTCGTTGACCGCAACTCTTTGAGTGCAACCGTCCAGCCAGTTCTTTATCCACCGAGTGGTCCATTTGTCGAATCCATGTCTCTCCAATTTAGAGACCAGGATATCGTGTGGGATGGTGTTGAACGCTCTGCAGAGGTCCAGGTAGATGACATCGGTTGCTCTTCCCTTGTCTACTGCCACTGTATAATATGTTTTATAAATTTGAAAAGCAGTTATCTGTGTAAAAAGAGAAAAATATCTGATCTTTCCTAGGAGAAATTCATAGTTCCTGAAGGTTGCCTTTTACAAAAATTTATGGAATTTATTTTATTTTAATGATAATGTCCGTTGTCTTCAGTTAAACAAATTGCCAGAAGTTGTGCACTCTGAATAAGTTTTCATCTGTTTGAAGAACATTGTTAATTGTTAATACTTGAGAATTCAGCTTATCTGTCATTTATTGGTAAGAATGACATACTTCAGATATTGTACTAATATCATTCAATGAAAACTATTACCACTTGTATTGCTTTTTCCAGAGAAGAATTTTTTTTTTTCCCCAGAATTCAAGAATTTTGTTGTGTGGTGTGTTCATTCAAATAAATTACACTGGGAAGAAGAAAGGAAAGTAATAGCAGTTAGCTGTGCTGTCTTCAAAGCAGTTTAACATTCTGGGCAAAGAATGTGTGTTATGAATTAGGATGATGGAAACATCATGATGCCCATCTATCTTATTTCTTCAGCAAATAAAGCATGTATGTTTGAAAGCTCTGAGGATGCTTAAATGTTTTCTGTTAGTTCAGCATCTGTCTAAATTTTTTATTTAGAATGACACAAAAATGTCTTTATATGATGAACTGCTGACCCTTCGTCTGTTCTTCCTATTTCATATCACGAAATACCATGTATTATCATAAATTAATGTATATCAAAGCTCAGGGCAGGACTCCACTCCTCACAGTCAATTGGAATTGTATGTGATGGGCTAGATCCCTGGCTAGTGTAAAGGAAACTCAGTAGGATCCTAACTGGCATTACAGGAGCATCTAACTCTTCAGACCACCTCTAAGAAGCTGATCTGGTTTGTTTATGTGTACAGTTTTACATTTCTTCTGTGGCCGACAGGGAGGAACGGTGTTCCTATTTGTTACAAAAGTCAGAGAGAAATGCAATCCAGAACCAAAACCAAACTCTTCAGAACAGCTTCAAAAATAGGAAACACAGTTATTGGTGAAATAATTTTATTTTTTTTTTAAATAATAAGACCTTTCTAACCCACATAACAGCAACAGTATCTTCTACAGTAATCTTGACACAATCTGTAATTCGTGTTTCCACTTTCAAAGTTAGACATCTAAAATTAGGTATTTACAGAACCACTTCAGGACTGGACTGATTTTCACAGCTGGTGAAGACACCTGTGTAGCTGCTGTACATACCACAGGGCAAACTGGATTTCACAATTTAATAAACAAAAAAACAACAAAACCCCACACTTAATTGATTCAGGAGATGTCTGCCCTGACTTCGGCAGGTGCATGTAGAAGTCCTACAGCTATCTTGAAGTGTGAGAGCAGGCGCCCTGCAGGCAGTGTTGCAGAGTGGAGCTCTGCCTGCCAGGCGGCACCTCAGCACAGGGGAAGCTCTTGTGCTTCTCCCAGTCTGGATAATTCGGTCACAATTATCGCAGCAACCTCTTCACCACGATTGGTCCTTTAGGCACACCTGTACTGGCTTTAAACTAGCTTGGCTACCTGCACAAATATGTATTTAGCTGCTCTGGGTGCTTATCGTGACTGCAGTTAGGCTCCACAGTGCTTCAGTGACGCACTGGAGTTTGGGGCGCCCAAACTGTGATCACAGCAGCGGCTGCAGACATATGCTGGCTACTTGGCTGTTGAATTCTGCTTCCGTTTCCTATACGTCTACGTATGACTGCAAGACAAAGTGAGAACAGGTGGTTGCCCAGTGCAACAAAACCTGTTGTTATAAACAAGCCAGCCAGGATCCATATCCTGTAATTAAAGTTTCACTGCTGTTCTGACAGTTCTCCAACATTTCTTTCACCATTTTCAAAAGAGCACCAGTTCCTCTGCTTGTATTAAACAATAATCCCCTCTTACCTCTGTCCCTCACATTTTGTAAGATAGGAGTGACCATAATGATCTGCAAAATGGGAAAACAGATGGAACAGGTTATGCAGGACATGGAGAGGGGAATTCCTCTCATACTTAGAAATAGCAGAAATGGCATCAGAGGCAGAGAACATGAAATAAGTGATTTTGTGTCTTTTCTTCCTAAGATGGAATGAAAAGATTTGGAAGACACAAAAAAAAAAATTGATCATGATCATATGAGACAAATGGGTTCTAAAAATAGATTTTAAAGTATAAGAGAGAAGGAAAGATGTCAAAGGAAAAAATAAGAACAAAGACTAAACTTTACAATATTATAAGAAAAGTAAGATATAGTTCTGCTCAGGAGGAATGCTCTTTTCTTTCGTGTCCTACTAGAGTCAGGAAATAAATGCATCATAAAGTTTCCAGCACACTGCAGATTCAAACTTATGATAAGAAACTTAAACAGGGACTTTCTTATCTGAGTGTATATTTGACATGTGAAAGCAGCTATAAAACCTACCCACTTGTCCTGTGGAGCTCCTGTGAGATGAATGAAGAACAGTTTTAAGCTGCAGTCTGGTTTGTTGCAGAATACAGAAGGTGTCCAGTGAATAATTCTAGTTAGTCACTAACCATACCTGGTATTTTCAAGGCAGTTTGATCCTTAAGAGGTGTGAATCTCAAGTTCAGCTGCCAGTGAGGTCTTTGGTGGCTGATGTTGCTCAGCAATAGTGTTCCCTCAAACACTAGGGAAGCAAGGAAAGAGTTGAGACTGAAGCAATGTGTTTTGTCTTCTGTTTTGTTATAGATACTCTGCCTTTTGGCAAGTCACCTTAAGTAGAAGTAAACTTATACGAGATGATATTATTTACTTATCTCTTAGAGGAATTATAAGGGGTGTTTAAGTTGCATTTCAAAGGATTCACACATATGATCCTTCGAAGCCTCTAAGGGGAGAAAAAAAAGTACCCAGTGCAATGCTGGTTTATAACAGTATAGTGCAAAAACAGAGAAGGAAGTTTTCCTCGTTTGCTGACTCTGAGCTGTAGGATTTGAGGAAAGATGGTGAACTAAAATTGCACATCTGCTTAAGTCTAAAATTTTAAAGCTTCTGTAAGTTTGATTTTGGAAACTGAATAGATTTTATTAAATAGATTTATGTTTACATTTTATTAGCATGCTAGCGGACTATGAGGTAGTCCCTAAATGACCATATATGTCAACATATGTTACTGCTTTCAAGGCTAACCATGTAACTTTCTTGTTTAATATCTTTTTCATTTCTCCTGCTTTATTCCTCTTTTCTAATCGATTGTGTGTTGCTGCAACGTAAGTCCTGGGAGAAGGGCCGAGTCCTTCCAGGTACTGAGTTTTGTTGTACGGGACACTGTGGCTAAAGAGCCTGTTTAGGAAAGAGAAGGGGAGTGTTGACATCTAAGAAATTAGGTGCCATCCTGAGAGATTTACATGCACATTTTCATCCACCAAAATCTTCAGTTTATATGTGAAGGATTATGGTTTCAGGATAAAAATTTCATATGATTATATATCCTGAAGAAGTTTCCATCATTCTGATCCCCAGAGAAAGAGTTTCAGATACAGGGACTAATATTTGGCTACCTGCTTCTTTCCCTGGGGTTGTTTGAGAAGTTTCTGTTTTGCTTGTGTCTTCCCACATTATACCAGAACTGGGCAATAGGAAGTCATCTGTTCTTGTCTATCAGTGTTTGCAACCTTTTTGATCTGACAAGTCCAGTCTATTTAGGAAAAAGAAAACTGAAACTATTTAAAACAAGTTTTGGATTTTTTTGCTTTTTGCATTAATGATCTTGGATTTGATGTTTGTCTAATTTCATCTGTTTCTCCACAGACTCAGGAAACTAGAATTATTTGGCTGTCATTGTCTAACTGCCAAATGCATAAGCTTCATGGCTAGTGGTTGTCCAGATCTGCACAAACTGAACAATGTCAGAATCATGAGCATTATCCATGCATGTTCATCACATATTTTGAAATATTGGAGAAAACTAACTGCACTCAATATAATTGGGCTCAATGTGGTGAGGAAGTTTTGATTTCTTGCTCGTGTCTCAATTAGTTTTAAAATGACTAGGTGCAGTTTGATTTATATCTACATTATTTGCGTTACATGCACATGCTGATATTTGTGATATTATGTGTTGGTATTTGCTATGCACTTGCAGCATTCTGTGTAATCCATAGGATTCACAGTAGTGCCTGCACTTCTTGTTTCTCTATAGGCCTGTGAGCACGATATTGTAAAAATGGCATAATATAGGACATGAGAACATCTCCAACACATTTTACAACACGGAGAACCCTAAGACTATTGTGATGGTGACCCCCATTCATGTGCTAAAAACTACACTTTGTTGCAGTGTGTTTTCTGCAGACTGAATTTCATATTTAGAAAATCCAGCAAGTTACCAGGTCTCATTGAACATCAGTGGGAGTCATTACATACAGCTTTAAAAACACCACACAACTGTGGTAGAAAGGGGAAAGGTACCCTCAGTGAGAGAATGTGAATGCTTCTTGTTATAATGAAAAAAACACAGACACTAAGAAAATAAAATAAATTATAATTGGAAAAACTTTTTCTATTAAGAAAATAACCTCTTGCTATGAGGTCTTTTGTTGTAAACAACTGTCAGTTCCTTTCTTTATTCTGGTAGCTAAAGTCGATATATAGTTCTGCATTTTACTTTACTGGTGAGGAAATAATGATGGCTTCTGATTTAGCAACAGAGAGCGCGTTGTTAGGAGCCTTTGGTCAATGAGTATGTTGTGGTTTGGGAAGATCTGCCCTCTGGGTTGGGATGGTCACCATGCTATAGCAGTCAATGCTTGTGAGGGGAAGATCCAGCCATGTTATATATGGGGGTTAATGGAATCAATGCATGTTGTAAACTTAATCCTAACTGTTACTACTACTACATATTTTACTTTGTTATCACAGCATTTTCTTCTGTTACTACTACATATTTTGCTTCATTATCACAGCATTAAAAAAAAAAAAGTGCAAATTTTTCAAGGAGTGAGGACCATGTAACCCTAAGGGGCTGCCGCACCCAGCATATTTTGATCATAAAGTTGGGTATAATGACAACTATTTACTGTATACCCACAGAAAAGTTGTGCAAGCATGAATGGCCATTGGATTTTATTGTTTTCAGGTGCCATCCGATGTTCTGGTAGGGACATTTTAGGCAGCTATGTTAAGGCACATACTTAAAGAATATGTTTGTATTTCCTTTCGCTTTCATGTGAAGCATTTTAGGTAAGAGATATTGTTGTTGACTTTATTTTGACTCAGTGTCCTAAACTGGGGTATTTCATTTCATCTCCTCTTCACAAGTGACAGATAAAAGCCTGGTGGACTTCAGCACCTGTTCATGAATGATCAGGTACAAATCTGAATGCTGAAAGGAAAATGCTTGTCCATACGTGAGTCTTGGAAATTTGAATATTTCAGCCATTCAAAAAATCATATGGGTCTTGCTGGTATTCCAGAAGCAGACTGTGGTTTCTTTACTGGCGACGTCACTGTAGTGGTATGCAAGTCCTCAATCAACAGCCAGTCTTCCTGGTTCCAGTGACTGAAAGCACGGCTCTTTTGAATGATGTCCCATTTGGCAGAAGCCAGTTGCATCTCCATAAATATCCAATATTGTCAGCAATTTTGATTTAGAGAAAGCTGGATACATCAGTTTTCCTCCAGAGTGTATCTCAGGCTAAGATAGTGGTTCTCTGTAGAAATATTTATCTTGCTATGAAAAATCAAAACGTTATGTTATTACCCTGTAAAGATATTTCTATGATGAAATCATGATACTTTATGTAAGACTGCAACATTTTGAATTACTAAATCACTGAAGATGTAATTAATTATTTTCTATATAGATACTGACAAGCAGTTCACTGCTTATAACAGAATATTCTTTTTTTCTCACCTTTTAAATGTATGTAAATGAAAAAAAAACAGTTACAGTATTTATTTAAGGCGTGAGATACTGTGACAGCGTCTACTTAAGCTAAGCTTTCCCTTTCTGCTACAAAATCCTGAGTTCACTGAAGCTGTAACTTCTCATAATTCCTTCTGACTTTCTTTGTGGTTCTATGTAATTGGAAAAAAACGAAAATGATGAGGTAGCAGAGGCTGCTTCTGTCCATCTGTCTTGAGTATTTTGATGGTGCCTGATGATAATAATTGAAGTGCTCCTTCCTCATGCTCATTAACCACGTTGCTGAATATTTCAGCTAAGCCTGCTAGTTACTCATCAAAATTGGTACCACAACGAGAATACAGCATTACTTTCCTGACAGTCCTCTAGCACGCTTATGCTCATGAAATACTTGGGTAAAAAACTGCGGCTCAGGTTTACAGCCTCCAAATGGGAACATGATAGTAGAATCCAGCGGGAAGGAAATGTTCTTGTGGTCTCTTTAGAATAATAGGATTTCATAGTGTTATTTCATACAGTGATTTGGCATAAATTTTATTCTAGCATATGTTCTATACATTCTGATGCAAGACATACCTTAGAAACTATTCTGCCATTTTAGCTCTTAATTGGTCAATTAGTGCTCTAAAGTCCCGTACTGTCATGACATAGTTGTAAGCTTCCCAAGTTTATTATCCATCTTTGGTGAGATAATTAATGAATGAACATTCGTCACTGGGTTTTTGTCTTGGGACATAACATTGACATTCATGAGCTGCTTAGGCATGAGAATTGCAAGCAAAGCTACTGGATCTCACATTTAGAATTCAGATGAAGCGACTTGTTTATAGAACATTAACTGTTACTCTTGGTTGCATATAATTCATTTATATTCTGGGAAACATTACATTTTCCCTGTCAAGAGTGAGCATGCATGCATAAAAGCCTGAAGACAAGGTGGAGGAGCAGCCTTAGTATGATAAACTCTCTTTTCTACAGAGATTATCTTTCTGTCCTAATGAAAATCCATCTCATTAACAGTTTTTGTACAAATTTCTTTTAAAATGAAGTCATAACATAAGTAGGAGAAGTGAGAATTAATATATTGGTATAGAATGTATACATTTTAGAGTAATCAACTTCAACTACTTCTGTCGTGGTCTTACTGATATACTTATTTAAAACATACAGTAAATCGATGTAGATCACCCTGAAAACATGACTGTTTCTCAATTTAATGATATTGCGCTCATAACAGACATACTTTGGAAGCAATCTATTGTTTTGATATCTACAGGTGTCTTGATATTTGTGACTATAAAAGGTGACTGATGGAGGAATTCAGGCTTTGGCAGGCAGCTGTTGCCAGCTTCAGTGTGTTGCTTGGAGCTCTACAGCAACAAGAAAAGGAGGGTAAGGCGCTTGTCTGAGGTTTAATATGATGAAAGTAACTAGTATTCTTCTTATTTTTCCTTTTTTTTTTTTTTTTCCTGTAAGACATATTTTATGATTTTGTTTCTTTTGTAGAATTTTCCTTGCTAATTATGGGCATTCAAACATGGCCCATGTAGCAAAATCTTCAGTGTAAAGAATATACAGTGAACTTCACTAAAGAGTAGATACATGCTGATCACATGCTGTGATAGGAACGCCCTCTCTAAGTAAGAATTATGACAGAAATCCTTGGTTAAGGCAAATATTGTACCGTGGTGTTGTGAATATAAAGGTTGGAATGGTGCTTTCTGTGCAGAGATCTGCATATATTTGAATGGTTCATTCTCCTCATTACATTTATTTGGAACAAACCATCGGCATAGCAAAACTCCATGCATGCATGGGGCGCTGCCTTAGGAATTAGACTTCTTGTTCCTCAAATGCACAGATTCAGCCTTTGAGTGAAAAATTGTCAGTGAGTCAGATTTTCTCTGTGGTCTTCTTCCTCCTATCCTCCCCTGCCTACACAGTCCAAGATGGTGTGCTCTCACACCACCCTTGGACATAATGTAGGGATCCCCCTAGGGTAACGTAGGGATCCTGTCCAAGGACCATCCTTTAACTTCTTCCCTAAATGTGACCTAGATTCTTCTGAATTTGAAAGTCCTGTATGCACACCCCTGATAAAAATCTTCTTGCGTCTAGTAAAGCTTTACAGCCAAAGAAGAAATACTTTAAATGTTTTATGGAGTGGAGTTTGTTGCAATTGCTATCCTTACAGTTATTACTGCATTAATTTGTTTCTTATTAAAAAATCAAAAAGCTCCACCTACCATATATTGTCTTAGTAAAATCTTCATATATATGAAATACTTCTTAGTTTATAATTTATGGAGTTCAATCAAAGCACATTATTCATCTGTATGTTTTATGCTTTTTCATAATACAGATGAACGATATTGTATGTAGAAATTTAGCACAAATGCAATTTTGGAACATTTCTCTAGATATGTAATCCCTCTTAGAAAAAATGATACAATATTTACTTATGTGTGTTACAGAATAGAGAATAGGAAAAATGTCAATAATAATTTCTAGTTACATATTGGAACTTATGCATCTCTACATATATATATGTTACATATGCATATCTCTCTCTCTATATAAGTTTTCTATATTTGTGAAGAGAATTAGCAAATGTCCGTGACTTTTATTTATGATAGCCTGTGATAAGGTGCAAAGATCTTATCCCAGAAATGAAACCAGAGGCTAATAAACTCTTCTCATATGGGAGAGAAATACTTCTGACAGTTTAAACAAACTGTTACTCTTGGCTAAAAAGACTGACAGTAATTTGTTATTAAGAATATAGATAATTACAGAGGAAAGGCTTTGTCCTTGCCAATCGTTTGCTCAGAGGAAAGGATGAACCCTGGCTGGTCACTGGATTCCCTGGGGGAACCAGCCAAAGCACAGAACAATGTCTTGTCATTGATTCAGTAGATTTTTTTGTTTAAGTGTGAATCATTAACAAACATTTTACACATGCATCAACTGTCTCATTTCTTTTCCAATGGTTGTGGGCAGTGATTCTAGTATTCCTAATGCTCTGATCTATATGTATACTAACAGGAAAATAGAGGTTTTGTCTATCTGAAGTATTTTCTTATTGGAAATCTTAAAGTATTTTGTCCTTTTTTTTTATTTTCATATCAAAACTATGAAGTATATAATTGTGTGTGTGGGTTTTGTTTTGTTTTTTAACAGTGACATTCTAAATCATCTTTTCATTTCAGAGGAATATTCAAAGGTGTTGAAAAAGCGAACATCTCATAATTTTCTTCTTGAACAACATGACGAATCTTGTTTAGTGAACATGAAACCAGAAGACAGCAGCCAGTGTATGATCCACATAACACATATGATCGTTTTCCTTTAAAAAACTGTCTTTTAGAGCAATGGTCTAGCACATGTTGGTTTTGAGTTATCTAAATGTAGGTGATATTTCAAATAGTCAGATATGTGAGCGTAATCTTCACTCTCATTCAGGCCCAGCATTCACAGATTTCATTCAGAATTTATTATCTACACGTACCTACGATGACCAGAACAGCATTAGTTCAAATTTCAATGAATATTAAGATAGTGTTGCATGAAAAGTAATAGGCATGTGTTTTCTCCCTCTGAGCTGCAATTTCTCTGATCTCATCTGAGCCCATTCTATATGGTTACATATATGTTTATGCATGTGCATATATGTGGGTATGTATGTGTATATGAATGCCACATACACACAAAGATTGTCACAGAAATAAATTAAAATAAGTGGTTCCAATACAAGTGGGTTTCAGGGAATTTTTGTAGTGTGTTTGGTATAGGCTATTTGATGATTAGCTGATTCAGTTTCTCTTTTGGATGATGTCTGCCTCAAAACTCAGTGAGAATTCTGCCTGAAAGAAGTAAATACTATTGGATCAGTTTCTGGTTTTGGGGTTTATTGTTTGGGGTTTGAATCTTACAACCGATGTGAGATCTTTTTCAGATTTTATATGAAAAAAAAAACAACAAACAACAAAACCCTAGACAGTTATTTTAAAGATTTGTCAGACAACAAATGTCAGTTGTTGTTGGTGTACTAGTTGTTTGACCAGAAGCGTTTGTAATTAGGGCAAATGCCATCTTTAGCATGTGTTTGTGTCTCTGTCTGTGTCTATATATGAAGATTCAGGTGACAGCAAAACCAAGGAGAGGCACACGCTCTAGATGACTAGCACATGTATCTGTAACATGCTTGCATTGATACCAGTCTGTTTATAAAATCCCTTCAGACTGACAGCACTGTTTAATTTTTAGCTCATTCTGTGCAGATAAGGCATACAAGGAAAATTCTGTGACCTGCTCCAGAACAGATACTAGAGTTGCAACACAGCTCCATTTAAGCATAATTTAAAGCCTGATTATAATTGCTGGGTTTGACAGCTAGGGGCTGACAGGCATGCTCTCAGTTTTAATCTCACAGTGCTGGAAGAACCTGTAAGCATGGCTAGTATTTCCCTCTTTTTTTTTTTTTTTTTTTTTTTTTCTGAGGCATTGGTAGGGAGGGCTCTGTCCTGAAACGCTGGATGCAACATTCTTCCACTCCAGGTATTCTTTGGCCACTTAACCCCCCCTCTCTATGATTTCCCTGTCACGTTGCCGATGCTTTTTTTCTCCCTCTTGTAGAATCACAGAACACAGGTATTGAAGGGGCCTCTGCCCCAGACATAATATCATACTCAGATTATTCTTCAGGGATGTGTCTTTTAATCCCTTCTTAAAACTCCTCAGTGGTGGACCGTCAGTATGTTTAGGGCTCGAAGTGCTTGCAGACTGGGAGAGTATTAAGGGGGAAACATCACCTGGGTATGATCTGTTCTTACACTCTCTGCTGCTCACCTGCTGTTGGCCAGTCAGAGGCAGGATACTGGGGTAGGTGGTCCTGACATAGCCCTTCCAACTCACTTGTGTTATGTTCCAATGGCCCGTGGCAATATATTCCTTACTGCTAGAAATATTTTCCTTGTGATCAACACGTTATTCCCTTCCTCCTTACAATAGCCTCTTATATTGAATATTGTTATACCTTTGATCAGTGTTGCTTCTCCTCAGTAACCTTTGTTTTTTCAGACCTTTGGAATAGGGTCACGTTTCCCAGGCTATGGTCCTTGTTATTCTCCTCAGAATTCTCCCAAACTAACCCAAGTAGCAAAAATCGGGCATCATTCTCCTGTAGAGACCTTATTAGTTCTGAACACAGGGGAAGTTTATGTCAGGTGTCTCTGAGGCTGTGCTCTCTGTATAGATTCCAGTATGATGTCTGGTTTTTTGCTGATTGATGTCCAGTTGATGATTCATGCACCTCCAGACACTTCCCTGAAAAATTACTGTCTAGCCAGTTAGTTCTCAAACAGTTGGTGCAGTTAATCAGACCTGCCTAAGTGTGATATCTAATTAATGAAGAGTTTGCTCTCGCTAATTTGTATCCTGTTTTTTTCTGCAATTTGCCTAAGTACTTTTTTAACACTAAGTCTGCTATTTCACTTGCTTGTATCTCTTTTCAGCTATGTTTCATCTACAGGATTAATAGGAATATTCCTAACTCCAGCAAGGTTATCAGTGAAAATCTGAATAGTTATGTACCTATGATAGATCTTGAGTTTGACTTTGAACCCTAGCAAAAAAAAAACCCTAGCCAGGCATGGCTTTTCAAGGGCTTTTTTCACCTTCATAACAATAGTTCTATGTTATCTGTTACTTCACCACAGGATGGTACAGAGCTAGTTCCCCCAG